>NC_034590.1:26154440-26155819 GCF_900095145.1 Mus pahari | reverse complement strand
CCAACGGAGGACCTAGAGAAAGTACCCAAGGAGCTGAAGGGGGCTGCAACCCTGTAGGTGGAACAACAATATGAACTAACCAGTACCCCCAGAGCTTGTGTCTCTAGTTGCATATGTAGCAGAAGATGACCTAATCGGCCATCACTGTGAAGAGAGGCCCCTTGGTCTTGCAAACTTTAAAAGACCCAGCACAAGGGAAGGCCTGGGCCAAGTAGTGGGAGTGGGTGGGTAGGGGAGCAGGGGCGGGGGGAGAGGTGGTATAGGGAACTTTCGGGATAGCATTTGTAATGTAAATAAAGAAAAAAAATAAAAAAATTTCATAAGTAAATAAATAAAAGGGTGAGTTTTATGGTAAAATAAATAAATAAATAAATAAATAAATAAATAAATAAATAAAATTTCCCTGCGACTAGCAAATACTCCTCTCTGGTATTCCCGAGTTAACATCTTTTAAAATTTATATTTCATCTCTGCTACCCTAGACCCAAAAGTGTCATTTAGGGCCACTTTCTGGTATCCTTACACCTCAGTGGGCCTTTAATTTTCTTCTTTCTGCTTCTCTAGCATGGGTGAGTCTCCTCTTCTCCCTCTCTCTCTCTCCCATCCCTTGTTCACACAATCTAAAATTTTTACCTGTCTTTCTGCCCAGCCATCGGCTACACAGCATTTCTTTATTATCCATCAAAGCCAGCTGAGGACAGGTTCTCTCAGGCCTAGAAGCATGGCTTTGGGAGCTGAATTAAGACAAAGCATTAGAGCCAAGGCCCAACAAAACAATGTATCTGACGTATCCCTACAGTTCTGAACTGTTGATCACCACCAACGTTACATTTGAACAAATTGCTAGCTCACGCTAAGTAACTTTCTGAAAGCATGGAAAATGGAAGTCAAATGTTATCAGGTGTACAAAGGTGTATAAGAGTCAGTATATCCGAAATCTAAGGAAACAGCTACACTGAGAGAATGCCCATGGAGAAGCTGCAGGATTAACATTTTAGCCAGGAACCAGCACAGCCCCAGAAGATCACAGTTGAGTCTGCCACAGACTTCAGCTTCCAAGGCACAGACCTGCTGTGCTTTGGGCTGACCACAGAACACAGGCGCTGACAAGGAATTTCTAAGTTATCATCACAAAATGTTTCTATATCACAAGTTGTAGAAAGTTACCGATGTAGAAAGGAAGGGAGGGGATGGCTGTTCAAATGCAGTGGCTTATGATAGAAAGAACTTTTTTTTTTTTGAAATAGAAAACAACAATACAGTGCACACTAGTTTTCAATACTATAATGATCATAAATTTTTTTTATTATTATTATTTTCTTTATTTACATTTCAAATGCTATCCCGAAAGTTTCCCATACTCCTCCCCCCACCTCTGT
>NC_034590.1:26137320-26147770 GCF_900095145.1 Mus pahari | reverse complement strand
GGGGGACAACTCCCAGGCGAACACCCCTCCTCGGGCGGGGACAGGTGCCGGTGCCGGGTCAGCCTGGCATGATCATAAATTTTTATATCTTCATCTCAAAGCCATGTGAGTTGTCAGGTGGACTGTGTCACCAGATGGGCATGAGAGTGGTAAGGTAGAAGCATTCCCAAACCCTGGGAATCTTGAAAATTTAAGATAGAAAGTACCTGGGGGCAGGTACTCTTAGGTCTGGATGCATGGCTTTGGGAGCCAAACTAAGACAAATTAGAACCAATTCCTGACAAAAGAAAAGTGGTGCTGCTCCCTCCCTGATTCTCATGCCTTCTCTGGAGCCTGTAATCATGACACTCAACTAAGTTGACCATTGTCATTTTGTCACATAGCCCAGCACCTGGAACACCTCTCCATTCCCATGAGGCCTCTCAATAGCCTTAGTCTTCAGTCAATGGCCTTCTCTTTTTGGATATTCTCATGTCCTTTCCCCAAATTATATAGTCCCTGGTTCACCCTTAATAATTCACGTTCAATTCCATTAAAGAAATACAAAAATGCTAAGATCATCTTAGAGAACTTTTTCATTAAAGATCTCCATGGAGAAGGGTTTCTCCTAAAAGAGCTGCAACATTAGAAGTTCCAAAGAAGACTTTTTCTCTTCTTTCACTCCCTTTGTTCCTGGCAGTAGCTCATAACTTCACTAGAATCCTGCTCATCCCAGGTTCCACTTTCCCAATCTCAGTCAAATAGGGATAGCTTATTGAATGCCACAACCTGAGATGGATGGAGCAGGGCCATGTTGCAAATCAGGAACTGAACTGTGGCTATGAGTTAAGGTCCTACAGGATTTTTAAGCATGAGATCTACAAATAGTAGTGCTAAATTATTCCATCAATCAAAATTTGATATGGGGATTTCCTTAGGAACGTGTCTTTGTTGTACACTTATCCTTCTCACATTGGTTACGGTATTCAACTGTGAAAGGGAACTTGCCTTAACTAATATTCATGTCTTAACTTGCCAAGCAGGATGTTAATTACCCTTGTACACATCTCTTTCTGCCAAGTAGGATGTCTGTTCCCAGGGAGGTCTTGTGAACTTAAGTTTACTTTACCCTTACTCAAATAAAAGTCCAAATAGTTTCTTACATTGGTGGAGGTGTCTCTTTTGTTGGGGTCCATCCCAGGGGCAGCTTATAAAAACAAATATCATGAAAGCTTATACGCAGGTACAGGAAATACTGTTGGGTGGTTGGTTCAGGTCCAAGTTTGTTATGGGTAACACTACAAAACAGTTCTACTGACTTCCATAATGATTGGTTCCCAGGGGCACAGAATGTAACAGAATACGTAATCAACTTGGGCATGAGAAAGTTTCCTAGCAACAGCATAAACATATGAGAAAGTTTCCGTATAATGGCAAGCTAGCCAGGTAATGGTTGACTAAGCCTTAATATTTTACCTAGGCCTTAACACACATCATTGTTGGACCTGCTCACTCAGACTCACTTTAGCTTTCTCACCTCACATCATTCTCCTTAAACATAAATGCCTAAGTGGATCAGTCTATTTACTAGATCGGGGCAACAAAAGTCAGTCCCCACCCAGTGATTAAATACATCTTTCTGAATCAAGCTTCTCAGTAAGTGAGTCTTGGGAACATACTCTATGGATAAAGCATAACAAGCACCATAAACGAGGGTTACATGGCTACTATGTACGATGGCTACTAACCGCAATGCCTTGATGGATGAGACACCAGAAGACAGTGATAGAGAATTATTCAGATTAAATTTTCTGATCTTGCTTTTACTGCGATGTTCTAATAGTGAGATTGAAATAATCCTATAGAGATAATCAAGGCAGAGACTTACTTTTAATACAGTTCCAGGTTTTATATAAATATTTTATGAGGATCTTCTTAAACCAACATCTTGGTGAGATTGTGACAATGGAGGAAACGTAGGAGTGAACAAACATTCATCCTCCCTAGATTTTTACAAAGTGTGGAGAAATGAGGTATCAAACATGCTGCTGAATAATGGAAAACATGCATATTTCTAAGCAGGTGACAAAAAAAATTAGAGTCATTTACTTATATTGGCTATTCCCTCCATTATTTTACCAAATATTTTAACACATTTTATTTCTTTTTAAATCTTACCAATACCTTAAGTAAACACTGCAAGATAACATGTTTTGGACCGTAACTTGTTTCAATGTGGGTTAAATTTAATCATCAGAGTTCAGTAAGTAACTCTAGTGAAGTGTTTTCTAGATCAGAAAGTCAATTCCTGTTTGAATGCCCTGTCAAATGGGCACTAGACACAAGGTAGACATTAAACACTAAGTAAAAGGGATGCTTACAATGTCATACTTGTATAATAGCAAATAGTAAATTCATCATTTAGCCTGTAAAATCTTAAAGCACATACATTTATGTGTCAAGTACCATGTTAGAGTTCACACCACAACCAGCTCTTACTGAAAGTCTAACTCTAAATATGTTTGTTATTGAACCCAAGGAAAACTGACAATAGCAGCGTAACCCAAGATCACAGTCATTAATAAAAGATTGAGGCTTTGATCTTGGGATGTTGCCCCTGAAAAAATCTTCCTATGCCAAACAGTGTCTCAGTGAGTTATTCCTAATCTATTTATTTATTTATTTATTTATTTATTTATTTATTTATTTATACTAATTATAAGTCACATGCTTATCCTGTGTGAGCCTATGTGGTGGATGAGGCGATCTATCCAGAGCTTGTGTCATCATGAAGAAATACCGAGGCAGAGGAAAGTTTGTGCCTACTGGTTACTTATAGAAAGGGACAGGAGAGAAATCAGGGGTTGGATACAAGGACAGGTTCCAAATCACAACAAACTTAGGCTGGAAGGAAAGCAGAATATAGAGCAAGCATATAACAAATAGCAAAGAACAGGACACAAGGACCAGTTTTCAAATAAGCAATCCTATGATCAGTTCAAAATGATTTTAACTACACATACTCCAAACATAAATTTGTGTTTTGAAATTAGTTAAATTAATCAGAAATAATTTCTTTGGGACAGAGGGTGGGGCTCTGGCACATCCATGCAATGAGGACTGAAAAAAGTGGGGGTGTAGATAGATGGCTCCATGATTAAGAGACTTTCTGCTTTGACAGAAGACATGGGCTCAGTTTCTAGCACTCACATGAGTGGTAGATCATGTCTGTAACTGCAGTCCCAAGGATATAAGAATCTGATGCCCCTTCTGAACTCTGCAGGCACCAGGCACATATGTGGTTTAAATGCACACTATGCAGATAAATCATTCAAGAAAGACAAATACCATGCTTGTTCTAATATGTGGAACCTATACTTAGATGCACTTTAAAAAGGAGGAACATGGTTGGACATGCAGAACTCTTAATCTTTCCTTAGTAACTAAAGCCAATGGAAAAGGAGAGAGAGAGAGAGAGAGAGAGAGAGAGAGAGAGAGAGAGAGAGAGAGACAGAGAGAGACAGAGATGCCAGAGGAATTTTCATATCCCCAGATTTTCAAAATGCTTACGAAAAAGAGAAGAAAAATAAAGATGACTTGGTAAGCAGTTCCAGAAATTTAAAAGAAAAAAAAGAGATGAAAATAATTATGAGAAAATTTCTTTATCATGAGACATAAACATTTTTTCATTTACTTAACATCTCTCATTCCTAGTTATATTGTCTATCTTCAGTCATTCAAAGTATTAACACTAATAAATAATGTATTTTAGATTACTTGCTTCATGAGAGTAGATGATGGGTGAGTTGACACATGGATGGGTGGGCAGGTAGTTGAGTAAATGGACTAGATGATGTATGGATGGATAAATGGATGGATTGATCCTTGTATGGATGTGTGAATGGATGAGTGGATGGTGGATGAGTGAATAGGATGGATGGTGGATGAGTGGGTAGGTGGGTATATTGATTGATGGGAAGAGTGGTGTTTAGAATGGATGGTTCAATAGATGAATGAATGGAGATACATAAATGGATCAGTGGTTGGGTGGGTAAAAAGAGGGATGGGTAGATGGATATGTGCATGTGTGAATGCATGTTCAGATGAATGGATGGGTGGGTGGATCAAAGTTGAATCTCATTTTGGAAGCAATGTTGCTCCAAGTCACTGTTACTTTACATTTTACTTTTGCTTTAATTTCAAAATTGTATTAGTTGTGAGGAACAAAGTATACATAAGTTTGAAGTTGGCAAAGAGGGAGTTATAGTTGAGATGTTTGTATCCACTTACAAATATAGAACTTAATTCTCCAAAAACTAATTGTTAGGATAATTCTTACAGGCATGAGCAGATACTGATCTTGCAGACCCTGAATGACTTCAGTGAAATTTCCCCATATACTTCCTGTGGCCATGAGGCCAAAGTAGGTCCCAAGGCCTGTGCCAGGTTTCAAGTACCATCCCTTACTTCCCGGCTCCCTTTATTCCTGTGAGTATCTGGACTGTAGTAGCCTTAATTTCTCATGCACACTATGGTGCTGGTGTTCCTTCCTTCTTGAGGCTAAGCACTTGCTCTTCTACTGAGAGAAAACTCTGATGTGGAATCACAGGTGTGAGATTCCTGGAAGTTTGTCTGTCCATGTGGATTCACTCTTCACAATTACCTGCCAGTGTTCACTGTCCTCACTCTGCCCACACTCCCTTCTTTCCTAGCAGTTTACCTGACTTTAAGCTCCAGGATCAGACTGAAGACACACAACCTTTCTTGTACTTAACAGCTTCTAAAACTGTAAGATAAAATTGCCACAAACAGCTGTTGATGTCCATTGCAGAAATGAGCTTCTGTGACTGAAAACTGACTACAAATGTTAGTGGCTGACCCAAGAGCCTTTTTTTTTTTTTTTTGCAAAGTATTCTTTTGTTATCTGGGAAACCTGAAATGTTTATATCTGCTTGTGATTATACTTAGTTTATAATGTATCATATGCTTGTGGTTATACTTATTTTATAATGTATCATATGCTAGTAATTACTCTTACTCAGTACATACTTATTCTCTATGCACTGTCTTGTCATTTTTTAAATCAGTAAAGTACCATGAATTTTGTAATATCAAACTAGATGTCATGCTTGCACAGCTGTGAAAATCATGTTTTCCTAGAATTACAGAAGGCCAATGAGGTTATTAAAACCAGGCTTTTCTTTACCTTTAAAAAAATGCAACAGTAATCGTTGGCAACTCTTTAAAAGATTTATTTTATAATAATGTGTCTGTATGTTTTTTCTCTGTGTGCATAGGTAGGTGCACAAGATTGTGGTTGCCTATTTAGGTCATAGAACTCTTGGAGCTGGAGTTATAGACGCAGGTCCTTTGCAGGGTCACTACCTGCTCTAAACCCCTGAGCCATCTCCTGTTCCCAAGAGTGAGCAGCTTACAAATCTTCCATGCATCATCGACTTTTAAATTAATTTTTTTTTCTAGTTTGGAATTTGGTTTAGTCTTCAAATACTCCAGTTTCGGGCTGTGTATTTATTATAACTCCTCCTGACCAGTTTACAGAATGAATAATTTCTGAGAACTGTACCCTGGCTCTAGTTAGTCTTCTAATAAAACATTTAGATTTATTTGCCCTCTCTAAGCCTGCCTATAACTCAGGGTATAAGTATTATCGCTAACAAAATTAAGACATGAGGCAAAAAAATATGGATTCTGGCACCTGTTATTGGCTTTCTTTTCCTATTCAGATATGTGTTACGGTGTAAACAGATGGACAACCAGTCAGTCCTGGGTATGCTACTGTATCTGTTATCACATAAAGTCTGATGAACTCATACATATTTTAATTTGACATTTCAAAGCAGTGGCTGAATTCTATATACCTTAAAATAATTTGTTATATGGAGTTACAAAAATTTTAAAGTAAACACAAGAAATATAAAGGCACAGGTATGGTGAAATATGATGAAAGACAATGTCATTTTAATATATTACACAGAAAATAAAAATTTTACAGCAAGTAAAAAGATATGTTTTAGAAAATTGAACTGGTAGCATCCTATATAGATGCCAATATATTCGGTGTGTATATTGAGCAAATTGAATATTTTGCATGTTAAGGGTGAGACGTAGGCTCTACTTACTGTCACACTAAGCAGGTTGCCACTACACAAGTACCACTTGGCAGCAGGGCAGAGCTGTGGGGACTGAGATGTTTCCCCACACCACCTCAACACTAACCACAGCTCAGATGAGAAGGGTGTGGTCTCCATAGAAACCCTGCTGCAGCCTGGACAGTGAAGCACTAGGACACTGGGAAGACTTTAGAACCATAGCTCCTTCTGGATTCCCCAGAGGGTATCTGCACTCTTCTTCAGGCAGGCCTCTTCCTCAGGAGTCAGTGTCACCTTTACAACATCCAAGATTCCATTTTGTCCCAATATATGGGACACTGAGGAAGACATCATCATTGATTCTAGAGAGACATTTAGTCATGCTGGAAATGGGATGTGCCTGCTTAAGAGTCTTCATTATTCTCTCAGCCAAGTCTGCCACAGCGAGGCCAATGGCCCAGGATGTGTAACCTTTCATCTTGATCACCTCATACGCACTGTCCACCACCTGCTTGTGAACCTCCTTCCACTGCTCCTTATCTGCATCACTGCCCAGGTCTGGGTCCAGAGACTTCAGGGAGACACCAGCAATGTTCATACCATGCCACGCAGACACACTGGAGTCACCATGCTCTCCCAGAAGCCACCGGTGACAGCTCAGCAGGTGAACTCCCAGCCTTTGTCCCATCAGGTGATGGAACTGAGCTGAATCCAGATTGCCACCATTTCCAATAACTCGGCGTTTGTGAAAGCTGCTGATTTTCCAAAGCATGTAAGTCAAGATATCCACTGGACTTGAGACAACGAGCAACTCTTTGTCTTTGTAAATACGGCCTTCACACTGACCTTGGCACTCTCTTGACTGTTTTTACTTTTCTTTTAATAAACTGTCAAATGAATCCAACTAAACTCCTGAAAGCAAACAAGAAAGGAACATAATAAAAATGACATAATAAATTATTAGCTGTGCTTTAGATAAAACTCTCTGCTGTGGTTGTGGGACATTTTTAGTTTTGAATTATTAAATTATCCAATCTCAGAAACAAACACCTTAGGATATGCAAGACTGCAATTTGGTTTTCACTGTGATGTAATCATTTTAACATTTCGTCGGCTCTCATGTTCCTTAAAACCATGAGCACTTTTTCCAATAACTGCTGAGTTCATTTAGATGTCAGGTCTAAGGGCTAAAATTGAAGTATTATTCACAATCATCTGTGACCTTCTTCTGAAACCACTTGGGAACTTGTTCCTCCCCTCCACACTGCTGACACTCATTGAGCTTTGACAGTGTTCAGGGCTCTTTGAATGTGGAGACTGAAGATAACTCATGAAAAATCTGTTGTGATCTCAGCCTCTCAGATGCAAGGATGCCCCGGGGTCTCCTGCAACCAACTTCTCGACTTACCCAGCTGGTGTTTGTGTGGAAAGAATAAAAGAGACAGAGATAGATACACACATACATACACCCAAAGAGAGAGACACACACACACATACACCAGAGAGAGAAAGAGAGAGAGAGAGAGAGAGAGAGAGAGAGAGAGAGAGAGAGAGAGAGAGAGAGANAGAGAGAGAGAGAGAGAGAGAGAGAGAGAGAGAGAGAGAGAGAGAGAGAGAGAGAGATGCGGATGCTTGTAACTAGTTTCCTAGTCCCCACTGAAGCATGTCTGGCTGTAGGCTTGACTTCTTGCTCTTTTTCCTCTCCTTAAATCTCACCTAGCTGAAATTCTTTACATACTATACAGGGTTTATACCAGTGATGATAAAGATATCTCTCCATGAAGGAGAGTAAACACTCCAACTCACTCTGGAAATGAAGAGGAATACATGTAGAGTGTAGAAGGTCACAAGGGGTTAGGGATTAGAGTGGCTGCACTGGTGGCAACTGAGAGAAACTCAGAAACAACTGGAGAAGTTTCAGGACTGGGGAACTCAGAAGTAATTCCCTCCAGGAGAGTGAAAGCCAATGAAAAAGGCAGATGAGCCTGGAAAGCCAAAGGAAAATGGCAGGATATTTGAAGGACAGATTACAAGCATTGCTAGCCCCGACAGCTTGAGATAGAAGAGAAGAGGGTGCCCAAGCCCTCAGAATGCCAGCAGCTTCCCTGAACCCCTTAGGCACTCAAGTAATTACCCTTCCATCTGTCCTGAGTGAACTAGGCTTTTCCTAAAGACCTTTATTAGTCAGTGAAGGAAATGAAGGGAGCCAAGTCAGATGTGAAAACATTCCCAATCATTTTCCACTTGTCTATATCACCCTGAGTGAACAGACCCTAAACATATGTCATTCCTCAAGATAAAGGTTTCTGTGCAATTAACAACAAAGCAACACTATGCCAGTAAGATTTAACTATACAAGAATGAATAACCTTAGTAGCACCAGTCTTTGTCTGTGCATACTCAGATATCTTTAAAATTCTTTTAGATTTATTCACTCTATGCATGTGAATGTTTCACCCACCTGGAAGAGCAGGACACACACTGCAGTGCCCTTCAGGACCAGAAGAGGGCATCTGATTCCTCTGAATTGGAGTTGCAATCATGTGTGTGCTGGAAATACCAGACCCTCTGGAAGAACAGCAGTGCTCCTATGTCCTAATTATTTAGCCCCCTGAATCAAATGCATCAAAATGCCATAACCAATAAAAAGGAATTCCATCTTAGTAAGTTAATGAATAGCAATGTCAGTAATAGTATATTAAATGTTTCATTTTACATGCTAAATAAAACCAATGTGTGTTCTATTAATATCACATAGAGACAGTAAATGTTCCCAGTGCCATGATCTCAGAGTTAGCTTTAGCTGTAACCTGACACAAACCTAGAGTCAGTTACCTGGAAAGAAGGTGCTTCACCTGAAGGATTATCTTCACTACACATTTTCCTAGTTACTAACTGGTACGTGAGATCCCAGGAGGCTGAGTTCATCCCTAAGCAAGTGGCACTGAGCTGTATAAGAAAAGGTGCAGAGCAAACCACAGAGAGCAAGCCAGTAAATACCATCCCTTCGCAGTTTCTGCTTCAGTTCCTGCCTCCAGGCTCCTATCTGAAATTCCTGACATGGTTTCCCCAGGTGATGAGCTACAACCTATATGCTAAATCATTTTTTTTCTCTCTCTCAAGTAGTGTTTGACCAGAATGTTTTATCATAGCAGCAGAAAGCAAACTAAGATTAATGATAAAAATTATATAGATAGATAGCTAGATATAGGTAGATGGTATGTAGATATATAAATATCTAATATATCTTAATCTATATAACCTAGAGAATATCCAGAAAATGGGCATTCTTGTAGCCATCCGCAATTTTAATCACCAAAATTGGTTTTCTGATGTCAGTGTACATTAGAAGATGTGGAGTTTCTCAGATAGTTAGCTTATACTACATGTGACATTTGAAGGCATGTAAGGATTTTCAGTATTGTTTGTCATGAAAACATATTCCCAAAACTTGTGATGTAGTCTCAAGAAATGAGAAAAAACACATGACTAAACATGTTTGTTCTAAAAAAAATTGTGGCAATTTGAAATTTAATTATTAATAAAGTTAATATAAACCATGTAATCTATATTATGTTTTATTGGGTCTGTAAAGTGCAGTAATCTATAAGGCCTCTGGGGGTAAAAATGGGCTGAGAAAGACATAGAATGAATTATCCAGGAATTAAATGAGCTTGTATTGGTCTTACATTCCCACTTTGACAGTTTTAGTCTCATGCAACTTGAAGTTTCCTGTGCCTTGTTTTGTCTTCAACACACATCAGTTACTCTCCAGGTGCCCTTAGCCTACAACGAGTCCATTTTTTCTACACCTTTGTTTTTTGTCTTCTGTCTTGTAGATTCTTTGGCTGTGGAGTAATTAGACATGGTGGAACTGGATTAGTCTCATGTGAGCAGTGAGCTTCTTAGAAATGGGACAGAGAAGCTGAACAATAAATTACCCCTTCTTTCGTGGATTAATGATTTCGAGCCCAAGTACTGAGTAAGGCTTCTCAAATGCCAAACAAATTAGCAGGTTTCCTGCTCATTTCTGGCAGCATCCAGAGGGTGATAAATGCAGTTGTGTTTCCTTTTCTCACCTACATCCTCACCCCTAACATTACTGGTTATGCAGGAGGCAGGCCTTGGTGAGGACCATATAAACTTTTGCCTTAATCACATCTTTCCTTCTTTTCTTTTCTTTTCTTTTCTTTTCTTTTCTTTTCTTTTCTTTTCTTTTCTTTTCTTTTCTTTTCTTTTCTTTTCTTTTCTTCTTTTCTTTCTTTCTTTCTTTTTTTTTGAATCAGAGTTAATACGTTTTATCCAAATTCACCTCACACCAGTCAGAATCAAAAATTCAGGTGACAGCAGATGCTGGTAAG
>NC_034590.1:26125418-26137015 GCF_900095145.1 Mus pahari | reverse complement strand
CCCTGGCTTGCTCAGCCTGCTCTCTTATAGAACCCAAGACTACCAGCCCAGAGATGGCACCACCCACAAGGGGACCTCCCCACTTGATCACTAATTGAGAAAATGCCATACAGATGGATCTCGTGGAGGCATTTCCCCAACTGAAGCTCCTTTCTCTGTGATAACTCCAGCTTGTGTCAAGTTGACACAAATTAACCAGTACAACCATGTCCCTTTTAAAGTTGTTTAGATTGATTATATTCTCTGGGTATGAGTGTATTATTCTTATGTTTTCTAGTGCACTACATGTATCCCTTATAATGAAATGCCCAGTAGAAGGAGTCACAACACCTGTACTAGGAGTATATATAGTTGTGAGCTGTGTATGCTGAGAATCAAATCTGCATTTTTATCAAGAACAATTATTCTAAATTGCCTCATCATCTCTCCAGCCCTGTAACTATATTTCTTATGAATGATTTAATTTATGAATGAAAGTACATCATTAGAAAACAATAAAAGTGAACATAGAAAGCAATAAAATTAGGAAACCATCCTGATGCAACCCATGTGCAATTGAAATGTCACAATAAAGTTAAAGACCTGTCACAATTATCAACTGAACTGTTGATGGAGGGTGAGGAAGCAAAATGTAACACTATGACATTTTCCATGATAAAAAAATATATATCTATGTTTAAAATTGTTTTATTAACATTTTAACCCACTGACCAAATTTATAAATACAAAAATTTATAAATCAGATGTAATATTTATACATATATAGAGATAACTGATAGCTTTTTAATAACAGCATAGTGTTAGATGCTAAAAATTAATGATTTTAATGTTTTAAGGCTATGCACATTGACTTTCAAGCCAATTAACAGAGATCTAGTCACTGGTGCCACCTGTGATTGGAATGGGAACAAGTGGTCTTCTGTATTTTTACACACACACACACACACACATACATACGCATACACATACACACACACATATACACACACACACATACACACATGCACACACACACACATGCACACACACATACACACATAGGCACACACACATACACACATACACACACACACACACGCACACACACACACACACACATACACACACACACACACAAACCATGGTATTTCAAAACCTTCTGTTGAGAACTTAGTACTAAGGGTGGGAAATATGGCTCAGTGGGTTAAAATGACTTGGCTTCCCACAGCCACTCACATAAAGACCCATCAGTAACCCCAGATCTAAGGCAGCAGAGACAGGTGCAATCTAATGGATTGCTGACCAACATGTGTAGCTGAAATGGTAAGCAATGGATTCAGTCAGAGACTGTCTCAAAATCAATAATTTCAAAAATAGGATAGAGCAAGAAATCAGAAAATGACCTCTGACATCCATATAACCATGAATGGTCTTCATGTGTATAGCCTCAAACCCAAAACACACACACACACACACACACACACACACACACACACACACACACACACTGAGTAGGAAAATCTGTTGGTTTTATCTAGATATAGATGATTTTAATATCATTTCAGTTGAATATCCATTGTTATTTGAGTTTAAAAACTACCATGGCTAAAACAAATTTTTGTGCGGAAATAAGGATGTTGGACCCAATGCCTAGTCTGCCAGCATATGATGTGGATGTCCTGTTATTTAAGGATATTGTATATTCCATATTTCATAAGAACTAGCACCCTCCCCCCAATCTGCTTGACTTTGAGCACCCACTGCATTGTATGGTATGGCTAGAGGAGCATTAACTGTTTGTGCCTCTAAAGAATACTTTTCCTCTATACATTTTTAGGAGTTCTCTGACACAAAAAAGTGCATTATGTATCGCCATAATCTTTAAGTATCTAAAAGTCTTTAGAATACCTCTCATTAACATTACCAAATCCTTAAAGTGTGTTGCCTATGCTAAATCTTGGTTGTTTGTAGGAGGTTTTAAAAAGCAAGCATCTTCATCTTTTTTTTTTTTAAATAAGCATTAATGAAACATGTTTTATATTGCTTCAATTCTAATAAATGTTTGTTCCTATAGCATTTAAATGTGTTTCATGGCTTACAAAAGATATGTAATTTTAAATATAGAGGCAAAATATTGGAGGTATAAGAAAAGTGTAAGGTGGAAGAGATATGCATGTAAAATTACAAGGTTGAGCCAATAAAGTGATTGGTGATCAATATAATGAAGAAAAGGAGACCTTGTAACTGGTATAAACACATGAGTCTTATATGTAGATATATGTGTGTAGATTATCAAAAAGTAAAATTTAATTTTCAGTAACAGTTGGCCAGTTGGCATCATACTGCAGGCTGCTGAACAAAGTTAGGCAGCCAGCCTTTTTTTTTTTTTTTTTTTTTGATGCAAAAGCAAGAGGTTTATTATCTGTTGAATTGGGGTCTATCTTCAGTTGGTCCCTCAAGGCAGGTGACTAGAAAGCAACCCCAAGTGACTATTACAAGCAGATTTTATACTTTTTTAGGGTCAAAGATTACATCAGCAAGGTTACAGTTCAAACTTATTGACTAAGCATACTGACTTTTAAATCTACTGGCTAGCAAGCATGGCACACATTGGAACTCTACCTGGGAATTTCAAGAGGATGGGTGACTATTAGGGCAGGCTGAGAAATTTTTTTGCTCAAGAATGTTCCTGTGGGTGGAGAGTGGAACTTGGCCTAGCCTAGACCCCATTCAGGAGGAGGAAGCTGTAAGGAGGATGTGGGACTGAAAAACTCCTTAGGGTCCCTCATTCCCCTCCTATCTTGAAGCTACACACAGGGATCTCTGGTAACTAATTCATATTCTTCAGGTCCTGTCCTCAGGGCCTCATATTGATGCAGGACCATCAACTGTACTGCTCCTAGTCTCTCTTTTCTGAAGGCTACAAACTTGTTCAATATTCAGGGTTCAAAGATAAACAATAGCAGGAGAACAATTAGGGCTCCTAACAAGGTGGATATGAGGGTGGTTAACGAAGGGCAGGAATTAAACCAAGACTCGAATCAGCCCTGACTGTTCTTTCTCTCTTCCGCTTGGCTAGCCCTTCTCTTACCTTGACCATTGAATTTTTAACAACCCCATAATGGTCTATATAAAATCAACACTTCTCAGCTAAGGCAGCACATAGCCCTCCTTGCTGGAGGATAAGTTAAGTCTAATCCCCTCCCATTCTGTAGTACTTCCTCTGAAAATGAAGTCAGTGATTATTGAAGGTGACTGATGAAAGTTTCTATTCTCTCTCTATATAAATCAATGGCTGTCCTCAGACGGTCATAATTTTTCTCTTGTAAGACCAAAGCAGAGGTGCCAGTGGCTGGCACGGACACCTGCAATCCCAACAGAAGGGAGACAGTGAATGTTGTAACAGGTATGGTGGGTGTGCACGTAGAATGGGGGAAGGAACCGTAATCCAAAGGTACCACCCGGTGGTCATGAGAGTGATCTTGAGCTTGAGCAGATTGTCTGTCATCTGTACCATCCAGCAAGGGTACCTGGGGAGCAGGGGTTCTTCAGGTTTCACATAGGAAGCATCCATTCAGGCCGCAATTCCATCAACCTTGAGGGCTGTGGGAGTGGTTAGCTGTACCAGGAAGGGTCTCTGTGTTCTAGTGACTGAGCCGATACCTCCTTATGTAGACCCAGTCACCAATCTGGAAGCAGTGAGGGATCTCTGGGATCCCTGGCACATTTAAAGCAGACATTTTGGGCCAAGTCTCATGTTGTATTGATGGAAGGACTCGGGGCCTCAAGAAGAGGTTCCTTAGTGAGTTGGGATACCTCCAGTGAGGGCCCAGTGGACACCAAGGGAGTTGGGGTACCAAACGGGATCTTTCAAGAAAAAGGCCAGGTTAAAATGTTAGGTGGTGTTCCAGGCTCAGAACAGAGACAGAGGAAGGAGCACCACCCAGTCAGTGCCAGTCTTCAAGGACAATTTAGTTAAAGTCTCTTTTAGGTTTCTATTCATTCTCTCTACCTGCCCTCAGCTCTGGGGACAGTATGTACAATAGAGTTTCCAATTAATCCCCAGTATCTCTGACAATCCGTGAGTTACCTTAGAAACAAAAGCAGGACTGTTATCCAATTCACATAGCTTGGGCTCTTCAAACCTTGGGAATATTTCTTCTAATATCTTCTTGGCTACAATGGTAGCTGTTTCCTGCTTGGTGGGGAAAGCCTCAATACATTGAGAGAAAGCATCCAGAAACACTAGAAGGAATTTGTAACCATATTTTTCTGGCTTAACATCCATAAAATTGATATGCCAATAAACTCCAGGCTGTTCTCCCTTAGGTGTTTTGCTGTGTTTACTCTTGGTCTCATGAGCGTTCACTTGCTGGAATTCCTTACCCTGTTCTACTATCTCTCTGGCCCAAAACCTGAGGTCTATTATATATACTTTAGTTCCCTTAACTGCTTCGATGAGATTTTTATCCCCTAAAGGAGTCGATTTGTGCATTTGGCCTAGTAGGTCTATTGCTTGCTTTCTGGAGAGTATAGTTTTTCCTTCTTTTGTGTGACATTCCCCCTATCCCCTTCTCTAGGTAATATTTGGAAGGTTGGCTAGCAATCTGAATTCTTTCTTCTGTATATTTTAAGGGAGACCAGCTCTTTGTCCAGTCCCATTCCCCAGTGGGTGTCTCTTGCAAGCCAATAACTTGGATAGGCTCCTGTATAGCCACATATTAAGCCACTTGATCTGCTTGATTATTGCTGCTGGCCACTGAGTCTCTTCTCTTCTGATGTCTTGGACAATGAATAATACAATTGCTGGCTTCATCTGATCTAAGATTTCCTGCTTGTTTTGTTTTGTTTTTTAATTTTTATTTTTCCTCTGATGTGAGCAGTCATTACTCTTGGTATATAGCCACATAGATGTGAGCTGTGGCAATGGCATACCTGCTATCCATGTAGATGCTATGTTTCTTGCCTACCTCAAGTTCCAAGGCTTTGGTAAGGGTAATTAGCTCCAATTTCTGTGCAGACGTGGCAAGGGGTAGAGGTTCAGCCCAGATGACATTTGTGCCGTACACTACAGGAGCACCTGCTTGTCTCTGACCTTTATGGAGAATACTGCTCCCGTCTGTAAGCCAGGTAGTCTCGGTTCCCAGGAGGGTTAAGTCAGAGAGGTCTTTCCTCTAACCATGGACTCTCCTTTTGGGCCAGTTAATTGTGGCCTGTCAGGCAGGAAGTGAATCTAGGCACCCATCTTGCAGAGTAAGTCTTACTCCAACAGAGGGTAGGGATAGTCTGGGATGATCATAAATGAATGGGATACCAGGCCCATCCCTAGGTCCACTGTTCTTTGGGTAGTCCATGAATACATTTTGGTGCCAGTGGCTCCTTGTACCCAAGATTTTTTCTTGGAAATGGAACCATCAGCTTGGAGGAGGACTGAGTATCGAGCCCTGCTGCATCCACTCCAGTAGAGACTCCTGAGGCGAAAAGTTCACAGAAACTTCGCCTCCTGAAACTGTGGCATCATGTAAAATGAATGCTCCAAAAATGTCCTTGCTTTAACTGCCTTGCTTTAGTCAGTGAATGGATCTGTGTGCTTTCCCTCAATACTGTTTTATTATATGAGCCTCTAAGGATTGATTTTGATATATAGCTAAGTTAAACTAGCATCCATCAGTGTTCCAATGTCCTAGGCAGTCCTTGAGCCGACCTTGGGCTTGGATAGCAGAGTCACTCCCATACACAGGAATTTACAATGACCTAGGAAGAAGGAAGGTTGTGGTCTAAGAAGGAACTAGAGTAAATACTTAGAACAATAGGTAGCTGAGTCACTCCCATACACAGGAATTTACAATGGTCTAGGGGGAAGGTGAACTATTCAATAGACTAGAATTGGAACTATGGCAAGGGCATGAAGCCCTTGCCCCTGGCTTCTAAGATTAAGATGACCTTGGGTGGGGCTGCTTTTGATCCCGGTTGGTTCCTTTTAGCCTTTAGTATGCATTCTTTTGTTTTGTTGTAAAAGTGATTTTGCATCAGATAACTTCAATATGCCTTGGATGGCCTCACTTAACTTCTCTGTTTTCTGTAATATATAAGACTGATGCTTACTTTGACAAATTACATTCAGATACCACACTCCCTTGTGTCCGGGTCTGTTTGTCACCCTTTTCTCGCCAACTCCTGCCCACCTGTTACTGGAACCCTGATTTCTCCTGAAGATTGAGGGGGGGGGCAACTGAGGCAGGTCCACAGCAGAGCCCCTGTGTCAACCAAGAATTGAGTGTGTTTTCTTTCCACTCTGAGTTACTCTGTGTTCAAGGAGGTAGTCTGAACCCCATCCTCCTTAGTCACTGTCTTCCCCCAGGGCTAATGCCTTCACTCTTTGAGGGTACTTTTCCCAAGGCCAGGGATTTCTCACCCAAGCTTCTGTTTGTTAAGGCAATCTTGGGCCCAGCAGCTCCTCTCTTTGCAATATGAACACTAGTCCTTTTCAAGGTGTTTTCTGTCTCTCTTTGTTTGGAATCTCTCTTCTCTGCTTTCCCTAATTACTGTAGTCAAGATTTTCTGTAAATTCCTTTCCTGTCCCTTTTCTTTTTTTCATCTCCTTTCTTTCTCTTTCTCTGCTCTTTCTCCTCCTCTGTCTCCTTGTTATGGTAGACTTTCTCAGCAACCTACACTAAATCCCTTGACAAATTATCCTGTAGTCCCTCTAGCCTCTGAAGTTTTATCCTGATATCTCTACTAGCCTGGTCTATAAAAGCCATAGTCGTAGTACCTTTGTGCCCCTCACTTCTGGGGTCATAGGTTATATACTGATGGAAGGTCTCCATGAGTTGCTCTAGAAAGGCAGCAGGCAACTCATCTGATCCCTACTTAACCTCACATATCATGGTCAAATTTTGGGGTTGTTGTGCAGCCCCTTTGAGACCTGCCAATGGTGCCAGGAGGTAGACCTTCATTTGTCCACCTTCTACTATATTAAAGTCCCAATAGGTCTAGTCAGGGGAAACTAGCAGTCGACAACAGCCTAACCAATCAATGGTCTCCGTGTCTGAAGGAATATTCTTTCTGGCTTCTCTCACTCTTAGGTCATGATGAACACTCTCATGAGTTGTTAGATATCATTGCAGGTGGGCTGATGAGTAAATAAAACATTCTCAAAGAGATTAATCAGCACCTTGGGCTTATCTGTGTGGGAAGGATTTGGCCTTTCAGTTGTACAAGTCAGCAGAAGGGTCAATGTTGCATAGCCTGATTGCCCTTATCTAGAAGCCCATATGCACACAGCAGAAGAGCCACCATGGTATCAGGAGAGGTGTCTCCCAGACTTTTGGTCCCCATGATAGGATTGGGAAGTTGGGGGTCTCCTCCCACTCCCTCTGGTAAATGTTGGTTCAACGGCCCTGGTCCCAAATGGGCTGAGGATTTGGGGGTGGATGCTGGTGTTGGTGTGTCCATGTGTGCAAGGGTAGGGGGATATGGAGATGGAGGGTCTTGGAGCAACAGGTCCACTGTTGAAGGATCTTGGAGGTTCAACTTCTTCTCAGGTTTGAATCCCTCCTCCTGTGTTTCCTTTTTCCTGAAGTCCAGAAACTGTAAAGTCATCTTAAGAAAGAAAGGCTTTTATCCAAGAGCTGGCGGGTGTTGGGGGATGCTCCTCCACTAGATTCTTCCAGGTAACTATAGAGGGTACTTGGTCTGGGTACCTGAGGGATCCTGGCCTAAAGACTTTTTCCTCTACTGCTTTGATCACCTGAGAGTCAAAGGTCCCTAAGGTTGGCCACCCGACTCTGAAGGTGGGCCATTCAGAGAAGCTGAGAGTAACTAACTTGTCCTTGTTTATTACTACTAACAAGTTTTCTCTTCTTTCCTTAACTTCCCTCCAGTGATTAACTAGGATGTTTAATGGGTTAGATTCAGTCTGTGCTGTGTCCAAAAAGAATGTCAACCCAAGTCCAAGACCATAGAGAAAGACAGTTAACACACAGACAGTTCGCCCCGACATGGTACAGAAACCAGATTATGGCAAGACTTGGCTCCAAAGGGGTCAGAGTCCTCTCAACTCCTCTGGGGGGCGGGGGCTGAAGCATCCTCCAGACTCCCCATGGTCATGGTATTAAGTCACATCTGCCGGCAGCAGTTGACCACACCAGACCAGAGGCTTTCCAGCTGACACTGTACTTGAGAGCCAAAAGTGAAAGCAGAAGACAGAGAGACAAACACCTAGGTGCCTGTTGCCATTGCTGAGCTCAGTCTTTTTCCCTCTGATGATCAACTTAGTTGGTGGTCACTCCTGGGGCAGGGAATATCCTCCAATCCCTGATGAAGCCCCCAAATGTAAGACCCTGGCCCTCGGACAGTAGTACTTACTTTGAGATGTCATATTTTCCAGCACATCAGGGTCTACCTTCAAATAGTCCCTCAAGGCAGGTGACTAGATGACAATCGCCAGCTATTTTTTGTAAGGACAGTTTTGCCAGAATGTGGTTTAAGGATGTCTATGTGGTCTATGGACATCTTTCTATAGAAGAGCTGTGTAACTGAACTGAGACTGTAAATATGAGAAGCCTAAGAATTTATTATCTGGTTCTTTCCATAAAAGAATTATCTACTCCTGTTCTGAAGTAAAATGGTTTTGACCTTGGTGACTAAAGAAAGAAAAAAATCTAAGATCTATAAAGGTAACTTTCTGTGACATACAAAACAAACAAACTCTTAGAAGAAACAGAGCTCTTCAACGATGAAGCTTTACTATAACTCCTGATTCTCATATACTTCATGTGGGCGATAGAGTGAACAACCCCAATCCTTGGGACTCTCATATTCTCTGATGCTTCCTTAAGAGAGGATGTCATAACAGAAAGTTGTTGTGGAATATGTAGTCCTAGAAACTTTGCAGTCACAGTATGTAGTAGGGTTTCTGCTAGAAGACAAGTCCTAGCATAGTGAACAATGAAGGACTCACTGGAAAACTTGATGGGTACTTTGTGTTGCATGAGATGGAGTTTGCAGTTGCTCAGCACCTGGCCCTGGGAGCATCTAGAGCAGAGGGAGAACTGAGTGGTGTGCAAAATTTATATGAAGTGCTGTGATGTCTAAAGTCTCAAAGTGGATGATCTGCCTTGACTCAGACTTCTTTATTGCTATGTATTGCATTGGACTTGGGGTCCAAATTTCAAACTATGTTCCCAGGCTGGGTTGTTCAAAATGGGGCATCTGATTAAACAAGTTCTTACCTTTGTGCACAATGGATAGTTTGAATCTTTTTCTTTAGGAAATGAGCTGCAGAGTTACAGACTTGAAAATCAGAGAACAGGATTAGAAAAACATGGTGTCACAGCAATTAGAACCCATATGTTGTGGCCAGGAGAGTAGAAAAAAGATGAACTGTGCTACAGCTACTGTCTTAGTTGGGGTTCACTAGAAGAACAGTACTGATAGGATGGACACTCAGTAGGTTGTCTCACAGATCCAATCTCTAGTTGCACAATGGCTCTCAAACTTCATTGGTGGAGAACTTGGTGTCTACCCACTGTAGGAGGCTGGAAGTCTCAGCAGTCACTGTCCAGTTGTTGATGATCTGGTTCCTGCATGGGCACTACTTGTAGTGGTTTAAATATGCTTGGTCCAGGGAGTGACACTATTAGGAGGTATGACCTTGTTTGAGGAGTTGTGGCCTTGTTGGAGTAGTGTGTCATAGTGTGGATAAGCTTTGAGAATCTCCTCCTAACTATATTGGAGCCAGTTTTCTCCTAACAGATTTCAGATCAAGATGTAGAATTTTCAGCTCCTCCCTTGACATACCTACCTGGATGCTTTCATGATCCTTCCCAGATTATAAGGGACTAGAACTCTTGAAACTGTAAACCAGCCCTAATTAAATGTCATCCTTTAAAAGAAGTGCCTTGGTTACAATGTCTGTTCACAACAGTAAAACTGTAACAATGACACTTCTCTTTTGTCTGCCTTCGAAGGCCATACTAGCAAAGGATGGAGCACCAGGGGCAGCAACAGGATGGGTGAACTTGTAGCAAGAGCACAAAAGGGGGGACGAACTTGCCAGTATGATGTGAAGGATAGGCAAAGGAAAGTGGGCAAACCACAAAGCTGTTATCTGTCTGCCACCACAAGGCAAAATCACATTTAGAGTGGGTCATCCCACTTCATATAACACAATCAAGAACACATCACTCAGCAGGTGCACAGGTTATCTCTTTGTCAATCTCAAAAGCAGTCCACTTGAGAACCAAGATCAACCACCACATTGAAAAAATGGAATGTTTTAAACTAGTGAAACTGCTGTTTAGGATGGATCTTAGTTCTATAATATGGAATGGAAAACCTGGAAATCCCAAGTGAGTGCTTATAGAGTGACTGCCAATGATTAAAACATAAAACTTAAAAGGGAATAAATCTAGACTAGTAGATATTTCTGTAAGAAATTTGTAGATAAAGGAGCCAGGGAACTATGAATACTATGTTGTAGGGAAATTAGAAAGACCAGGAAGGAAAACAGAATAGAGTGAAGTAATCAATAGTGACCTGGTCTCAATTTGTGTTCATGTATTAAACAAAATAAATTAAGGTCTGCAGAAAAACAAAGGTAAAAATGAAGGCACTGGTGTGTTCTTGGCTCTGAATGGTCACAGTGTTTTTCTTACCTGATACTGTTATTGAATGAACAAGTTAGAAAAATATTAGCCCAAGTGTTATGTTTATATTTTTTATAGCTCAATAAAATACTACCATGCAAACCAATTATTAACCTGAAAATATATGATAAAACATATTTTCTGATACCCTGATCTTTCCTGAACCTATTAAAATATAGAAAATAACTGCAATGAATGCCTACTTCTCATTTTCTGCATCATTGAAATAATGAACATGCAAAAATTATCTGTACTTTGATCTCTCTTTGGATATAATTTCTATTAGCTGTCTAAATAGTAACTATGTTAGCTTTTCCCCATATCAATTAAATTGTCATAGAATACACACTCATGGGGGCACAAATCCCTTCCAGTCTGCACCAGCATCAAGTCACCTAGGGCACAGAGTGGGCAGACACCTCCACAAACCCTAGAGGACTGCCCGGTCGATCTTAAGATCACTGATGAGTGGAACACAACTTCTGCTCCAATCCAATCACTCACAGAACCTGAGAGAGCACTAGGGCAGCAGAGAACCAGCCTGATCAGGGGCACAAATCCCTTCCAGTCTGCCTCAGCACTGGGTCACCTAGGGCATGGATTCAGCGGACACCCTCAACGCCCCTAGCAGACTGCCCAAGAGATCTTAGGATCACTGGTGAGTGGAACATGACAGCTGCTCCAATCCAAAAGTGATGGGCCTGTGACAGCAGGAAGAAGGACACCAGAGCCTTTCCTGACCAGGGGCTCAGGTTTGTTTTAATCAGTACAGGTTTACCTTGGTTTGAAACAGACCAGACAATTCCACGGTCATCAAAGGAGACACCACTTCCATACACTGTAACACACCCAGGATCTTAGGATAACAGGATCTGAGGATAACAGGAGCTGGATCACACTAGTGTTTGAGTGTCTCAGAGGAGCTTGACTGCCAAGAACTCAGACACACCCAGAANCTCAGGTTCACAG
>NC_034590.1:26125312-26125412 GCF_900095145.1 Mus pahari | reverse complement strand
ACAATCAAAGAATCACAGAGAAATCTGGACTCTGAGAAGTCCTGAATCAACTGGGATTATAGGAAGGACAGGCTCCAATCAGATATATTGAGGGCAGCAA
>NC_034590.1:26123399-26125177 GCF_900095145.1 Mus pahari | reverse complement strand
GGCATCATCAGAACCAAACTCTACCACCATAGTAAGTCCTGGATACACCATCACACCAGAAAAGCAGGACGTGGATCTTCTCATGATGATGATGGAGGACTTTAGGAAGGAAATACTGGAAATCACAGGTAAACAGAAGACTTTAAAGTGGAAANACAAAAATCCCTTAAAGAGTTACAGGAAAACACTACCAAATGCTACCATAAGGAGATAGAATTGAACAAAACCATCCAGGATCTAAAAATGGAAGTAGAAACAATAAAGAAAACCCAAAGGGAGACAACTCTGGAGATAGAAACCTTAGGATAGAAATCAGGAACAATAGATGAAAGCAACAGCAACAGAATACAAGAGATGGAAGAGAGAATCTCAGGTGCAGAAGATTCCATAGAGACCATGGACACAACAATCAAAGAAAATGCAAAATGCAAAAAGACCCTAATTCAAAACATCCAGGAAATCCAGGACACAATGAGAAGACCAAACCTACGGATAATAGGAGTAGATGAGAATGAAGATTATCAACTTAAATGGCCAGCAAATATCTTCATCAAAATTATAGAAGGAAACTTCCTGTACCTAAAGAAAGAGATGCCCATGAACATTCAAGAAGCCTACAGAAACCCAAATAGCCTGGACCAGAAAAGAAATTCCTTCCGACACATAATAATCAGAACAACAAATGCACTAAGACAGAATATTAAAAGCAGTAAGGGAAAAAGGTCAAGTAACATACAAAGGCATGCCTATTAGAATTACTCCAGACTTCTCACCAGAAACCATGAAAGCCAGAAAATCCTGGACAGACCCTAAGAGAACACAAATGCCAGCCCTGGTTACTAAACCCAGCAAAACTCTCAAATACCATAGATGGAAAAACCAAAGTATTCCATGACAAAACCAAACTCACACAATATCTTTCAACAAATCCAGCCTTTCAAAGGATAGTAACAGAAAAACACCCGTACAAGGATGGAAACCACGCCCTAGAAAAAGAAAGAAAGTAATCCTTCAAGAAACCTAAAAGAAGACAGCCAAAAGAACAGGATGTCAACTCTAACAACAAAAATGACAGCAAGCAACAATTACTTTTCCTTAATATCTCTTAATATCAATAAACTTAATTCCCCAATAAAAATGCATAGACTAACAGATTGGCTCCAAAAACAGGAACCAACATTTTGCTGCTTACAGGAAACCCATCTCAGGGAATAAGACAGACACTACCTCAGAGCAAAGGTTGGAAAACAATTTTTCAAGCAAACGGTGTGAAGAAACAAGCTGGAGTAGCCATTGAATAAACTCGAATTCCAACCCAAAGTTTTCAAAAAAGAAAAGGAGGGGCACTTCATACTCATCAAAGGTAAAATCTTCCAAGATGAACTCTCAATCCTGAATATCTATGCTCCAAATGCAAGGGCAGCCACATTCATTAAAGAAACTTTAGTAAAGCTTAAAGCACACATTGTTCCTCACACAGTAATAGTGGGAGACTTCAACACACCACTCTCATCAATGGATAGATCCTGGAAACAGAAACTAAACAGAGACACAGTGAAACTAACAGAAGTTATGAAACAAATGGATTTGACAGATATCTACAGAACATTTTATTCTAAAACAAAAGGATATACTTTCTTCTCAGTACCTCATGGTACCTTCTCCAAAATTGACCATATAATTGGTCACAAAACAGGTCTCAACAGATTCAAAAAGATTGAAATTGTCCCATGCATCCTATCAGACCACCATGGTCTAAGGCTGATCTTCAATAACAA
>NC_034590.1:26118944-26121924 GCF_900095145.1 Mus pahari | reverse complement strand
GTACATTTACACAATGGAGTACTACTCAGCTATTAAAAACAATGAATTTATGAAATTCTTGGGCAAATGGATGGATCTGGAGGGTATCATCCTGAGTAAAGTAACCCAATCACAAAAGAACTCACATAATATGCACTCACTGATAAGTGGATATTAGCCCTGAAACCTAGAATACCCAAGATACAATTGGGTAAACTACATGAAACTGAAGAAGAAGGAAGACCAAAATGTGGACACTTTGCCCCTTCTTAGAATTGGGAACAAACTCCCATGGAAGGGGTTACAGAGAAAAAGTTTGGAGCTGAGACAAAAGGATGGACCATCCAAAAAACTGCCCCACTCAGGGGTCCATCCCATAATCAGCCACCAAAAGCAGACATTATTGCATACACTTGCAAGATTTTGCTGAAAGGACTCTGATATAGCTGTCTCTTGTGAGGTTATGCCAGTGCCTGGCAAACACAGAAGTGGATGCTCACAGTCAGCTACGGGATGGAACACAGGGCCCCCAATAGNGNAGCTAGAGAAAATACCCAAGGAGCTGAAGGGGTCTGAAACCCTATAGGTAGAATAACAATATGAACTAACCAGCACCCCCAGAGCTCATTTCTCTACCTGCATATGTAGCAGAAGATGGTCTAGTCAGCCATCACTGGGAAAAGAGGCCCCTTGGTCTTGCAAACTTTATATGCCCCAGTACAGGGGAACACCAAGGCCAAGAAGTAGGAGTGGGTAGGTAGGGGACCGGGGTGGGGGGGTAATAGGGGATTTGGTGGATAGCATTTAAAATGAAATGAAGTAAATACCTAATAAAAATTGGAAAAAAAATTCACACACACATAAATATATACACAATGTTTTATCAAAATGTAATATGCTCACAGTGTCATATATAGTTCAAATAAACTACTAATTGTATAACTATCAATACAACTAGTGTTCATGATAAGCAACTAGACTGTTTAATGAAGAAAAAGAGTTTGCCATATGCAAAAAATTAGTTACTGAACAGAACTCAAGTAAAGTTGGCAAGTTAAATTGTGCATTTTTTCATGCTTGCTCTACATGCCTATTACATGGGAGAAAGGAAAAATTTAATAGTGTTACACCTGTGAAATATGGGGAGTAAGAAGCATAAACAAGAGGAAGATTTTGGAATCTGGGTAAGAGAAGAAATCTTAGTGTGAAGGCAGGTGCCAGTAGGAGGTGAGTTTTAGAGAAAGACTCCATGGAGTTGAGAAAGATCCTCCAGGAATTGAGACATCATGGCATCAGTACATTCGCAGGCATGGTTGAAAGGAGAGAGAAGAACAACTCTAGAGTTCTAGACACAGATTTTTGTTTCCTGGAACAGACAGAGAGCTGATCTTCCACTTTAGTTCATTAAACAGTTGGACTAGTATTATCAGGAGCAAGGTAAACATAAGGTCTACAAACAAGAGACACCAAGCATCCTTGAGAATGGACTCAGTAGGAGAGAGATGGTCCAGTAGTTAAGAGGTTTGGTTGTTATTCTACAGGATCCATGTTCTATTCCCAGCACCCATGTGGTTCCTTAAAACTTTCTTTAACTCAAGTCCCAGGAGATCTGATTCCCTCTTCTGACCTCTGTGGACACCAGGCATGTATGTTGTGCACAAACATACATGAAGGCCAAATAACCATATGTATAAACTGGGGTATGAAAAAATGGTTTAAAAAGCTAAGAAGATAGGCTTTGTAGTGTGTCCAAAGTTTATATCATATTTTATTCTGAAAATCCTCAAATAGTTATTGGAGGCATTGTTTCATGTAGTGAGTTAAGTTTAATCAGAAACTGGTAGTACAAAAAAAAAAAAATGAGCAATGTGAGAATCCCTCATAAATTCAATGACTGTGACTTAATGAAAACAAGCAGTAGAGCTGGGCTGTTTATGGTTGAGGAGTCATAGTACTCTGCAGTATTCATGACCTCCCAAGCTTTCTGGTTCACTGAGCTATGAGAGGATTCAAGGTCATGCCTGATTGTTGAAGAATTAATGCAGAATGCAGGAATCCCGTGACTGAGGAGTATGAATACCTTCCTGAGAGCCTCTCACAGTGGAGTAAAGGTGGGGACTGAGGGTGGAATGGTGATGGAGCTCATTTCATGGTGACCGCGACCGCTACTACAGCAAGCCTGTGGAGACTGTCAGTCCACACCAATTCCACGCCAATCCTAGGAGTAGTTTATATGTCCAGAAAATTACTAAATTTTACACCGTTTTAATAAACACCATCACCTTTTTAATTTGAAGTAATTTAGCTGGATCATTCTTTTTCACTGGTGGTTAAATATGAGGAAGGCCTCTGGAGAGAAAGTTTCATGAATGAATAAATCATTCTAAATAATTTTAATGTAAATCAATGGCCGCATGAGACTTACGTGGTACTGATACCTTTAGAAATTGTCCCTATTGTGTTTTACCTAGGCAAAAATACAATCATCACTCTGCTTAATTTGTGTAGAGTTTAAAGCATGAGACGCTTTGAATCACTTATTCTTTTTGACTTTCTTTTCTTTTATGATTTGAGAAACACATGATTGCTGTTCTGCATGATGACAACAAATTATGTTATTATGAGCCAATATTTGAAAATGTGAGATAATTCAAGCTTAAAATTTGTCAATTAAATATAAGTGGTATTGTATACAGTTTGCAATTAAGCTATTCATTTCTGCAAAGCTCTGTGATTAAGCAGAAAATATGCATACCTAAAAGTCACAAACTATTTAGATTCTATTAACAAAAACCACATGATCATCTCATTAGATGCTGAGAAAGCATTTGACAAAATCCAACACCCNTTCACGATAAAAGTTTTGGAAAGATCAGGAATTCAAGGCCCATACCTAAACATAATAAAAGCAAAATACAACAAACCAGTAGCCAACATCAAACTAAATGGAGAGAAAGTTGAAGAAATCCCACTAAAATCAGGGACTAGACAAGGCTGCCCA
>NC_034590.1:26109965-26118933 GCF_900095145.1 Mus pahari | reverse complement strand
GTGTGTGTGTGTGTGTGTGTGTACTTGGGTACAAGCAAGTATATGTGGAGGCCAGAAGCAGTTGTCAGATCTCCTGAAACTGAGAGCTACTCAATATGTGTGCTAGGAAGTTAATTTGTATTTTTTTTTTTTTTTTTTGAAGAGCAGGACATTTTCTTAAATGCTGAGCTTTCCCTACAACCCAATAGGTTAAGTACTGCTCATTCAATGATGCAAACCCAGACACAGATGCAGGAATGCATGCAGGAGATTCTCTCAGCCCTGAACTTAATAACCTTTCAGGATTTACTTGACAAATGTAAATGTGAGAAAATTATATTTTAGAGTTAATTGGTGTTATGAGTAATTTTGATTGATAACTTGGCATATCTGGGAAGAGAAAACCACAATTATGAAATTTTCTTCATGATCTTGGCCCATAGACATGTATGTGTGACATTTTTTTGATATCTGATTACTAGAAGAGGACACAGCCCACTGTGGCTGTTGCTATGCTTGCGCAGTTGAGCCTGAACTGTAAAGGAAAAATAGCTGAACAAACCACTAAGCAGAAGTTTTGTGATGTTTAATGCAAGATGGAAGATAATATTGTGCTTTCACACCAGGCTCACATTACAGGGAACAGAGACTGAAACCCACAAACATTTACAACTCAGCTGATCAGGAGCTTGGGTTGGGAGAGGTAGAATCCACATTACATGGAAGAGTATGTATATATATTTCTAAAAAGCTGTGTCTCATATCTGTATCTTAATGAGAACAGATTTATCTTTACAAAACTTAAAAACCTTTATATTTGTTTTGGCTCTAATATACAGTGTGTCCCAGAGGCTCTCATTAAGGCTTAATTCTCAACTACTTAGAAGGTGGAAACAGTTTAGGGAGTACGGTTTATTGCAGGAAGTAGCAATTAGATTTTGAAGGATGTTTGTCACTGGCACTTTGCTCTCTCTTTGCTTCCTAAACACCTCAAGGGAGCAGTCTCTTCTGCAAATTCTCATAGTCATGATATTCTGCCCTCAGGATCACAACATGGGTTTGTGGAGCTCCAACTTTAACACTTCCCCAAAACCTGTTCCCCAGATCATTAGGAATGTGGCTAGTAAAGAGCCTTTGTTCTCTTAGGGCAGCTGAGGGTCTTCTGTTCCTCCGCCTGACAGCTAGNTAGGCAATTATCTCAGTTGCCCCAGCCAGGCACCCATCTTCCCATGTTTGAGACCAGAAATGTTTAACAAAAGATAGCTTATGACCCCTATGCCATAAATGAGCCATATGTTACCAAGGACAGCTCCGCTGGAGAAAAGCTCTAAACTCAACTTTCTTTGTGAACTCCTCCCCCACCTTCCTTATGGTCTTTCCTTTAAAAGCCCTCAGTTAAAATGAAAAGAAATGAAATTTAGGGCCTAGGATTCATGTAACTTATGAGTTGTTTTGTTGTGAGCTTAGAAGCCTGAGGCTGAGAATTTAAGGTTCAAATAATGTAAGACATAAAGGGTTCTTTTAATGTAAACTTAAGGTAAAAATTACCCAGGCAGGCCCAGGCTGCCTTGAACCTAAAATCAATTTGCCACCAAGATAAGAGAAAGGAATGCAGGAACTGAGTTATCTTGGTTGACTCAACTGCCTTCCCCTGCTCATTCAAAACAAAACAAAACAAAAAGCTTAAAGTGCCTGAAGTTGTAAATTACCCAGATGCATGGTCACCCTCCCCCACCAGGAGCCTCAGGCCCTTTGGAACTTCCTGCTGCCCTAAACCTGCACGTACTATTCTGCTGACCACCTTGCTATGTTTAAATGAACCAATCGCATGTAACCGTGCCAATTCTCCCCACCCTCAGACCCTTACCCTATAAAGACCCCAAGCTTTTGGGCCTGGTTGTCGACTTCTCTGTCTCCTGCGTGAGATACGAGTCCACCCAGAGCTCTGCCATTAAAGTACCTTGTGTGGTTACACAAGATGGCTTCTCTGTCGTGTTTCTGCGGGACACCCCAACTCCTGTGACCTGAGGACCTGAGGGAGTTCCTCACGAGGGGGTCCTACAGATTGCTCCCTTAAGATCTCTGAAGATGTGAGTTCATACAAACCATATTATGAACTGGAACAATGGCTCAGTGGTTAAGAACTATAGCTGCTCTTGCAGAGGACCTGCAGTGGTTCCCAGCACCCACTGGTGGCTCACAACTGACCCTAACTCCAGTTTTAATGGATCCAATGCTATCTTCATTTCATAATTTATTTTTAAAAATTATTTTATTTTATGTGAGTAACTATTTTGCTTGAGTGTTTGAGCACCATGTGTGTGTCTGGAGCACTTGGAAGTCAGAAGATGACATCAGTTCCCTTTATTGACTCTTTCATTGCTGTGGCCAAAGTCTTTTTTATAAAGGCCTATGGCTGGCTTTTGCCTTACACAGGATAACTAATTGTACTCATACTAGTTAAAGCTATTGTTGCAAATGCATTCGATAACAATGAATCTTTAAACAAATCTACAACAGTGATTTACTGCCACAATTACTTTCTCTCGAAAGTGCAATTAACAAGGGCTTGCTGAGTAAATTCACATTTATCTATTCTAATCCCTTCACTTAAGTGGGAAAAGAGAATTCTCCTAGCTAATCCAGCACGAGGAGCAATTCCTCACGTCACTGCTTACCCAGCTTATACTTGCTCTGAGAGTCTGAGATTACTTTTTTTGGAGATACAGAGACAATATCCAAAGTCCAGGACTGAAGATGACTAGGGTCAAAACATGCAGGGTGGTCATTTCTTAGTCAGTCTGAAGAGTTTAACTAATGAATGTGTGGTTGAGTCAGGTCAATTTTTATAAAAGCCTAGACATATCTTGGAAGAGGAAATACTTTTTTTCATTTTGAATTATTTTTTCTTTTGAAATTAAGTATAATTATATCAATTGTCCTATTCTGTTTCCTCCCTCAAAGCTTTCCTATGTTTCCCATTTCAAATTAATGGGATCTCAGTTTCTATCTATCTATCTATCTATCTATCTATCTATCTATCTATCTATCTATCTATCTATCTATCTATCTAACTATCTATCTAAAACTTGCTTTGTCTATTCACTGTTACTTGCATGTATATGATTTTTAAGGCTGACCAATTGATATTGGACAATTAGGAGATCATCCCTGCGGAAGACTATTCTTTCCACTGTCAGCATCCCTTAGTTGCCTGTGGTTCTTTGTTTAGATGAGTGAACACAAGATACCTCCCACATTTATATGAGCAGGTTCATTTGTATAGTCCTTGTTTGAATCTTGTTTAGGAAGCTATATCATAGAGGTTCTGGTATCATTTCTAAGATACATTGTATCCCAGTTGGCTTTCTGATTCTGGCTCTCAAAATCTTTTTGCTCCCTCTTCTGTGATGTTGTTTGAGGCTTAGATGAAAGAGTTGTATTACAGATGTCCTAATTGTAGCTGACCACCATATAATAAATTATTTTCTGCATCTTGATCAGTTCTGGTTTTGTGTAATGTTCTCTGTTACAATGATATGTTTCTTTAATGAGGACTATCCTTACCAGTTTGTATAAGAAAATGTATTTAGAATACAGTTAGGAATTATGCTGCTTTAATATAATGGTGGTTATAGATTCTCTATAGATCCTTGACTTCACTAACCCCTGGGAGTTGGTTAAATTTCCGGTACCAGGCATTTTCCCTCCTGTTTAGTAGGCATTAAGTCCAATTACACAGGTGTTAGTTTCCACCAAGGTATAAATTCCACAGGTGTACACTTGGACATCTTGACAAGTGGGTCATTTTTGTGGTTCATAATTATCATAGCTGGGCAAGACTATATGTTCATGAGAAATGAGGTGAAGACTGAGTTCCTATGATATTCTCTGGTGTGCACTGTAAATCACACCCTTGCCATTCATTCAGTGTGTCCTAGTAACCACAGACCAGGCTTGAGGTATGCAAAAGAAGAGCTGAGTATGGTTACAACATGGTGGGTTAGAAATCTTAACTAAAGTCACCATTAACTGGGAATGTGGCTTTAGAAGAATTCATGAGGCTGCTGCATGTAACGTCCATACAGGAGTCCTGAGTCTGTACCTGCTGCAGCACTGACAGGAACCAGGAAGATCTTCACGTTTCTCACGAGTCACTGAGGGATACCCAATAGATACATTTTATTTTGTTCTCACACTTTTTACTTTATGTAAAAAAAAATGTATGAAATAATACTCTAATAGAATGGTTTAATATAGTTTTAAACAGAATAAGAAAGGAGAAATAGTCAAGTTACAAGACTCCTCCTCATAGAACAAAGTGTTAAAAATGCACTTTTTCTGGGTAGGTTGCTGCGAACAGTTTGTTCATTCATTGGTTATGTGTGATTGCTACTGCTCTAATGGTCAGTGGGATTTAAAAGAAAATCCTCCTTGGATTCCTTTGAAATACTAAATGGTTCTTGCTACTTTATTACATGGTTGGATTCACATATCTGTCACAAGTAAACAAACAAAATCTATGACAGTTGAAAGCAGAAAATAATAGCTTTCTTACATTGTCTTTCATAACACATACATCCTTTTGCTTACACTCTATCCTTTCTCCTCACCTAATTTTTACCTAATTTATTCCCCTCCCCAATTCCTTTCTAAAGTTTTAGACTTTTACCACATTTGACAAACATTTATAGGTACCTAAATTGGTATAAGTATATATGTGTTTATATGAGTGTGTGTCTAAATGAGTGCATTATATATGCTTCATATATTCTTTTGCCAATATTGACTATTTGGTTTTAGGTATGTATTTATGCTGTGAGTCTATGTCCTATGAGCACATATACTCTGAAAGACTGGAAGGGGGCGTCGGATCCACTGGAGCTGAAATTGGCAGCTGATGGCTGTGAGGCACCTAATGTGTACAAGTGCTGTGCAAGACCAACCAGTACTTTTAACCCCTGAGCCATCTTTCCACCTCCTTAATTTTAATGCGTCCAAAAGAATGACGAAAGTTAAAGAATGAAACAATTATCTGAAGCATACAGCTTTGATAATTCTTCTAATTATGAGTGGAAGAGGGGTGCGAATACCTTACATTATCATTTCTATTATACTGTTGTTTCTCGTATGGCTAATCTCCTGAAATCCTAATTATCACTATACTGTCTCTTCCATGAGCCTTGGTGGCTAGAAGGCTCACAATGAGCTTCTTAACTCTGGAAATTTGATTCTTTCACTCCTCAGGCATAATACCAAAGAAGCTCATTTAGTGTCAGTAGGATAGTTGGATGATGCTGTTTCACGTCCCATGAAATACTCGGATTTTACTGTATGTACTGTGATCATTTGTAATTTCTTTACATTATTTTATACAAATCAACTAAAATTTCAAACTCTCCCTGAAGGAGACCCAAAGATTTCTTGGGCTCAGCATTGAGATATGTCCCTGTGTTTGTAGACGAATACCTGAGAGTTTAAAAACATTGTACTTTTAAACTTTTTAGCAATTAAAATAAGCAATTTTCAAAATGTCATAAAATTTACAAGCTAAAGAAAGAAAGGCCCAAATCCTGTCCATAGGGTTAGGTTCCCTGTCAGCTCATGCTTTGTGTTGTGCTGAGGATGTAAATCCCCTTGTTTTAAGGTTTTTCAACAAGAACCTTCTAATCTGAAACAGACTCCCATCGGGTATGGTTGTGCTGTTAATGTCTTAGATGCAAAGGGCTTCGCAGGAACAGAGGCAATATCGATTTGTGCTGTTTGAATGACGTTCACCATAGGTTACTGGAACAGGAGCAGAAGTGAGGACCCAACTGTCTCTTAGCCAGTGTTGGTGTGTTCACTGTGATCAAGGGAGGAAGAACTTCAGAGAAGCCCACAAGCCACTGAAGTACAAGTGTATTCCTTCATGTGGGAACTCCATCCACTTTCACACCAAGAACTCAGGCAAACCATGCTTTCAGTCTTCCCTTTATAAGGGGCCACCTGCTTCAGTCCTGGCTGCTGATGCCAGTTAAGTTGTAATGGCAGGCTTTGAGCTTTCACAGGGCTGTACGTCCTCAAAGAAATGCAGAGAGAGCCTTGACGATATCAATCATATGTATTCAGAACTTATATGTGAACAAAAATAAACTCATTCAATACTAAGACATCAATACTAAAAGTGGTGGTTTTGTCAGCTTAAATATGTAACTAATTATAACAAAGACAAAGAGATTATGAAAAAAAAAGGAGTTAAAAAACCAAAGACTGGGATATGATGACTCATACCTGTCATTCCATCACTTATGGGTAAATGACGGGGGCGGGGGGCACCATGAGATTGACTGTTTGCCAACCCTGTGAAGCAGTTTCTTGATTAATGATTAATATTCATGAGCCTATACCACAAGGAATAGTTTCACACTTGGGCTGGTAGTGTTCCTGTGTACTATAAGAAAGCAGGAAGGCTAAGGCAGACATAAAGATCAAGTCATTAAGCAGCATATCTCCATAGCTTCTACATCAGCTCCTGCCTTATCTTCCCTCAATGATGGCCTTTAAATTACAAGATAAAAAGAAAATTGCTCCTCAATTTGTTTGTGATCAGTGTTTATTATAGCATGTTACTGATATGATTCCATATATCTTTCATCTCATATGAGTTCAGATTCTTATCGTGGGACCTTTCTGCCTTGATTTGCTGTTTTCATTTTTGTTCATTTTATTTTATTATCATTCAGACTTTGGTATCCATTTTCCTTTCTTTACTTAAGCTTCACCATGTCTAAACCCCAATGAAACTCTCTCTGCACCGATGGTACTTTGGTGAGCAGTGGTAATTATGGAAGTGTAGACTATAAGCCTCATCATTTAGTCAAATCCTATGAGCAAACGTGTTATCTCTGCATTCATGCACTCTTCTGAGATTCAGGAAGAAACTTGGTGGTTGTAGTCCTCTGTGAGCCTTCAGAAGCAGAGAACAGGAACATGTCTGCTATTGCTCCTGAATGCTAGCTAAACCACTGTCTACAGCACCACCTTAATCACTCCTGAAAACATGAAGTGCAAGAAAAGTCACAGAGCAGCTTTCTCAACAAAATTGTATTTATTTTATCTTTAATTTCTCATACCCCTAAAGGTAAGTTAAATCTTGTCTGTGTGCATGTTCTGTGGCTGCCACTCACTCTGACACTGCTCAGCAATTAGGCAATAGAGGGAAAAGTGTAACTTGAGAAGTTTACAACATTGCATCCGAACACATTTGATGAAAAATCCAAACGTACAAATGACCTAATGCATAGGGCTGTGTGCATCTGGCATCTTCCACTGTGAGCTTGACTTTGCATTCACACTCAGTAGAGCCTACTTTTCAGTCAGCAGGCATGTCAGTGTGATCCCAGGGTTTCTGAGCAATCTGCCCCAACTGTGAGGAAAGGTGTGTGCTCTTGTCAGCTGAAAGAGGCCTGTGAAACATTTAGGGATACTGGCATCTATAATTCATGAAAACAACCATTTTGAGAATGAATAAAGCATGATAACAGCATTGTGAATTATATGTCTCAGACTTGCTTGTTAAAGTAAAACTTTCTTATTTGGGAAAAATGTATAAATATGTGAAACATATTTTAGTGTTCCTGGTTTAAATTATAGCTTGAATCTAGTGAATATGTATCAAGAAGTACAATACATTGTTGACATCTTTTCCTATAATCTGTTTTTTAATGTGTGAGCAGACTTTACTTTGTCTCCCTCAAACAGAGTAGTTTAAAATCTACTTACTTACACAAGGGAAAAATTATACTGAAAAATATGTCCTGTGAACTAACACAGAAAACATTTGTCATTGAACATATTAGCATAAACTGATTTCAAAAATAACTTAAATATGTAACTAGTTGTTACAAAGACAAAGAGATTATGAAAAAAGGAATAAAAAACAAAGACTGGGATATTAAAACTCATACCTGTCACCCCACCACTTATGGGTGCATGGCTGTGACAGAATGAATCCTGTGACGGTGTGACAATTCTAGGTTATATATTGACTTGTAGTCAGCCTGGGATATATGGTAAACCTCATCTCAGAAAATATATGGGCAAAGAACAGGAAATATAAAAGGAGGTTATGGTAATTTGGATGAAAATGGACCCCATAGGCCCAGAGGGAGTGGCCTTATTAGGGGGTGTGTCTTTGCTAGAGAAGGTATGGCCTTTTTTGAGGAATTTGTATGCCATGCATTCTTGCTGCCTGTGAATCTAGATATAGAACTCTCAGTTACCTCTCCAGTACCATATTTGGCTCCCTGCCACCATTCTTCCTACCATAATGATATTGTACTAAAGCTCTGAAATGTAAGCTAACTTCAATTTAGTGTGGCCATAGTATCTTTTCGAAGCAATGGAAATCCTAACTAAGACAGAAGTTGTTACCAGAAGGAAGTTTTGCTGTGATAGATTTAGCCATTTTTTGTTTCAAAGAATGTGGACTTTGGAACTTTGAAGGGAATTCTTTTAGTGGGGCTTAATGTGCNATACTAGTAGGAACATGTAAGAGAGTAGTACTGAAGGTGATTCCAACTTTGGGGGCCTGGCTCAATAGGTTTGAGAAAGAGAATAATATTAATATGTTGGCTAGAGTTAATTCTTATGATATTTTGGTGAAGAATATGGCTGCTTTTTCCCTTGTAAGAAAATTCTGCTGGAGTATAGTTTGAAGACTTTTGAATTAATTGCATTGGTAATGGAAATTTCAAAACAGCCCAATATAGGCTCTGACATATGGGGTTATTCGTGTTCACTCTTATGAAGATCTTTGATGAAGAGGAGCAAGCTGGGCAAGTAAAAAATATAGAGTTCAAGGAGAAATGGGGCACCAAGAAATGGAATAGCAGGAAATCCTGTGTTTAATGAAATAAAAAGGTTAAAAGAAAATCTGATGCTAGATGGAATAAAGGGATAAGACCCCACCGATCTAAGCTTCCACTTGGTTAAAAAAAAAAAAAAA
>NC_034590.1:26082707-26109370 GCF_900095145.1 Mus pahari | reverse complement strand
GGTCCCTTCAGCAGAATCTTGCTGGCATGTGCATTAGTATCTGGGCTTGGTGGCTGATGATGGGATGGATTCCCAGATGGGGTAGTCTCTGGAGAGTCCATCCTTTCATCTTAGCTCTAAATTTTGTCTCTGTACCTATATCCTTTCATGAGTATTTTGTTCCTTATTCTAAAACTTAGAATATCCAAGATANATTTTGCAAAACACAAGAAAACCAAGAAGGAAGACCAGTGTGTGTATAATTCATTCCTCCTTAGAATATGGATGGATCTCTTAAATTTGAAGCCAGTCAGGGTTCACAGAATGAGTTCCAGGACAACCAAACTGAAGCAGTGAAGGAAATCATTGTAAACAGAAGGCTGGTAAAGATGTATTTGAATTTAAGGGCCATGTGCTAGTGCCAGGAAGCAACAGAACATGTCAGCTTTGGCCACTTGGTCATCGCATTAACGTTAAGGATAGAAGAAAGAGATTAGGGAATCTCCCTCCATGGCTAAGGAAAGCCCCTGAGGCCAGGCTTGTGTCAGGCATGTTTCTGCATGGAAACCTATAGACGCTATTGTATGAAGCCTTGGGAACCCCAAGATGTTGGAAATGTCAGAGTTCTGCAATATTAGGCAAGGAAAACTGCTCACAGGGAGTGGAACCAGCTCAGGGTAAAGAAGTGTGTTGTAGTCAACAGGGATGGAAGGGCTTGTTTATCTGAAGAGCGCTTTGATATCAGACATAAAAATGTAGTTTGGAGTTTGCCCACCTGATTTTCAGTCTTGCTTTGTTCTAGTATTTTCTCGGTATGCTATCTTTTGGAACTGTAATGTATATTCTGTGCCATTACAGGTCGGAGCTATGTAATCTATATTTTCACTTTGATTTTATGGGAGATTATAGTTGAGAGACCGCTGAGTCTCAGAAGAGACTTTGACTTTGAACAGTATTTGAGGTTTTTATAGACTAGAAAGACTTTTGAGGTTGAACTAAATGCCCTTTTCAATATTATATAGCTATTACTTTATGGAACTCAGGGAGTAGAATGTGGTAGTTGGAATGGAAACGGCCCCTATTGTCCCACAGGGAGTGGCCTTATTAGGACGTATGAACTTGTTGGAGTAGGTGTAGCAATTTTGGGGAAAGTTTACCCCATTCATCTCCTTCTTCCTGTAGATTCAGATGTAGAACTCTTAGCTACTGCTCCACCATCTGTGCTTGCATGCTGCCATGTTCCCTGCCATGATGAAAACATACTAAACCTCATAACAGTAAGCTAGCCACAATTAAATGTTTCCTTTATAAGAGCTGCCTTGATCATGGTGCATCCTCACAGCAGTAGAAATCCTAAGACAGAGGAAGAAAATGAAAAAGAAAAAAAGAAGAAGAAGAAGAAGAAGAAGAAGAAGAAGAAGAAGAAGAAGAAGAAGAAGAAGAAGAAGAAGAAGAAGAAGGAGCAGAGGAAGAAGAGAAAGAGGAGAAGGGGGATGGATTGAATAAGAAAGAAGAAAAGAAAGAAAAGGAAAATGAGAAGGAAGAGAAAATGAAGGGAGGAGGAAGATTCAAACAGTAAAATCAGCACAGTAAAGTTTGATGAGAACTTAGACTAAAGAATAATAGGTCGGTAGGCATACTCTTTTAAGAGAAATGACAAAGCCTCATTTATCTAATGCCACATCAAGTTGTTTTAAAGATTCATGTGAGGCTGTGCTGTGGTTTACAGGGACTGTGGCAGAGCAATAGATTCTGCACCAATACCTCCAAGTAACAGGTAGTTTGTTTAACTGAACTCGCACTATTTGCTATTTCCAGCCTCCCATGAATGGAGCTGATTTCTTCTGCATCTTTTGCTAGTCAGCTTTATGACACGGATTTATATCCATTAGGAAGATTGTGTCTGGGAGATGCAGCTAATTTACATGAATAGAAACTGAAGAAAGTGCAAGAGAACAGACAGGGAAAGAAGCAACTGTAAAGTAACTCTCCCTCCTAGCATGGGAAAACTCACCCATTAAATCAAATCAATTATTCTTAGGAACTGCTGTTACAGAGAAATTTTGACTATGGGTTTGTAATCCATCGTGATATCTCATCTACCTACAATCACTTGGGAAAGCCATAGCATGTCTGTGCCAGAGAAGTCTTTTTATATAATCTGATGTTAATTTTCTATAGCTAACTCTTTCCCCATCACCACCCCCCCCTTCAATGTTTGCTGATCTCTTTGACCCAACTTTATTCTGGGAAAATAATTTTTTTTCTTAAAAAATATCCATGAAGAAAACTGAGTTTCAAATAATTAGTTGTAATTCATTCCTGAATATCCTCACAGGTATTAATAGCAATGAGAAGTTGGGAATTGACACCGGTAGAATATGCACCCTAAGAGGATCACTTGAGAGAACAGGATGTTGCAGCCTCTGAGACTGTGAGTGCAAATATGCATCTAATAATATGTAAATTTTATTCTTTTTTTTTTCTTTTAAGAAATAAGCTCCACCATATACAGCCATCTCATCTCTTTATGAATGGCAATGTGGTGGTTTGTGTAAATTCCAGACTCACTTGGGATAGTGTCCAGCAGGCACACTTCTAAGGCGGTATCTGAATCATCTTAGCTCCAGGCATGCCTATGGGGGCTTTAGCTATTTTGATTATGTTAATTGGTGCGAGAAGACCCATCCTAATGTATGTGAGACTATTCTCTGAACAGGAACTCATGACCTACATAAGATAGAGATGGTAATCTCAGCTTTAGAAATCAAATTAGCTTTCCCTTACTCTCTTCTGTCTGCAGACAGCATAATGTGACCTCCTCCTCTATCCCATTCTGTCCTGACTTGCTCTGCATAAAGAATGGCAGTGTCAGCTGTCAGCTAAAATGAGTCCTTTCTCCCTCAGGGTGCTTTTGTTTGGACATTTTGTCATAACTATGGGGAAAAGAATTTAAGACAGATAGTAAGCACACATTTTTATTTTAATTTTGATTTACTTTTGGATTTATTCATTTTTGTCTCATTTGCCTAGGGTTATGTGTTAAAATGGATGAAATGATGAGCCCTCTCATTTTTTTTTTTATTTACACTCTAGAAGAAGCTTCGTAAATCTGATTCTACAACTCTTAAGCTGACCAAAATGTTCTGCTAGTTTATGTGTATAAGCAAGCACCCACAGTAAATCGATTATTACTTTGATTTTTACTGTGAGAAATAACATTCCCATTTTGAAATAATTAGACCTTAAGAATTCCACAACCTCAAAGTCCTCAGCAATACAATTGTTTTCATTATATTGTACCTCATGCAGATTTTCTTTTTCTGATCCATCCATGTTGTCTCGGACTTTTCAGCTACTGCATTGGAGTCGATGGATGAAGGGTTAGATAGAAAGGTCTACTGATGCCATTACTGGGGGAAACTCTAACTTCCCTTCAGGGCATAAGTGGAGTTGAGGTATGTACACAGATGTTCCTTTAGTTCCAGCTCGCCTTGTGACTTGCTGAGTGGGTGGCAGTCTGTCTTATGCTGAAGTTAGTTTCATTCATCTCTACAGTCACTGAATGGTGAAAATTTCATTAGTAAGGAGGAGGGGCCAAGAGGCTGTGAGCATTGCTCAGTATAATCAATGGTAGCTCTGAAACTGTCACTACATTCCCTGAAATTTTGTGGTTATTATAGATACATACATGCTAACTCATGTGTGCTCGTGCGTGCGTGTGCGGGCGCGCGCGCGCGCACACACACACACACACACACACACACACACACACGCACAAACGTACACAAAATTAATCTATGACCTGAACAGTACACAAGACATAGGCTTCATTTAACTACTGACTTGGGCAATAATCATGTGAATAGTTAAATCAAAGTGACATGGGAAAGGCAGTCTGGGGAACTTTTCATACGAATACTTCCAAGTGGTAAAATAGATTATATTACCTCATCTTGATCTTTTGATACCAACTGACATTTTAATTTTTCCATTAATTTAATTTTTATTCACTTTACATCCTGATCACAGCTCCCTGTCTCCTTCCAGTTCACACCCCCACACACACACACAGCCCCTCCCTCCATCCTTCTCTTCTGAGAAGAGAAGTATCCTCTAGGTACCAACTCATCATGACATATCAAATCACTGCAGGACTAGGCATGGCCTCTCCCATTGAGGCCAGAGGAGGCAGCAAAGTTAAGGGGGAGCAGAATCCATAGGCAGGCAACAGAGTCAGGAACAGTTTCCACTTCACTGTTTTCCTTCTCTGATAGTTCTGTTATTTATTGAACACTTACTCTAGAGGACTTTTTTCTCTAGAATTCTCAGACCAAGCTGCACATCTGCTACATCTGCAGGCAGTCTAGTTCCTTCCCATGCTTGCTCTTTGGTTGATGGTTCGGTCTTTGGGAGCTCCTGACCATCCAGGTTAGGTGACTTTGTTGGTCTTCTTGTGAAGTCCATATCCCCTCCTGGTACCTTAGGCTTTCTCTCAACTCTCCCATAAGACTTTCCAAGCTCCATTTAATGTTTGGCTGTGGATCCCTGCATCACTTTGGTCAGATGGTAGGTAGAGCCTCTCCGAGGACAGTTTATACTAGGCTCCTGTCTGTAAGCATAACAGTATCAGGGATTGGTTCTTCTTCAGGGGAATGGGTCTCAAGTTGGGTCTGTCACTGGGGGGCCAATCCCTCAGTTTCTGGGCCATCTTTGTTCCCAAACTTCTTGTAGGCGGGCAAGGTGGAAGGTTTTATGGGCAGATTGGCGTCCTTATCCCTCCATTGGGTGTCCTGCTTGGTTACAGGAGGTGGCTACTTTAGGCTCCTATTCCCACTAACAAGAGTCTCAGAATCACCCTCATAGACTACCTGAAGCCTTCCCCATCTTAGGTCTCTAGCAAGTCCTAGAGATCCCCCCCCCCCCACACACACACACAGATCTGGTCGGCTGATTTCTTTTCACTCTCTTTGCTGTTGATCTGAAGCTCTCCCTACACCTGATAGACTCACATCTCTTCCCCACATAATTTCCTCCCTCAGACCACCTCCAATGACTATTGTATTTCCCCTTCTGAGTGAGATTCAAGCATCCTCCCTTGGGCCTCCGTATAACTCAATTTCCATTCTCTCATATCTCTGATATTTATTCGACATTTGCTCTATGGGACTGTCTTCTCTAGAATAACTAAATCAATAATTTTTTTCTACCCCAAATTCTGGCAGGAATAAATATTCTTTTATAAGCTTAATTGGCAAAATTTTATAAAGAAAGAATTAAGAGTACAATAACAACTACTAATTCTGAGAACCAGAATTGCCTTTTCTGATGTAAACATCTTCCCCAATTGTGTACTTCCTTCTAAAATCTCTGTTGTATGAGCTGCCCCATCTACAAGGCACATTTATTTTCATTACTGTCCTCCAGGTGTTATCTCCTGATATTTCACAGGACAGAAACTATGCTCTCAAAAATGTATGTTTACGAAGGGAGAGACAATTTAACACACATGAAAATAGACTCAACCAGATATCTTTTCTTATTTCACCAGTTAAAAGCATAGAGGACAGTCTCCTGATGACTCTTTCAAAATGCTCTTATCCTAACCTTATGCTTTATAATTCTGTTTTTAATTAAGAACATTATAAAAGCAGGGTTAAGGTGCTGGCCTAATCCAACCTAAAACATTGCTTATGCAAATTTCTCAAATTCTTTTTCTTGTTATTGATGTATTCATACATATTCATTTTAGCTAACCCACAGCCTTTCAGTTAGTAATGATTACAGCTTTCAGTCTCAGATGCCCTCTACTTCCCTGTGCTTTAGTGAATTATAGTTCCTAGATCTAGTGTTTGCTGAACCTTGAGATTCCCCTAGATGCCCAGACTTTACAATCTCTAATTGCCCTCAGGTTTTGTGACATCAGCACAACTGTACCCAAAATAAATAAATTAGGACCATATCTTTGCCTTCTCTTCACTACTATGAACCCAGTAGATTCACCCCCTCTCCTAGACAGCTCTAGCCCAGAACAGGTCTGCAAAGTGGTAATTAGTAAATATATGGCTGTGACTGAGATATTAAAGTCAATCACTGAGAGTCTTAGTTTTTATGTCTCCTTTTCTTCCTTCCTTCTTCCCACACTCTCATGCTTCCTTTCTCCATTCAATCATCAGTACCTCTCCTGTTCCTTCTATACCCTCTTTCCTTACACTGTCTCTTTCTTTTTAGCCAAATGAAGGCTGATGGACAAATACTTCACTTGACACAATAACTGGATACCCTAGAGTGATCATCTTTCCACACATATGGGAGAAGATAAAATAGTTTCTATAATAATTATTTTAATTAATAATCATAGCAGATGTGAAAAATGAGTTTCTTGAATTTCATTCATTTTTATATGGGAGTGTAATATAGTATAATCCTTTTCAAGGATGAGAATCTATAGAGATGGCACACTAGCCTTCCTCTGTCCTAATTCAGAGCTCCTGGCCTGTGCAACCCATACTCAGTGACCATTTATTTCCTCACAGCCCTTAGTTCTGCATCTCACTTGGACTCTGTGATATAAAAAGTACTTTATGTATCATAGAAGAATTTCATTTGTGAAGTGGCCAACAGAAGAACCCGTGTTTAAGGATTTGATATTCTTATTTGTTTTAAGTCTGAGAGAAATACTAATAATAACAATCAATGAATCTTCAACAATACCTTTGCATGAGAATGAGTGTTAAGATCATGCTTTCCATCCATTTGCCTAAGAATTTCAAAAATTCATTGTTTTTAATAACTGAGTAGTACTCCATTGTGTAAATATACCACATTTTCTGTATCCATTCCTCTTCTGAGGGACATTAAGGTTCTTTCCAGCTTCTAGCTATTATAAATAAGGCTTCTATGAACACAGTAGAGCATTTGTCCTTATTATAATTTGGAACATATTCTGGGTATATGCCCAGGAGAGGTATTGCTGGATCCTCCGGTTGTACTATGTCCAATTTTCTGAGGAACCGCCGAACTGATTTCCAGAGTGGTATACCAGCTTGCAATCCCACCAGCAATGGAGGAGTGTTCCTCTTTCACCACATCTTCAGCAGCAACTGATGTCACCTGAATTTTTTATCTTAGCCATTCTGACTGGTGTGAGGTGGAATCTCAGGATTGTTTTGATTTGCATTTCCCTGATGATTAAGAACGTTGAACACTTTTTCAGATGCTTCTCAGCCATTTGGTATTCCTCAGTTGAGAATTCTTTGTTTAGCTATGTAAACCATTTTATAATAAGGCTATTTGATTTTCTGGAGTCCAGCTTCTTGAGGTCTTTGTATATATTGGATATTAGTCCCCAATCAAATTTAGTATTGGTAAAGATCCTTTCCCAATCTGTTGGTGGCCTTTTTGTCTTATTGATAGTGTCTTTTGACTTGCAGAAGCTTTGAAATTTTATGAGGTCCCATTTGTTGATTCTTGATGTTAAAGCAAAAGCCATTGCTGTTCTGTTCAGGAATTTTTCCCTTGTGCCCATATCTCCAAGGCTTTTCCCTCACTTTCTCCTCCTGAGTGAGGTAATCCAATCACAAAAGAATTCACATGATATGCACTCACTAATAAATGAATATTAGCCCAGAAACTTAGAATAACCAAGATACAATTTGCAAAACACATGAAACTCAAGAAGGAAGACCAAAGTGTGGATACTTCGTTCCTCCTTAGAATGGGGAACAAAATCCCATGGAGGGAGTTACAGAGACGAAGTTTGGAGCTGAGAAGGAAGGAAGGACCATCCAGAAACTGTCCCACCTGGTGATCCATCCCATAAACAGCCACCAAATGCAGACACTATTACATATGCCAGCAAGATTTTGCTGGCAGGACCCTGATATAGCTGTCTCTTGTGAGGCCAGGCCAGTGCTTGGCAAATACAGAAGTGGTTGCTCACAGTCATCTATTGGATGGAACACAGAGCCCCCAGTGGAGGAGCTAGAGAAAGTACCCAAGGAGCTGAAGGTGTCTGCAACCCTATAGGATGGACAACATTATGAACTAACCAGTACCTCCAGAGCTCATGTCTCTACCTGCATATGTAACAGAAGATGGCCTAGTCGGCCATCATTGGGAGGAGAGGCCCTTGGTCTTGTGAAGATTATATGCCTGAGTACAGGGGAATGCCAAGGCCAGGAAGCAGGAGTGGGGGGGGGGGCGTGTTGCGGAGCAGTATAGGCAGGAGGGCATAGGGGACTTTTGGGATAGCATTTGAAATGCAAATGAAGAAAATATCTAATAAAAAAAAAAAGATCATGTTTTCCAGTTGACACCGCTTGCTGTGTTTCTGCTGTCATTTGGAAAGGGATGGAATAGGACACAGGGGTTTGTAATCAGTATTAAGTACTAACTTGAGAATTCCTTGTCACCTGCATATAATCAACAAAGGAAATAAGCACAGATTACATCAGAAACTTGTGAACACCTTAGGAAAAATATGAAATTATCAAGAAATATCAAGATTATGATCAATTTTCCTAAAAGTAATAGTATAGGGAGTTTTAAACTACAGACATCCCTTTTTTGTATGTCAACACAATAAAAATTTCAATGAGTTATTTAAATAACAATCATATATTATGATGTATACTTCTCCGATTAACTGAGCCCAGGGTCCTATTCTTGATAAGATGGAAGATTTTTTTGGAAGCTGTTTAGGTATAGAAAAGAGGCTATAGATCATAACATTTGCCAGATGCAAGTTTTAATTTGCAACTTTTACTGAGATCCCTCACAAATAGTTTAAGGTATTAAATATTGAATTTACTCTTAGCATTTCTTGCAAACCAATAAATGGGCTAGCATTGAACTTTGCTGTTGCTTTAAAGTTTTGTAAATATAAGTAGCATTGTTACTGTGTAGGCAGAGTGGTTGAGAGACAATAAGGGATGAAGTTTCTATGCACTACAATCTCTTTACTGTGACTGGAAAGTGACTTAAAGATTCTTATAAAAATCTCCAGAATTACATAGAAACACATAGGTAGCAAAGAGAGACTATTGATTTTCAAAAATTCCCCAGTTAACTAAAACCAGAAGAGAGAGTCTTTCAAAACTTATTGTAATAATTAGCTGTAACCATGAGCACTGAACATTGTCTCACCAACAGCAGTCTTAGAAACATGCAAAAATACAACTAAGCACTTAAAAGAACAAGTCATGCTTTTGTAGGTTTATGTTAACCAAATGCAACTTTTCGGACCTGCCATGCAAACAACTTATGAACCTGTGAAAATGGATGAATAAGAATTCACTAAATAAGAGAAGTCTCACATCAAAACTTTACTATGAAGACAAGATGTTACTTCAGACAGGAAAGATATTGGCAATTCACGTTTTTAACAAAAGACCTATTTTCAATATACAGGCTGAAATTGTCTCACTAAAAATGTTTCAAAGATGTTTGCTGAAACACATTTTGATTACTGAGTTCTAGCTTGACTCATAAGCACTCCTAGTTCACTTCTCCAGGTGCTTTTACTTCCCAACCTCTTCATCCACCTTCGATGCAAGTATTTTTTCCTGGATTTGATTACCCAACGCCATGTTTTTCATTAAGCAAGCATCAAGCATCAGTGCAGACAAATTGGCTCCCTGAGAATACTGAGATCTTTTTTATTATTAAACATTGAGCAGTCGTGACTATTACACCATCAGTATCGAGGAAGAGGAAGTGAAAAAAGAGAAATCATGTTGAGATTGAACAGAAGTTCAAACATCCTTTACTACTCAAAAGATCCTCTACATATGGCAAAAGAAAGTCTTATAGATAGGTGATTTTCCCATTCCAAGAAAGATAGTGATCAATAATTCAAGATCTGTGCATTCAAGTAGAATGGATTCCAAGTACATCAGGGCTGATGGAAGAATAAAAACACATCCCATTCACCCTTAAGTCACTGGAATAAATAAAGTATAAATGAAGGAGAATGAGTACCAGCTGGAATGTCTGCAGGCCCTCACAGGGAGTTCTGGCCACATCTGCACATGGCAAATGTTGTGTACACATTCAATCACTTGATCTTTGTAAGCAGTTTGCTAGGGGTCTGCAGTTACGTCACGAAACACAAATAAGAAAGTAATAGTTAGGGGCTGCCTTGACGTTACCCAGATCACAGCGCAGCTAAGGCCCAGAACTGGAATTGTGATTTGATGCCAAGGACTATGACCTTTTGTATTTTGCATCTCTAGTGTTAGAGCAAAGGAAGAAGTACCGTTGAGTTTTTAGATTGACTGATAATGGCAGAAATCATCTTAATAGGCAACCATTAGTGAACCATTATTGAAAACCCTTTTCTTCGTTCAGAGATATTGCAAGCTTTTGTGTATGGCATGATTCATTTCTTTTCTATTCAATCAATGTTATTCATAGACTCATCTACCATTCACCAGTATAAGTGCACCAGCACAGGTACTGGCATAGGAAAAAGAATTTTAAAAGCTTATGTATTTTATTCTTAATTCCTTTCATAACATATCAGTGGTATACTACAAGCCATTTGTATCTTTTTTTTCTGCAATGATCAGCAAATGTGTACTCTATGGTAATTTATTTACCATAAATAATATAATAAACCAAAATAATATTTAATTACATATCTGTTTAGTTAACCAAGCAGATAGATTTTTAAGGCAACATTATTTAACATTTGCTTAAATCATTTCACATCAGCCAAGATTTCCTAGTGCTCTGCCATCTCATGGGACTGTAGCTAACTTTTGCTATATATAAAATGCTATTCTAATGCTACAAATGGCATTAAAAATGCCTGCCACTCTCTCACAACACCCCAGGAGTCCCACTATCATTCTTTCTCTCTGTCTTTGCAAATCCTTTCAACAGGTTGAACATTTTCACTCATTTTATTCTCACGTCTCAGAAATCCATTCTGCACCTTTCAGCCCAGTGTTCTATGTCAGCTAATGCTATGTCAAGGCCTTTCAACGTTTTATAGATTTCAAACACTCTTCTTGTAAAAGATGCTACTTTATATTTAATAATTTTATTCAGGGTTCTAACCTGCAGATGGAAAAAAAAATCACTGTATCCATTACTCATGTGTATATGGAGAAAGAGAAATAGGACATTAAAGATCCAACATTCAAAGTCTGACCAGCACATTTTTTTTCTTTAAAAAGTAAACAATTAGGCAAGCTGATTCCATGTTGTTTCAGTAAAATTAAATTGTCATATCCTATTAATAAGTTACAAAACAGGAAGCAAAGTAGGAAGGCCCCAATCCCAGGTGCATGTCTAACTGCAGGAAATAGGTTCCTGTGACCTCAGTTTCCTTCCCAGCACAAACTAATTTTCGTGACTTTGTGGTTTGTGCTTAATTGGCACTATTGGAGTTTGAAGAACATGAGGGTATAGGAGGCCAGCAAGACCATTTCTATGCAAAGCTGAGCAGTCTTGAACACTAGGTTTATAGCTGAGTTGTTTGAAAAAGACCCAAAATACAGGCATCTGTCTGGTCCCTTATGGAGAAAAGGACAGATGAAAAAGAAGCTTAATCTGTCAAAGGAATTGTAGAAAATTTTGCCATAAAGATAGGGTCAGAGAAGGGTAGGGTACCTAAGAGAACAAGAGCTGTGTAATCAGTACCTGTGGAGAGAGATCTCAGAAAAAGTTGTCATTACAACAGAAGAACCAAATCCTACTGCCTCCCTGCAAGAGTGCTATAACAGTAAACTGTTTTGTGAAGCATGAGTCTCCAGTTGCACTCAATTAGTTCAGAATTTTATGCAGTCTCTCCTTATCTAATGATTGTATCTGTATTTGATGAAATTTTGTATTATCTGGAGATTTATACCTATTTGTGAAACAGGCCTTACAAGACAAGACTTTGTTGGATTAATGAGAAAAGCTAAATTAATGACGGTAATGATGTATAAACATTTCTTTCTCACACAGGGGGTCAGGGGAAATTACTGTTTAATAACAGTTCTGTTCAAAATTAATTGAGGATGCTGTATAGAGAAGGTAGCCACAGGAAATCTGTTATAGGAGGAACAAGACAGAGCCTGGCTGCTGTCATCTGAACTAAGTAGGAAAAGGTAATGGTTTCTTATGAAATCTGTGACACTGCCTAGAGAACCAACATGAGGATTTTCTTACTGATACTAATATTTCAAGAGCATTCTGGCAGGGGTGAGTCGGGTGCTTTATATATTATATGTTTCATGTAACATGTAACTCAAGGGCGTATATTCTATATTGCTATACTGTGGGTGAAGAAAGTAATGAATGGAGAGATTAAGAGTTAGTAGAGGGTCACAGAAATAAGCAGCAAAGATAAAAGAAGGATGCATTTGGCTTCTCTTAAGCTTTGTACAGGCCTCCTATAGGGTGCAGAGGAGATGCAGAGTCTGTTAAATCAAATGATTTGAAACTAGTTAGCAGAGTGAGTTTCTAATTTGCCAGCAAATAGCTTGGCAATGGTTTCTGTGTTATTTAAACATGATGCTGGGTTCCTTCTTGGTTTGTCAAAAAGGAATACCATTGCCCACCTGGTTGGTGAGTCTTGTTTCCCGGAGTTATACATAATTCTTTCTTTGCATTGCTTCTTTGTCTGCCTTCCAATCCATCAATAAATCCTGGTGACTCTGCCTAAAATTACACCACAGTCGATTTATTTTTCATGATTACCACTATGGCCATTGAGGTTAAGCCACCTTCTCTTACTTACACTTCTTGCTCAAGAGTATAACTTTCTTCACTGTGTTTTGCCCATGGAACTTTATTCTCACAGCACGCTGTGTCTTTGCCCACTATGCCACTCCTTAGGCTTCCATTACAGGCATGCTGACTGCTTACAAGCTGTGAAATTAAGATCATCACCAATGATCAGCTTGAGCTTTACCTAACTGTCTTCTTCCTTACCAGTCCACTTTCCTGGAAAGAACTCTCATGGCTACCCAGCTTGAAATACAGTATAATAAATATAGTCTTTATTACAAAATTGTCCTGATACTCCTCAGTAGAATGTCCTGATACAATAACATCATGGGCAAGAAAACTGACAATCACTCTGGTGTTTCACAGACAATAGAAGGAAAAGAATTTAATTTTGGACCAAGTAGACACTGGATAAGTTCAAAATAACACCAACAACAAAAGAATCAACACATGTCTATGTGCAAGGGCTTACTCTGCTCCTTGAAGTGTGAATTGTTTAGAAGTGAGGCATTTATTCTGTGTCAGTTGTGAGCATTTCTTGGTTTGGTTACAGCAGTGAGAGGTATTCACCATAAGCCTTGAATTTAGAGAGGTTGTTTAGTGCTTTGGGAAGAACTAAAATTGTTCCAACTTGAAATCAAATATTTTGCTTTGTTCAAATGTCTCCAAAACCCTCGCAGGAGTTAACAAGACTGGTGACATCATTGGGGATTATGAAGGAAGTAGCTACAATGAAAGCCAAACATTGGTCTTTCCTTTTTATTCTTTTCCCCTCTTGCCTCTCCTCCCATCCCTTCTCTTCCTCTCTCCTCCTCTCCTTCCCTTTCTCAGTTTTCCCCTCTTCCTTTTCCCTCTTTTCTTCTTTTAGTTTCTCTCCTTCCTCACTTCCTCACTCTCCCTCAGTACCATCTGTGTGTTAATTTTCAATCCACCAAAAGTCCAAGTTAGAGATAGGAAATATGATGGTAAAATGCAAACATCCGTGTTGGCTTCAGTGAAGGACAGAGTTCCATGTAGGGACTGTAAAGCTGGACATTGGACAAATGACAGTGTTGCCTGATCAGTTTCTGCCTGACTTCCATGAGGCACGTGGGGGAAGAACTGCACCTCAGCTCTGTACAGTCCCTTGTGCTCCTTGTTCTTTTGGGGTCTGGATCTCTTTTGATGCGTGATGGTAAGATCTTCTTTGTGCCACATCTGTCACTTCCCTGGGAAGGTCATTCTTTCTTCTGCCACCATTTGCTATCTGCTTTTCCTTGACTTAACGGTTACTTGATTTGTTCTTTCAATTCTTGCTCCATATATTTTATACTAATAGATTGCAATTGAGAACAATTTTAACTTTTATAAAAACATGTGTGACATCTGCCAACCTTCTCAAGTCTTCTCTCCCTCTTGTGTGGCTTCAGACATCCTTACTCTTCTCTCCAGAAGGGACTTCCACCCACCTTCTCTCTTCCTTCCCCTGGATCTCTGACAGAAAAAAAAAAAAATCAGTGTTGACTTTCTTGGAGAAATAATCTTAAACTACAAGTTAAAGCCTCCTGCCTTCTTTCCCAGCCTTTGAGGTGTGAATAATCTCCCAGGGTGAGGGCACATCTGAGGTTACTAGTTCTGTGACTCTCAGATGTCTCCAAGATCTTCATCAGTATTCTACTTTGAGATGCAAATGCACAGCTCAGAAGTCAGATAATGTACTCAGTGGTCTTGTATCATTTTTTGATAGTTGTAAATTAAATATGAAAAGCTTGCTCTGAAACTAGGATCTCAAGTTTTCTGGAAAATCTATTCAGAAAGCTTTAATTCTGCAAAGATAAAAAATATTTTATTTATAATTCAGAGTACTGCAGTGTCAAGGACCAGCCTTGGCTAGGTCTAGGTTCCTGAGAGAGGTGTGTTTGGGAGCAGCCAAGAGAAAGGACTAGAATACAAATCTTGAGACCAAGCTGGCAGTCTAGGTTCTGCTAAGATGGCTTTCTAGACTACTCGAAATCTCTCTTTCTCTCTCTCTCTCTCTCTCTCTCTCTCTCTCTCTCTCTCTCTCTCTCTCTCTTTGTGTGTGTGTGTGTGTGTGTGTATGTGTGTGTGTGTTCTCCACTGCTCTACACAGCTTTTTTGCTATTCTAAAACCTCTTTGGTTGAGACAGAAAAGTTGCTATAAATTATATTAATTCATACCAAAATTAATTCATATCAAATGCTGTCATGAATCTACAATGTCTTTGCTCGAATATCGTGGGTCATGCTATATGCTCACATTGCTCTGAGGGATCCACCACAATGTGCACCACAAATGAACACTGCCTGAAAGACCTCAGCACAGACTTGACCCATTACACATTGTATGTCCAACACTTTTTATTTTTATAAAGCATAATGTTTTAATTAGGAAAAACAAAACTTTTTAACATTTTCTTACTATTATTCCTCCTCAGGTATCAAATTAGAATATGTTTGGATTTGAAAGCTTATTTCCCCACTGTAAGTGAAATGAGCCAATTCAAATTAGATTATATTAGATTAAAGGCAGGTTTATTGGGAAGCTTCTCTAGGGTGGGCAAGTTCATTGGCCCTAAGGGCCAAGGTCAGGAAAGTCTTCATGTGGAAAGGGTGAGGATAGAGGTGTAAGAGAGAAGGAGAGAAAAGAAGGAAGGAGAGGCCAAAATGTCTGGATGATATAGTCAAGAGCCTCAGGGGGAAGCGAAGGGAAGCCTAGCCCCTAGGTTGAAAATTTCAGGTTCTGGAGCATGGTATGCTGAGTAGGGACTGAGAGATGCTGGGAGAACCTGGAAACTAGGTCTGATTTGGTATGTGAAATATGTACCCTAGTCCCTTGTTTGGGGTTTGAAACCAAATATTATTGTGTTAGATTATTTGATTATAAATTCCTATTATACATTTAAATATCAAATGAATTTAGTTAGTAAAATCAGAAGATTTAGTTAGTAAGATCAGAAGATACAGAACACCTTCTCTCTCTAGAGATTAAGATTCTCAGGAATATTTCTCAATTGTCAGGTGCAGAAGGCTAAGTGGTAATGCACATCACTCATCCTTTTCCACATTTGCCCCCTAGTTTTCATTGTCTTGAGACTTACTACACTGTGGGCTGTAAAACCTGTTGATCATCCATTTTTTTAATTCAGAAAGAATTTGTTGAGGAACAGCCATATACTAAATAACAAACTGGGAAGGGAAAAATTAGTGCAAACCAAACCAATAAATATTAAGGTGCCTGTGCACATTGTGAAAACTTGAACCCCCTGGGCCATTAGGTCTTTACCATGTTCTCTTAATAACAGCGCATCTCTGGAAGCTAGTGTGGTACACTGCTATAATCTTAACACACAGATGGTAAATACAGGAAGATCACATGCTTAAGCTCATTGTTGCCAACCCAGTGAGGTAAAACGCTTCTTGAGATACATGATATTCCTTTTCTACAGCAATAAAAAAACAATAATGAATAAAGTTATCTGAAATTAATAAAAAATAAACCTAGTAAGGCAGCAGGTGCTTAGTGTATCAAGGTAAGTTGTGAACATGCTTTAATAGAAACTGGGAAAGATATTAATGGTGGTAATACTGATTTCCCCAGCAAGATCATTTGATGTATTATCCTTCTAACACTGCTGTGTAGCAAGTAACATTTTCTTAAGATTTTTGGTGAAATGAATGAGGCAATATTTCATACAAATAGTGAGTTTCAGAAACATGAAGAGCGCAGCCGTGCCTTGTGCAATTATAGAGGAAATGGTGTAAAGACTATAGAAGCTTTTGAGCGACTGCTCTATAACATACTATAAATATATTCATTTAGAAGCAAAAGGAGCTGTTCTATGAGAGGGTAATAAGGTGACAGCACAGTTTTGAAAAGTTAAAATTAATAGTATCTACAGAGTAGAAGAGCTAAGGACAACAGTCTAAATATAGAAGCTAACTATAAAACATTGACGAATACAAGCAACCCAGACTGTGTAGTAGCTTTTGTAGACCACTGTCTTTGTAAAACACATCTGTATTCCCATTTTTTTTTTATTTTGTTTTGTTTAAACTTTTCTTCCCAAGATATATTCTAGTCTGTATTTACTATGGGATTTTCCAATGTGTTTCATTTGGTAAATAGGTACTATCGACTGGGATACACAGTTTTTAAGAAATGGAAAATTTTTACTAGCCTTTCTAAGCTCGTTTTGGCAATCTGCTAGTAAATTTCTCCTAAGTCTAATTTTGGTTCCCGATATTCACTGAAGTTGCTTGTATGTCACCTTGCATTTTTAGTTTATTCACCCTGTGAGCCAGCCTTTGAGTCTTTTGTCTTGTTCTTGATTCTTTTTGAGGCAGCTGAGGGGGAAAAGTGTAGGCAGGGGTAAGACTTGGTCTTACCAGATATTTACAGTTGCTATATAATAATAAAATGTTTTCCTTTTTTTAAATTTATTTTTTATTGGATACTTTTTGCACTTTCATTTCAAATGTTAGCACCTTTCCCAGTTTCCCCCCTGGAACCTCTCTTCCCCCTTCCCCCTTTCCCTGCTTCTATTCAGGTGCTCTCCACCCTCCTTCCTGCCCTGGCATTCCCTTACACTGGGGCATTGAGCCTTCACAGGACCAAGGGCCTCTTCTATTGATGCCTGACAATGCCATCCTCTGATACATATGCAGCTGGAGCCATGGGTCCCTTCATGTGTACTCTTTGGTTGGTGGTTTAGTCCCTGGGAGCTTGGGGGGGGATCAGGGGTCTGGTTGGTTGATGTTGTTCTTCTTATGGGACTGCAAACCCCTTTAGGTCCTTCAGGCTTTTCTCTAACTCCTCCACTGAGGAGGGCTTAGTCCAATGGTTGGCTGTAAGTATCTGCCTCACCTCTCCATTTGTCAGGCTTGCTTAGCTGTGGTAGTTAGTTAATCTGCCTTCTGAGTTCCTCTGAGGCCAGAAACTATTTGGCACCTCATCCTAAAACAGCAGATTAAGTTTCTAGCTGCATATGTAGCAGAAGATGGCCTAATCAGCCATCATTGGGAAAAGAGGCCCCTTGGTCTTGTAAACTTTATATGACTCAGCACAGGGGAAGGCCAGGGCCAAGTAGTGGGAGTGGGTGGGTAGGGGAGCAGGGGCAGGGGTGGGGTATAGGGAACTTTCGGGATAGCATTTGATATGTAAATAAAGAAAATAATAATAAATTAATTAAAAAAAAAGAAATACAGCCTTTGTTCTATCTCTGCCAGAATTGCAGGTCTCTAACTTTCAGCTTTTTAGTTGAAGTTGCAGGAAGAAAAAAGGTGACTTTAGCTTTTATTTCTAAGTTCTCTCTAAAAAGTTTCCCATGGAAGTTCTCTAAGCAAAAGGTAGAAGGGGTTTCTAAGGAAGTAGGAGATATGGGATCTAATAAAAAGGGGATAAGCAGAATCTAAGAAAAGTAGCATAAGGAGTGTGAAGAGGAGGATGAGAATAGTGCTAAGAAAAGCTGAACAAGGAGAATTGCTTTCCTCTCTTTGTCCTCAGAACGTATACATCTTTCAGAATGCATGATCACATGGTAAAAAGCTCATCATAAGTTTACATATAAATTCAAATCATAAATCGAATAAGAAGCTTACAACAGAGAATGTTTACAAGCATATCCATTAGGAATAGTTATCTGGCTAAACATTCAGCATCTGTCACAGGCTCATTGTGGGTTAAACATCATAACTAAGTTATTAGTGAAGATTTGAATAGATAAACCCAGTAAATATTTTATCTTCTGTCCTAGTGCTATAATAAATCATTAGTTCCCTTTATATTACCTTTAGTTAATGGTTTAAAACCTTTTGGAATGTGCTCTGAGTAGTAGATGCCTGTTTACTAACTCAGAAGCAATTAACCCATGACATTAAAGCCTGGCAAAGTTCTCGTTTCAGTTCTGACTATCAGAAAGGACCTAGTAGCAGCCCCACTATAACAGAGCTTAATAAATACTGATATAATTTTGAGAATTCTTATAAGACCATCATTAAGGATTATGAAATCATCCATTTGTCTATATAGCATCATTACAAGCAGCACATCTATGTTGTTCTGCAGAAATCTGCTCAAAAGGGTGAGCTAATACCTAGGGATTGTAATATATGTTAAATAGTAATAGGAAACGTATATTAATAGCAGGAACTTTCCTAAAATGAATTTGTCCTAGGTATTGCCAACAGAACCAAGTCAGTCATGAATTATTAATCTAAGGCTGACCATCTCAGGAAGACAACCTCCTAGTCATTAGCCTGTTGGCTCCTGACACTTATTTTTAAAAGTTCTAATTTTTAAAAAAAATTCTAATAGTTTTAGTAGTCTTCATTCCTTATTGAGGTTCTTTCTTTCCATCATGGATGTGTTTATTATTTAATGTCTTTCTTGAATGATTGGCATTTGAGGACAATATTAGCAATATCTTAATCTCTGTATTCTGGCACTCAGCAAGGTGTTAGAGTCTCCTAAAAAGTTACTTAGCTGATTTCTGGAAACTCACAGGTTGGGTATGCATGTGTGTATTACTTGTCCAGAGAAATGCCAGGAGAGCTCACAATAGTTATGTGTTCCATGCTGTCAAATTGACCACAGATTTTGTTTTTCCCCTTGCATTAGCATTGCCTCCATTTGTCACTTAATGATTTACAAATGGAAGCTGACTCAGTTAGACATCCACTCCCACTGTTGTCATTAAAAGCCTTTGGCAACTAACTCATGATTTAGGACATCAGATACAATTAAAACTATAGCCTCTTCTCATGTAGGAAGCTTACTGCTCTCATTCTTTTCAGTGTTTCCATAGTTATCATTAATAGTAGAAACTGAACTGTTTGTTGCTTGTCTTTAAATAGATTTAGATTTCTAGATACAAGACTGGTTCCTGTGTGTTAGGACAAAAGTCTTAAATGCCGGGTCATCTTTGGTGTTGGAATTTATATGCATTGTACTGCAGGTATAACAATCCTAGCTTCCAGAATCTCAGCTCTCTTCCATGAACAAACAGCACAAACAGACCCAAGTCTAGCAGCTGTATTGCAAAAAGGAATGAACTATCCTTAAACTAAGACACACAAGACACTGAGAGGAACTGTTAGATTATGTGGCTGACTGTAGGTAATTTTTCTAAACAGCCTCTGGTTTTTCTTTACAATCCTCTCACCAGTAGGCATTTGGATCAAGTTTTGCTTAAGGTGATGAAGAGAATGGATGCTTTCAAGCTGTGATGGTGATGGGTGATGCTGGGAGGAGAGTGAAGCCCTTTGACTTGACAAACAGCTGCTGGGAGAAGGTGTGTCATCTTCAAACAGCATCACTGAGGGAATCTTCAGTTATTTATTTATCCAAGAGATGGATCAGTTTCTAAGTCTATAAAGAACAGATGAAAAGAACACAGATATTAAGAGGAATGTTACACAGAAGAAAGAAGGCCAACAAAGGCCAATAAGAGAACAGGACACAGTATTCATAGGGGCCAAGAACATGGGACTCTTCTCCTGCCATGAGGCATAAGAAAGGGGAATTCTGGGTCTAACCTGGCAGTGTAAAAAGTAATATTAATCACGTTAGTCATCACACAAGAAAACTTTCTTCAAATGTAAATATGGTGTCATTGGAGCTTTATCTGTATTCATTCTGTCACAATGTGTTTACATGAACTGACATTTGGCTCTGGAGTTTATCCATGTTGCCTGTGAAAGGTTGCAGGCTGTAGCAATGGATTCTCATTTTTGATTTAATAATTCAATAAATCATACCACCTCATATTCAATAACCCAAAACAAGAGCAACTTCATCTGTGCTGTATGAAAGCTATGATGGATAATAAATAGCTAAAAAGCTAGAGCAAGTTCTGACATGCCCATTTATTTGATAATATGCAGCTGCTGCAAAATGATAATAGCCATTTTTATGAGCCAATTTCCTTGTCAAAGACTCTGACTAGTTCTGTGCCGCGTTGTTTTGTTTTGTTTTGTTTTGTTTTTTGTGTTTAAATACACTTCTCTCTGAAGATTTGAGGCAGTTCATATCAATAATGAATTTTGACAAACTATGTAATGTATAACTGGTAGAGAGGTATGATCCAACCTGTATGATGTGGGAAGCTGTGTAGTGAGTGTGAGGAGCTCACTGGCTTGGATGGTCAGCAAAGTATAAATGAGAGGACTGGATGCTGATAGACATGTGCATGTCACAATTCCCTTCTGTACATGCGACCAGATGTTTTCCTCAGGAATTATTTCTGAGATGATACAAAACATTTGTATCATTTTGACTCACTTTAGAAAGATGGAGCTGAGACATATACAACATCAGAATGTAGTAAAACATACAATAATCTCTTTGAATTCAATCGTCAACAAAATTAAAGAAAAATTTTCCTACTCTCCAAAGTGAAATAATTTCAAATTTCATAGTTCTTTTCTGATAGAGAGAAAAGCTTTCTGTTGAATATATACATACATATAAAATCATTCTGTCTATAAGTTCCTAAAGCAAGAATCTTTTCATCTTCAGTTAAAGTTGACTATTATTTTTCATATTTTTAAAATTACAATTTATTAAAAATTAAATGGCAAACACATTTAAAACCATAGCAGTGCATTTGAAATGCTGGATACCAAGAAGACTCTCCCGAGTTCCCTGGCTTGCACAATACTCAGCTGCCTCAGGGTTCATTTATCACATTTTCTATTGTATCATTTGTTTTCTGCTTGACAACATATTTACATTTTCAGTAAGCTTTCTCATGTGATGACACAATACAAGAAATACAGACTTTTAACAGTTTGCTTAATGCAAAGCTAGATCCAGAATTCTCCTTTCTCATGCTTCACAGAGTAGTCCTATTGGAAAAATATAACTCCACAATCACTAAAAGCCTAATAGGTAGGTCTTCTTGCAAAACTGAATCCAGTAGAAAAATGATTCCAAAGTCTTCCTTATCTGCTCCCTATAACTGCTCTGGTGCACTGAAATCACATCAGATAGTAGGCACTAAATTAACTAGTAAAATTAATATTAATTACCTGTAACAACATGGAAAAACAGAATTTTCAGGATAATGGTTTTGTTGTTGTTGTAGTTGTTTTTGTTTTGTTTTGTTTTGTTCTGTTCTGTTTTGTTTTTTGAGACAGGGTTTCTCTGTATAGCCCTGGCTGTCCTGGAACTCACTTTGTAGACCAGCCTGGCCCCAAACTCAGAAATCCACCTGCTGGGATCAAAGGTGTGCGCCACCACGCCCAGCATTCAGGATAATGTTTTTTTTGTTTGTTTGTTTGTTTGTTTTTGTTTTTTTTTAATCTGTGTTATTACATAATTTCCCTTTGAGAGCAGTAGTTGCTAGATGTCATGTTTGAACAAAAAGACTCTGATGATCTTGGCAGAGGATTTCAGTCCAGTGACTGGGAATGGTGGGTTTGTTGGAGTTCATCAAAAGACCCTCACTCAGAAAGACCACAGAGATCACCATCACTGCAAACCACAAGAGGATTTTTTATTCATCCAACATGTTGGGGACACCGCTCTCAGCATGCAGGCCAGAGGAGAGACCCAGAACAAAGAAAGAACACACTTTTTATACCTTTGTAAGGGGAAGATTTGAGCAACAGTGTAGCTGGCTTATTCTAATTGGTGTAGCAAGAAACCTTTTCAGGCATTGGTTGGTTTGCATAGTGACTCCCTTTGGCCTAGTGACTCACTTTGTTTGCCCCCATGGTGGGTTATTATGATTTGGTCAGCAAAGTAATAGTCCATTTTGAACTTATGGATCAGCTATTACTGTCACAGCTATTAACATCATAGGGAATCCTAGCAAGGTCAGCATGGTTTGTGTTTGTGTTTGTGTTTTTTTTTTTTTTCCTCAGAATTCAGTGTGGGGTGGGGTACGGGGGATTCTTCTGAGAACTGTTGTTTGTGTTATGGTTATTTCTCTGAGAACAGCTAATATTATTTTCCCAGCTGTAGGGTTAATCATTTTGACCACTAAAACTATGTTTTTACATTTGTTTAGCCAGCCAGCTTCCTTATCTGGCTCTGCACTTGGCTTGCTAGTACAGTTTAAATTTGTTTTCAAAGGGGGGAAGGTACTGGGTGGTCTTGAATTCATTTTGGATACTACAGGTTCTAGAATTGTACAGCCCAAGGTAAACTTTTTTTTTCTTTCTTTGATCCAGACAATACACCTTGTGAGCAAGTGCTTTCCACCATCACATCCTAGAATTCCATGAATAGATACAGTGACTTAGGTTGAAATTGTTATCCTAGAAATAGTATTTCACAGATAATTCAGAGAAATTCAAGCCCCTCAGTCTAGTGAATTCTTGCGGGGTTTGTGGATAAATAAGTTTCAGTCTTCAAAAATGATTAAATCAGCCAGTGACTCACAACAACCCACAAGATATTCTGCTATGATGGAGGATTTCTTTTCAAGAAAAAATAATTTAAGTAAATATTGTCTCTTTGGTAATCGAGTCAGTGCAACAGAAGTGTCACATCCTCATAACTCTTCCTGTGCCAACAACTTTCAATGTCTCTAAATCCTGTTGATTATCAGCACGGCAGGAAGAGCCCACAAGACTCCCAAGCACCTCAGGCAGTTAGGGAGGAAGCCATTTTCTTGTCTTCAAGTATGTACTTGTGTCATCACCTTGCCAAGTGAATATTGGTTAGAGCTTGTATTATCATCTAATCACCCATATTTCTACAAATGGTGACATTAATGAGTTATTTAAATGCAAATCTCTCCTGAAATGCTCATGGGTTAGGGATGCATAGCCACAATGAAGAGTCACTTGAAACAATAATTTTGACTTTAGTGTATTTTGGGATTTAACAGAATAAACCGGAAGGGATCAGTTTAGAATATAGGAAAAAAATGTGTCTGTGAGATAATATAGTCTTCTTGTTCTCTACTGCTGGGAAATTTGTAATTCTACAACAAATAAATAACTACATTTAAAGTTAGTTTTATTTTGATAAACCTCTAAAAACATCTTAATATTTTTAGAGTCAAGTATATAAAAATATATTTCTATTTTTGTTTTTATTGTAGAAGTTACATTTCCATCATTGGTTAATAACTTACTGCTTTGATGTAGGGATAAAAAATTACTTCAGACTGATGAATTTATAAAGCCCAGATATTTATTTCTTATAGTTATTTCTTACAGTTATGAATAGTGAAATTTCCAAATGGGTAATAGCAACAGCTCTTAAGGGTCCTCTTGTGTGATAGCTTGGCTGATAGAGGCACATGAAAGGGAAGTGTCCTTGAGACAGTAAATGATGTCCCTACCTTGACAAAGCAGGTTCTCTGCAATAATAGCAGTCTGAGTCCACTCATAAGAAAGGCACTCTCAGGACTTCATGATTTCATTGAGTTCTCTTCTTTTCATAGATTTTCTATGAGAACTAAATTTGAGCATTCTGTTTCAGAGGGAATACACAAACTTAGCTGAGAGAAAACAATCAATGGATGTTTCTGACACTAGCAACATAAAAGTTCAGGAAATTCTCAGGGAGTCTTCTACCTGCTCTAAATGACAGATATTTTATCAAAGCCTTTCATTTTCTGATTATTATCAATATTATGTAGTTTCTGAAATTGAATTAAGTGATTGGTACAGACCAATTAAAAAATTCTAGGCTTATCGCATATTACTTTCAAGGTCCCTCCATGTTTCAAAATTTAGTGCAGATCAGAAGATGAAAGACTGGGAGGGGAACCACTGTAAACACATGTGGTACTCTAGATTTGGACACTGTCCCACTGTCACATCACAAATACAGGTGAGAAATTAATACTTTGGACCCTAGGATCATCAAAATTGTGTACCTACAAAATTTTTCAGTTTGAATATATCAAACTGAAATTTATCAAATTTATCAAAGATATTTTGAGCCCAGAATCATATATTTAAACATTTGTAGAAAAATTATGCTATCAGATCCTAAAACATTATACATAATCAGGTCTAGCATCAGCAAGTAAATTCACAAAAGAAATCAACTGTTCAAAAAAGTCACAAAGAAGAGAAAATAGAGTCAATTCAGAATCAGGGTTTGATAGACCTCATTGTGGAAATATGACTTGGATTGATACCACTCCTAGGCATATATACACAGAAGATGTGCCAAAATGTACTAAGGACACATGCTCTATTATGTTCATAGCAACAATATTTATAATAACCAAAAGCTGGAAACACCCCAGATGTCCCTCAACAGAGAAATGGATACAGAAAATATGGTACATTCATTTACACAATTGAGTACTACTCAGCAATTAAAAACAATGACTTCATGAAATTCTTAGGAAAATGAATGGAACTATAAAATATCCTGAGTCAGATAACACAATCACAAAAGAACACACTTGGTGGGTACTCACCGATAAGTGAATATTAGGTCAAAAGCTTAAAATACCCAAGTTACAGTTCACAGACTACATGAGACTCAAGAAGAAGGAAGACCAACATGTGGATCCTTCAGTGTTTCTTAGAAGGGGGAACAAAATGCCCATGGGAGGAGATACTAAATGTGGAGCAGAGACTGAAGGAATGAATAACCATCCAGAGACTGAGCCACCTGGGGATCCATCCCATACACAGTTATCAAACCCAGACACTATTATGAATGTTAACGAGTGCTTGCTGACAGTAGCCTGACAGAGCTGTCTCCCAAGAGACTCTGCCAGTGCCTGACAAATACAGAGGTGGATGCTCGTAGCTAATCATTGAACTGAGCACAGAGGTCCCAGTGGAGGAGTTAGAGAAAGGACTGTAAGAGCTGAAGGTGTTTGCATAGCCATAGGAGGAATAACAATATGAAACAACCAGTACCCCCAGAACTCCCTGGGACTAAATCACCAACCAAAGAGGTCCCACATGGAGGAACCCAAAGCTACAGCCACATATGTAGCAGAGGATAGCCTTGCTGGACTTCAGTGGGAGGAGAGGCCCTTGGTCCTGTGAAAGGCTCAGTGCCCTAGTGTAGAATGCCTAGACAGGGAAGTAGCAGTGGGGTTATGAACAGGTGGAAGGGGGATGGCACAGGGGGTTGTCAGAGGGGAAACCAAAAAAGGGGATCACATTTGAAATGTAAATAAAGAAAATATCTAATAAAAAATTTTAAAAAGATAATAACGACAAAAAAACAATCGTAACTAGTAACAAAACTTGTAGCATTTTGATGTTGCCTGACTTTAGACTGTACTACAAAACAATAGTAATAAAAATTGCATGGTATTGGTATAGGATAAGTATCAGTGGAATTGAATTTAACACCCAGAAATAAACCTATACACATTTTTTTTTGACAAAGAAGCCAAAACCATATGATAGAAAAAGGAAAACATCTTCAGCAAATGGTGCCGGTCTTACTGGAGGTTTGCATATAGAGGAATGAACCAGATCCATATTTCTTACCTTGGATACAATTAAAGCTCTACTGGATCAAATGCCTCAATATAAAACATGATACACTAAATCTAATAGAATATAAAGTGGGGAAAAAAGTTGAATTCATTCATACAGAGACAACTTTCTATGTAGAACATTGATAGCTCAGTCTCTAAGATCAGTAATTGATTAATGGGAGCTAATGAAACTGAAAAGCTTCTGAAAGACAAAGAACATCATCAATTGAACACAAAAACAATATACAGATTGGGAAAAGATCTTCACAAATCGTACAACTGACAGAGGACTAATATCCAAAATACATAAAGTACTCAAGATGAACAACCAAAGACACCCAACTGAAAATAGAGTACAAAGCTAAGCAGGGTATTCTCAATAGAGGAAATTCTAATGAGAGAAGCACTTAAAGAAATATTCCAAGTCCTTAATCCTCAGCAAAATGTACGTCAAAATGACTCTAGATTCCATCTTACACTGGTCAGTGAAGAATAAAAATTTAAAAGGCATGACCTCTACATTCAAGGGCCTTGGTCCCCGGCAGG
>NC_034590.1:26077492-26081656 GCF_900095145.1 Mus pahari | reverse complement strand
CCCTTTTCCCCTCCCCTTTGCTCCCCCTGGTTTGTGGTTTTCTCCTTTATAAGCTCTGTAAAAATTCAGGTCNGGGTCGAACTCCTCTACCCCTGCGTGGCGTATGAGTTTCGACCCCAGCATGCTGGCCTGAGCTCAATAAACTTCCTCCTGTATTTACAGCAAGCCGGTCTCAGTGTCTCACTGGGTGCGCGCTATTCCCAAGACTTGAGTGAGGGTCTCCTCTGGGGGATCTTTCACATGGTGTGAACTCACATATTAGTAGACATTAGCCATAAATACAACCTAACCATGTTAACAACCCATAGATCCAAAGAAATAAATTAACAAAGGCCCAAGGGAGAATACTAGAATCTCTCTCAGAAGGGGAAATAAAACAGATATTGGTGGTGGGTAAAGCGAGAGAACCAGAGGGGAGAAAGAAGGAATGGGGAGGGAAATGAGGCATTGTGGGGTCAGGCATAATGTGGGGGGGCAGGTGTGCAGTGCTGATAATGCCAAGGTTGCAGGTACGAGCCACCAGATGCTGCAGATCCCTGAACTCTGAGCAGCAGAGATGGGGAGAAATGACACAAACACCAAGGCAGATCTCTCCTAGCGGCTTTCTCTCCCTCTCATAAATAGCTTTCTCTAACCCTCTCCTGGCTCCAACTTAACCCAACTGGTCTTTTCAACTGCTTGCTCACTACTGAACTGTTTACAGCCTTTTCCCACAGCATTCTCCTCCCTCCCTTCCTCCCTCCCTCCCTCCCTACCTCTCTCCCTCCAGGGTGCATCCTGTTGTTATCAGTCCTCTGATCTCCTTCACAACATTTTCCCCCCTTCCCTGGGTGCATCCTGTTTTCAGTCCTCTGACCTGATCCCTCCCCCATCTCCTGGATCTGGTCAGAGTTCAGCCAGGGAACTCAGCAGGCAGTACAGTACAGGATTGTCCACACAAGCTCAGCAGGCTCAGGTTCTTGCAGCCAGGGAAATCGGTGCTTACCAGCTGCTCCCCACAGTGTAGGGAGAGCACTGGACAGAAAACAGAAATTAGTGGCAGGCAGGTACAGGGCATCTTTAGGATGTGCATGGGATTGGAGATGCCCTGGGGAGTCTATGAAGGTGCCTGTACTTGAGGCTTGTAACAGTGGGGCATATGGAACCCAAAGTAACCCCCTGCTGTAGCAAGGCAGAATTTCCAATGGAGGGATAATGACCAACTTGTCTGGAAAACCTGCAACCCAAAATGCTTACTGTCTACAAGATCTGCAAGGACAAAGATGTAGCAGAGAGAATGACCAACCAATGACAGGCCCTAATTGAGACTCATTCCATGGGCAAGTACCAATCCCTGACACTATTGTTAATACTCTATCATGCTTGCAGACAGGGTCCTTGCATATCTGTCCTCTGAGTGGCTCCATCAAGCTCCTGATGGAAACAGATCAGAGTGACCCACAGTCAAACATCAGATCGAGATGATACAGTCTCCTACAAGATTTAGGGGAAAGACTGAGGGACCACAGCAGGATAGGGTCTTTGTAGGAATACCAACTGAGCCAACTATCCTGGGCTCTTCAGGCTCCCGAAGACCAACCAAAGAGCAAGCATGAACTGGACGTAGAACCTCTGCACATTTGTAGATGATGTGTAGTTTGGTCTTCATACCAGCCCTCTAAGAACTGGAGCAGGGTCTTTCCATGAATCTGTTGCCGGTCTGTGGATCACATTCCAATAAGTGGGCTGTCTTCTCTGGCTTCAGTGGGAGAAGATGTATCTATTCCTAAAGAGATTTGATGTCCCAGGGTTGAGTTAAACCTAGTGAGGTAGGGGAAGTCCCCCTTCTCAGAGGAGAATGGGAGGTGGGAATGGGTAGAGGAGCTTTAGAAGGGGGAACTGAGGGAGAATGGGGGAAGATATTGGGATGTAAAGTCAATTAATGAGTTAATTTTTCCTTGTTCTTCTGGCAAAATTAATGGTACTATAACCGAATCATCATTTTCTATGATAATTCAACACATTTTCAAGTTGTCAGGATAGTATGTCAAACATATTTATACCATCTGTGGTCAGGAACATGAAAATTACTCCTAAGTATATACCAAAGTCTTATTAAATAGAGATTTAAGTCTTGATCTCCTTTTCTTGATAAGACTGGTGCCCTGGCTTATAATAGTGAATTTCAGGAAATATTTATTGAAGTTTTAAAAATATTTTATTGTATTATTAAATGAATGTTACACTTACTAATTCCTTTAGTGGATAAGCTTAAATTAACTTTGGCATAGTGCATGAAGCCTTTCTAAAAAATTTAGGCTCATTGAAGGTTTTGATTGATAGGGCACAAAGTAGTAGAAAAATTCTTTGATTTTTCACTAATCCATCTCTTTCATATCTATCTGTATCATCAATTTCCATATAGTTGGAAATATCAAAGTTCTAGCAAAACTTAGATTTGTCATGTATTACAACATAAAATAAGAGTGAAGTTAATGATAGGCTTATAAACATGCAATTTATGGCTATTAGGTTTTTAAATAATGTTAGAGCTAGTCATGTGGGAAAATTCTGCCAGACATGCATTAAGCCTGAAGTGTTCTCCTGGCTCAAATGGGATTTAGTTGATAGGATATTGAGTAGCTTTGTGGTCATAGATGAAACTATGAAAACTATCAAAGAAAATGCATCTGCTGTTCTTAAATTGAATGGTGATTCTGGTCTGTGTATTTCTATTCATGGGAATAAAATGTTATCAGTAGCAAATTAAAAGCTTTCATCATGCATGAGAATTTTGGTGTTAAAAATCACGATAATGCAGATATAGAGCAACACCCACAAAGGACCTCTTAATTCCAGTTAATTAAACATTAAATCTGTACATTCCAATGATAGAAGTCTCTACTGGATGAAGGTATCATACTTATTAAGTTTAATTGGAATTTTTATTATAACTTGACAAATTATATAGTGAAGAGAAGCATAATTTAAGATGAAATTTAAGATCTGTGATTCATATAACTTATGTCAAATAGTCCAAAAAGTTTTTGTAAGCTCAGTAGCCTGAGGCTGAGAACTTAGCGGAACAGGCCAGGGCATATCCAGGCAGGCCCATCGTTAAAACATTCCTGGGGCTGCGTGGCCATAAAGATAGAAGAGGAATGCAGGAACATGTCCAGGCTATCTTGGCTGAGTCATCAGCCATCTGGCCCAGCACCTCCTTCTGCCCGTTGCCCTCCTGATATAGTTTGAAGTTATATGTTAACCAGATGTTCCGCTGACCTAGATAAGCATCTGCCCCTCAGGACTCCTGACATCCTGACTTTCACGTACTATTCTGCTAATGTGTAATCATTTTTGCTGATGTTCAAATGAGCTAATCGTTTGAAACTGTGCCAATTCCCTCTAGCCCCCGACCCTCTCCCTATAAAAATCCCAAGCTTTCGAGCCTCGTGGTTGATTCCTCTGTCTCCTGCATGAGATATGTATCGGCCTGGAGCTCTGACATTAAACTACCTCATGTGTTTGCATCAAGATGGTTTCTCGCATTTCCTTGTGTGTGCTCTTTCCCGAGACTCAAGTGGGCGTCCCCGAATGGGGGGTCCTGCAATAGCAACTTATAATTTAGAGTAGAATCTAGTACTATTTATTGATGATTATAAAAGTAAGTGTGATGTAGTATTACTAACTTAATCTGTGTGAAGGACCATATTGTATATTTACCCACAGGCGCGCGCACGCGTGCACACACACACACACACACATATTACATCTCACTCTTGTTGTCTGACTGATGCTTGCACTTTTCCAATTGATTATGTCCTCCACTGGCACTCTGAACTCTGGGAACACCTCCTTCCTCTGTTTCAATGAGCTTTGTGGTTCAGATGCTACACATGAAGAGTAGTCCACAGCCCTTTGCTTTTTATGTACAGAGTGAACAGTCTTAGACTAAATGACACTTACCCAGAGCCCAGCCTCACCCATCTCTGAAATGAAGAGAGGTATGAGAGTAGAAATCTGCATCCTCTGATATTTATTATTTACAGTAAAATCAAGCAGTAAAAGTCTCAGGTTTCTTACTACAGAATTTCTTCTTCTTCTTCTTCTTCTTCTTCTTCTTCTTCTTCTTCTTCTTCTTCTTCTTCTTCTTCTTCTTCTTCTTCTTCTTCTTCTTCTTCTTCT
>NC_034590.1:26065646-26077472 GCF_900095145.1 Mus pahari | reverse complement strand
CTTCCTCTTCTTCTTCTTCTTCTTCTTCTTCTTCTTCTTCTTCTTCTTCTTCTTCTTCTTCTTCTTCTTCTTCTTCTTCTTCTTCTTCTTATCTCATAATCTGTAAAACATTGCAAAAAAGATATCTTTAGTGTTTCTGGATTTGGATGAAATATTTCATAGATTTCACTGTGGTTGTGTTGTTTAATCTAATGTGATATTTTCTGTCAGTGTGGAGGGCAAGAACATTTCTATATTCAGATAGTATGGATTTAAATGAAGGACAGCATCCATCATCACTGCCTCCCATGATCTTTACACACTCTTTGAATATTCAAAAAACAGATTAGGGGAGGGCAGGGTACTGTAGTTTCCCTACCCATGGACTACCAGAGAAATGAAATATGATCAGTTAGCAAGCTCCTGGGTAAAATTCTAAATATTTGTGTAAACAATGTGTTTCTTTCTCCTGGAATATTGAACTGTTTGGGATTTTGTGAAATATTTCTGATATATTCAAGTTATCCTCTTGGCTCATCTCATTTTCACACACCTGTAGTAATGGAAAAAAAAATAAGATATCAGGGTTTAAGACTTCTACCATATTGCATCTTTTCTGTTAAAGTCTATTCTATATTTCCCTGCAATAAATATGCATAGAAGTGTACAAATGGCTCAGTGTCTAAATGGTCTTTCGGATGAGCAGGAAAAATCAGCATTCTCAGTGAATCCATCAGTAAAATCCTGGGAATGGTTGCACATGACTGTAATCCCAGTGCTGGATAAAGAGGCAAAATGATTCCTGTTACTTTTTCTCCAGCCAGTCTAACATAATAGCTTAGCCTCAGGTCCAATTGGCAGATCTTGCTTCACACACAAACAAATAGACAGGCAGACAGACAATCTAAACTGCAAAATAAAACCAAGGTGAAAGGCTTCCAATAAATCAAATCTGAGGTTCCTCTGACCTACACAACAAATGTGTAGACTCACTGTGGCATCATGTAAACACAGCTACACATACACACACACACACACAAACAAACAAATACACATATTTTTCCTGAATTTTGAGAACCAAGGGTTTTAATTGAACTATTGAAGAGAACAAAACAATCAAACCAAATTATATACATAAAATAACTAGTTGTTCCACCTGTTCAAGTCAAATAAAACCCTGCTATAGCTCAAGAGAAACTGAAGAGGATAACAGATAAATTTTATAAAGCCTGAAAATAAGATCACACACTGTGTCATTCAGCACAAAAATAATGTCTGGTTTGTTGAAAGAACAGAAGTTTTGATATGATCAGTATTGCTTGTGATAGTCTGCCACACCCATTCTGTTGAAGACTGTGGAAGGCCCAAAAGCTTGGACACAGTCCCAAGGCAAAAAGTTTCATAGAAACTTAGTCTCCTGGAACCTTGGCATCCTGTAAAACGAATGCTCCAAACATGTCCTTGTATTAGTAGGTGAATGGATCTGTCTGCTTTCTTTCAGTATTGTTTTACTATAGGTACCTCTAAATATCTAAATCTGGTTGAACTTTACTTCCTGGCCTTCACCAATGTCCTAGACAGTCCTTGAGCTGATCCTGGGTTTGGAATTTCATAAGAATGTTACTCATTCCAATGAAATGCCCCAGTGTTGACAGTAATCGGGCATCTCACAGTTTGCTGGATAGGAGCTAGTAATCTCAGGGCTAGTTCAAAATAGTAAACTTAGAATTCTCATTATAGACATGAATGGCAATCTACATTACATGATAATAGAAAGAAGGTGGGTTGTGGTTTAAGGAGGAACTAGAGTATTGTATTATTCATGAAAGTATGAGTAAAACAGAACTCCCATGGTGCATGTTTTTACAAGGCCCAGAAGAATAGCATAATTAGGAATTTACTAAGGGATCTCTGGTGGTGGGTTTAACAATAGACTGGCATTGCATCAGACTTTTCACCTGGCTCCTGTAAATAGATGATTTTAGATAGGGCTGCTCCTATCTCAGTTGTAAACACTGCCTGCCTCATGCTAGATTTTTATGTATGCATTTTTTCTCTGTTTTGTGTAAAGAACCATTATGCATCTCGATGTACCTTCATTGATGTATCTAGCTTTCTTGTTTTTCTTCTGTATTATAAGTCTGAAGCTTGCTTTGAGAAATTACATTCAGATACAGCAGTCTTTCTGGTGTCCATGTCTGTTTGTCATCCCGCCCACTCCTTGCCCACCTGAATACCGCCGGACCCTGATTCCCTGTGGGCTGAGGACCCAGTGAATACAATCCACAACAATAGTCAGCAAGACAGGGACATATCACTGTCTTCTTACATATAAACCTTTATACCTCAAATATATGTGTGAGCTGACATGTAAGAAATATTCACTGAATGCATGCTAGCTAGAAAATCTGGAAACTTCTTAAATGTTTCAAATTAGAAATCAAGAAGTATATTATGGGGAAATGTTACTAATGGCTATACATGTAACACACCATGTTGCTCTAGAAGTATTAACTTAATTATTGTCAAATTAAAATGCTTAGTGGAAGTATGCTGTGTTGCTCCTATAAATATCACTGCTTACATTTCTGAAGCAGTGAATGCCCAGGCTGAATTTGAAATAAAACAGATGCTCAACCTCCTTCTACATGCTTGGATTCATGCCTGAGCATATGTGGTCTGTTATCTGTCCAGAGAGGGTAGTAGTGCTGGGATGAATAGGTGTTTGGGGATCTGGTCTATCCAGGAATGCTGGGAGTGTAACAGCTCTGAGAAAAGAAGCAAGGAAGTTTGGGTGGCTTAAGCTTGCAGGTAGCCAAGGTCTCCAGTCTCTCTTCTGCCACTGAAACAGTGACAGAGCCAATGGTTGAAGCAGCAGTGGTATGATCCTGGTCATCCCAGGTCCAGTGATGAGTGCTCTGGGAGAGGAACTCTTCCCTAAGTGTTACAGCTTGGGTAACACCAGCACTATCCTTGGTGCACTTTATTTCATGAGGACAGTATAAACACTGAGGAGTAAGATGGGATTTAGGAGGAAGCGTTTCCTATTGGTTCATTGTGAGATGTTAGTGATGCTCCATTTGCATGAGGAAGGACTCCAGATGCCCAATATGTGACTGACTGTTCATGATACTCTCAGTTGGGTATTGTGGTTACATGTTCCCGAACATGTACAGAAATGGGTAGGGAGCTCCTGCTGATCTCTAGTCTCTGAGATTTCTGGGATCTGAGCTTACTCAGCCTTAGCAGTTCTTCTGTCTGATGGCATTGCCCACTTGGCCCTCTTCATCCACTGAGAAAAGCTGATATTCACACCACTATGCTATTAGGGATGCCCAATGTCATCTGGTCTTGGTGGCTCTGTAGGAATTTATACAGAGCCTATGTCTCTAAAATGAAAAGTGTGAAGACAGTGAAGATATCATTTCAGGATTGCATCTCTTCACACTCCAGGCTTCAATGCTTGTGACTATCTTTGACCTAGGATATTGTGACTGACAAGTAGCACGCCCACATAACTGAGTTTATCAGAAGCTATTAAACAATGTTCATTGACTATATTTCTCAACCACCTTAATTAAAATTCAGTAGTTTGTCTGATTCTCCAACAGAAGTCATGATTTGCAAACAATGTCGGTAAGCACTTAATTTATTAAAATATGGAACTAAGTTGTTTTTTTAAGGTTTTTTTTTTTTTTTTGAAGTGATAGGAACTGAATGCCTAGGAATTTAAGTGAAGTTTCCTTGCTATAACACCCCCCCCCCCGTTTCATGTTTAAAATGAACTGGTGGTGTTTGAGATCACAGAACTATATATAGTAAGTGTTGCTGCTCTGTTTTGAGGAATTTTTGTCTTGCTCGTTCATGTCTTCATGTTTTACAGAGGAACAAAGGGGTTCTATTTAAATTCAAATTACAGCCCTTCTGATTCCCTGAACAATAGTTTCTGCCTCATTACTTGAGCTGGACATACTTCCTGGTTTGAATATTCTTCCCTACACTGTATTCTGCAGAGTTCCCCAAGGCCAAAGCTGAAGTACTTACTAGTGTTGACATTTACTTTAGCTCCATTCTCCTGAAACAGATTACTGAGATGCATGTACCTGGCAAACATCTGAAAACCATTTCATGCCTTTACTTTCTCAGTTATATATTTATGTGAATTGGAAAGTCATTCTATGATTACCTACTTAGCCCTATGTAAGTAAGGCAGAAATCATTGTGAAGTTGACTTCCTTTCTTCTTCTTCTTCTTCTTCTTCTTCTTCTTCTTCTTCTTCTTCTTCTTCTTCTTCTAGTTAGAAAATCTGCTTTTTAATTTTTTTAAAATGTTTTAAGGTATTATTTTATCCTTTTCCCTCGAAATTAGTAGTGGTTTATTTAAAGTAATGAAAAAATATGTCTAATTTTAGGTTGCTGTTCACATAATTAACATAGTCACAAAATTGAATTCAGGCTTGCTTCTTTCTTGTTTAATTACTTAGTTTTCATTTGTTTATGGAAATCTTAGTTTATAAGCATAGTTTATAAATCTGTGGCAAGGTTTAAATTATAGTTTGTAAAAATCCTTTCTTAGGTGTTAACTGCAACTGTTTAACCAGAGCTATTTTATGTCTAGGATCCTTTTTTTTCTTATTTGCTAAATTGTATAAGGTTGTTAAATTATTTCATAGTTGAAACCTGGTTATCAGTGTAACTGAAAACTACTTTCAGTTATAAGTCCTTACATTAGTGTCAATGAAATAGATGGTAAAATATTTAGTGGGCTTTCTGACTAGACCACCAATGAAGGTAGCCTCATCAATACTGGGCATAGTTTTCCTTCAAACAGAATTCTACATGCAGACTTTGAGCATGTTTAGTAAAGCAAATGTATAAGCTGACAAGTGTCATTCATGTTTGAGGAAGAGTTGAGATAGAGGTAGTGACAATGAAGAATCAGAATGCCAAGACTGGTTGGGCATAGAGAAGCTCAGTGTGGGGCAAGCCAATCACTTAGGTAACAACCCACATCCAGTGCTGTGATTTTAACTTTGCAGAGTATGACACCACTGCAGGAAGGCCTGCATTGTAACAGACTGTGTAACTGTCTCTTGCAGTTTCATTGCAACATTAGGAGTCACCTGTGAGGGATAGATTGCTTCAGGCGACTGACATATCTTGATTCAGAGTCACCACTGAACTAGCATAGCTTGGGGATGCATTGTGTTACATCACTAGTGTTTCAAAGTGGGTCACATTCACACAATGTAACATACCCCATGTATTAAACAATAGATGCATTATGAATAGCAGTAAGTCCACTATGGAAGTCTAAGGAAGTTATTTAATGTAGGAGTCCCTGGAAGTATCCCAGCCAGTGGCAAAATAATCAGTGGGGCAAAAAATGAAACTCAATTCAGCATGACGTAGTTAGCCAGCTCTGAGTCAAACTTGTGGAGTCTGACACCAGCAATTTATTTTAGTAAACAGAAATTGTGTAATAAATAGAAAACAAAAAAATGCTTAAGGATGACAAGTAACTCATTCCTGTATACAGCAAAGCTTAAGACATATTTCCATTGAAACATGTTACAGGGATATATGATTGTGGTTTCTTCCATAAAGACGAGTTCAATTGACTTAGAAACAATTTTTAAGATAAGGGTCTAGAAAGAATGAATATGATAAAACATAATAGCTTGTGAGATTCAGTATTAGCCTGGACCTAAGATAACATAGAATTTACTTAGACTGTTGTAAAGAACAAGTGACATCACTCATAAAGACTAGTTTATGGACAGAGAAGCAATGCTAAGGATTTGGGGCAGGTGTGTTGGGATATGCAAACATATTTATGCTGGGAGATTAAGTGGAAAGTTGAAGCAACTTAAACTGATAGCAAAACATCACAAGGTTGTAAACTGCAGACTTTGCTAGGATTCTAGATAGAACACAGGTTGCTGGGGAGCCATGGCCTCAGCCATGGCCTTGTGGGTATTTTCTAGCTTACATAAACAATCCTGAGAGAACATTCATGGTCTTAACAGTAAGAATGTTTATGGGAAAAGAGGACACTTGTAACTGTTGGTTCCAGGAGCTGAAGATTGCCACCTGACCTTCAGAAAGCCCTTGGGCTCTTCCCCCCTCCCTTGGAGCCTCCTCTTGCTTATGCTTATATTGCCACTCCTGAATAAAGTTTTCAGAGCTTGATCAGTATGATTGACTTGCTCTCATTCTTCATGTCTCTTCTCTCTCTCTCTCTCTCTCTCTCTCTCTCTCTCTCTCTCTCTCTCTCCTGCCATGGCTCCCCACTGATTATCCCTGCGGTCGGAGAAAGCAAGTAAACATATTCTTTCTTTTAATAGATAGTTTTTTCTGTTTAACATTTTCTGGTCTCCATAGTGCTTGTCTGACAGTACAACGACATCTTACCCTCTAGATATATTCCCCCATGTATACATTTTTAAAAGAAAAGATAGTAGCTTTAATAATGGTTCTGGTTGAATGAATTGCCTCTAGATTTAGTGTAATTAATACTAGCAAGAAAAAGGGAATGATAAGAATGACAAAGCATGGGGTCCCCAATAGAGGAGTTAGAGAAAGGACTGAAGGAGTTGAAGGGGTTTCCAACCACATAAGAACAAAAATATCAACCAACCAGAGCCCCCAGAGCTCCCAGGGGCTAAGCTATCAACCAATCTATCAACACGAACCTATCTATCAACCAAGTTATCAGTACATGGCTGCAGCTTCATATGTAACAGAGGATGGCCTTGTTATACATCAATGGGAGGAGAGGTCCTTGGTCCAATGAAGGCTCAATAGATGCCCCAGTGTAGGGGAATTGAGTGCAGGGAGGTAGGAGTGGGTGGGTGGTGGACGAAGGAACATGTCATAGAAACAGGATGTGATAGGGTGTTTCTGGGAGGGAGGGAAACTGGGAAAGGGGATAAGATTTGAAATGTAAATAAAGAAAATATCCAATAATAATTAAAAAAGAATAACTAGAAAAGAGGAACTCCATTTTAACCATGATAGCCATCCAAAGGTCACTTGAGAGATTTACTCTCTTTGTACAAAGCATTTAATTGACCATCAGCAGTATGAGCAAAGTCTGACACATATGAAGATATGACAAGAAATTGTTGACAGAGAAGACTATGCTTGAGCAACAAGTAACCTATTGTGGCTCTATTTTGTAAAACTGTATTTCTCATCTCACCCATCTCTTGATTAATTTCTGCTAGTATTTTTCCTGTAATGTTAGTAGTTTAACTAATCATTCAGGGGCAATCTTTGAGACTTCTTTTTGTATATCAGTAACCAATCCAGGGATTGAAAATAAAACAATATTAAAAATAATCTGTAGTGTAGCAAACAACACTATACTGTCTCCTATTACAAAATGTCTTTTAACATTTTTAAATGTCTTTTAACTTTTGAATTCTGCATAGAAAAACTGAAAATTAACATGCGATATCATTAGGAAACAGAACCAGTTTCACATCAGTAAGATAACGTCATTGATTTTTTTTTTTCCCTGTCTTGGCCTGATGTGTTCAACTTTTAATGTCTCCACTCATTATTAGCTGACTCTCTCGAGACATCACTTGATGAGATTATTGTCTGCCTTGATGTTTCATTTGTCCATCGATCTCTGGGATACGATACTGGATACATCAAGGTTGGAACCATCTGGGACTTTATTTATTTTCTGGAACAACATAAGCATGCCCTTACCTCAATGTTAGAACTGTCATTGTTTGACTCTAGATATTGTAATTTAACATATACTCTCCTTTAGGGAAAACTGCTTTGAAGCAGCAGAAAAAGCAATCAATATCCTGTAAGGTGAAAAAAAAATTAAAGTTAACATATGTAAATGTAGCATAGTATATGGGGTATATAAGTGGGCATTGTTCCCTCCCTCCTTTTTAATGATTTTTCAAATTTGCCAATTAAACGTTTGATGGTGTTGTTTTACCACAGTTTGACCTTGAGAATTAAAAAAAAATTCAGTAATATGTTTGATAAATATTTGTTAGTATAAGTAGGATCATTACCAATATTTAGTTGTAATGGGAGCCATAGAACGTAAAGACACAAAGAGTTATTTGACAAAGTCAAGATTAAAATATGGGTAGTTTTAGCGTGGGGTGACTATGGTGCAGATGTTGGAACGGGACCTGGTGGCTGAGTTGCAGAATTCCACAGGTGCTGCGCGCTGGGCAGGTTATGACTTGCTTTGAGGCCTGGCTAGGTGAGCAGGGCAAGGGGAAAAGGTTGCTAGTCCTGTCTGGAGGCTCCAAGGTCCCAATGGAAGTGGGAGCCATGAACTTTTTGGGCAACTTCAGCAGCAGGTGACCCAGGGCACCATCTGCGGAGGTCTTCCGGGCTGCCTGTGAGCACACTCAGCATTCCCCTAAGCCCACCACTTCCCACCACAGGGTTCGCCCCCCCCCCCCCCCCCGCCCCAGCCTGGTCAGGCAAGCCAAGTCAGGAAGCTGAAGACAATGCACTCCAGGGCTTTGCTGCAGCATTGCAAAGCTACCAAGAGGCAGCCGCTGCCCGCACCTTTGAGGCTGTAGTGTTTACCACTTTGGTTGGTTACCTGCATCTGCTGCAGGCTATGGCCGTGGCTCTCTGTCCATTAGGTTCTTCTGCGCCGTTTTACCCGGCTGTGCCAGGGTCAGATTTCTATATTGCTGTTTCTGAAATGCCAGAACACAAGATCCACTCATCTGGTGGCCCACTGCAGATAACAATGTAGATAGCGCCAAAGATGTTTTCTCCTCTGTTTAAAGACTAGGCTCCCAAAGCATTTATAGTTTCCTTTAAGCTAGAGACAGACGCAGACATAATTAGTGGGGCTCAGGGTGCTTTGGGAGTTTACCAGCATCAAGTGGCAGTGGACAATATCCTACTGTCAATAAAGTCCTTTGTAATTACTGCAACCAAAGACTCGGAGACAAAGTTACTGCTGTCCGAGGAGGAGGTAGCCATGCATGGGGCTAGAAGAGAAGATAATAATCTGATGACCTTTGATCTCAACACACAGTTTTTATACGTGACAAAAAAAACGGAAAGAAATGCTCTTCTCTGATCAAAAGCCAGGGTTCTTACCACTGACAGGAACTAAGATCAATCCTGTGTTAAGGATAAACACAATGAAGAAAGAGTAAAAGCTTTGTGCAGGCAAATGCCTGCTGGGATTTCAGTTCTGTGAGCGAAACACTTGACACAGAATGTGAACAAGAACTGCTTTCACCTTCACAAAAAACAACTGTGGGATTGCGTGTTCTAAAAAACAGACATGGGGTTAGAGCTCCAGTATGTCAGGCTACTGTACAGTAGAAGGGTGGTGGATGTATGAATGGGCATTCTCTGAAGAAGTATTTATGTAGTGCCTACCATGTGCCAGGGCCTTTGTGAGCTGTGGGGGTTTGAGAGATGAATGGGCATGTCTCATTTGGGAACTAGATATACAAAAATTTATGGGCAGTAAAGTATGGGCCCACAAACAGAAAAGATTAAAATAGGACATAATGGTATTTCCCCAATGTCCTCTGGGTCCCATACCAGCTCTTGGGATATGCTCTGTAGCTGACACGTTAGGGAGAAGCATTTTATATACCTATAAAGCACCCTGAGCATAGATGTCTACATACCTAAGAGCAGACAATGTCCCAGACAGACAGCAGCAGTTCTGGATAACAAGCTGCTACTCACTCGAGTTATGCATTAGAAGCTTGGAATCCTGTAAAATACTACCTTCACACTATATAAAATAACACTTTAAATAAAATATAGGTTTTCATGAGTTTTAACTTTTTTCGTTGGCAGTCTGATAATTTATCAGTCCCAAGGGCAAGCATACAATTAAAACAAAACAAAACAAAACCCAAAACAAACAGGACTCATTAAAAATTTAAAGATTTTAACATAAGGCTATAGGATTTTTAAAATCTAGGGTAATTTTAATTTTGAGGTTAAAAGACATTTTTTTTATTAAGTAACAGGATATTTAGAAGTAAATGAAACCTAATCACAGAAAAATTTGAGGGAAAAACCAATTGGAGATTTCCGTGAAATTACATATTGTGGTGTTATTGTAAATAAAACAAAAAAATGTGAAAAATCAAAATATAATAGTATTTTGAATTAAGAACCTGCTGAGTGACTTTAATTTTTATTAAATTGTGTAGATAATCTGATATAACAGATACTCTGGGTATACAAAAAATCATTTTAGGCAAAAATTTTAAAATGATATAAATCCTAATAATTGTACCTTTGATTTAATCCCATTTGGCTTTCAAGAGAACTTGAGAAACACAAGTATATCCTTGTAATTTTTGGCCACCATATTATCTAGAAAATTATGCTTCAAAATATTTTTCATTTTGATATACCCTTAATTTTTAAAAATTCAAAATAAGTCTGTTTATATTGTTATGTTTAATATTTTTGAACAAACAAATTTTAAAATTAAAACTTTAGTAGTAAAAGACAGGATAATTTTTTATTTGGTTAATATATCTGTTAAACTGATAAGGGTATATCATCAATATCACCAGAGATCTGAAAAGGACAAATGAGAGCAGGAAGTACAAACCAAATAACCTCTATATCAATGAAAATGTCAGAGACTTACCTACTAATTTGATGGTTATCTTTGACTCCTTCATTTTGATGGGGCAAACATTGTCTTTGCATGTCATACAGGACAGCATTAACTTTCAGATGCCAGACATAGAAGGTATAAAATTTTTCCTGTGGAGGTGGAACTTAGAAAGACTCTTTTCCTTTGCCAAAGAAGAACAGAGAAACCAACCCAACAGTGTTCATAGTTCATGTAGGGTCTCTGTGATGGTGAGGCATGGGGATGCTCTTAGACTACTGGCTACTGGTTAGCTTTATCATATTCCAGGTGGAGTAGACTGTGTCCTTTTTGGAGACCTTGAAGTGCAGGCATAATGCTGTGCGTGTGTGTGTGTGTGTGTGTGTGTGTGTGTGTGTATGTGTGTGTCCCTGTCCTTATTGGGGAACTAGCTAGTATAATGAAAAACAGCTTTGGTATTAATTTATTGCCTGCATTTATAATAATATACTTTGTTACCTTAGGTGCCCAACTCTAATGGCCTATCATCCATACTCTTAAAATTCGTGTTCAGAATATTAGGCAGATTTCTGAGTAGAAAGCAGAGAAGGCACAGCTATTACAGAGTTGTGAGGTTGTGTGTCACTTTCAACAGCCTGGGGCTGGGAGAGTGCAGCCCCAGGTACTGCTGAGATAATCCTGCCTAACATCTGCCCATGGGATATAGAGCTGCAACTGTCTGTGAGCCACCTCTCCTGCTCTGTGATTGGTGGGTAGCACCCCAGTCACTGCAGAGACTTAGCCCAAAGGTTGGTACAGAGCTAGGCATTTTTCTCCTTCCCAGGAGCTACAGAGAAAAGTGACCTGCATGCTCTGGAAAGAGGAATCAAGCAGAATATGGAGGAGAAGACTGCTGTGCACACGGCAGAAAACACTACCGTTTCTCCAAGGCCAATTGGGAGGGACTTATAAAACAGATCCCCAGCTGTGCAGCAAGGTGGCTGCTGGAGAGAAACAGAAAAACAAAACAAAACAAAAACAAAAACAAAAACAAAGTGGCTGCAACTAAACACACACACACACACACACACACAACCAAAAACAAGAAAAAAAAAAAAGATTTGTTTTGATTTGTTGATTTTTTTTAAGCTGAAACTTAGGATTGGGAGGAGGGGGAAGCAGAAGGCTAAAAGAGTTCCTTTGTCCAGCCAAAAGCCTTCTTGGGTAGTGCAAAGCCATCTTGATAGACCTGAGCTGAGGGGGCTC
>NC_034590.1:26007921-26064796 GCF_900095145.1 Mus pahari | reverse complement strand
AAAAAAAAAAAAGAAAAGAAAAAAAAATACTACCTTGCTGAACCATATGTAATTTTCCCAGATTTGCTGTAACCACAATAAAAAAAATCTGAACCCCTCTACCTGTAGCACTCCTGGTAGCACTCCTATTATACTTCAAAGAACATGTTGAGCACTGAAATATTTCCTGATGGAGTTTGCTTCTAATGTGGCTAACTGCCACTGGACAAAAATCTGCCCATTCTTCCATTGCAGACAAAGTGGTGTTTAAAATAGGCAAACATGGATGCAGAGATATTGATTACTGAGCTTTGCCAAGACAAGGTAAGCAGTCTTTTCTAATTTACAAAAGGTCTTTCAGATAGAGTGGGCTACATGGATGAAGATGGATGCTCTGATGTTATAGAGACAACTTTGTGGGATCTCCAGACAGCCAGTTTTCCATGGCATGTCTAAAGTTTCGGAAGAGGCTTGCCTGCACTTCCTGTATACTCATGCATTATTGCTCCCTTCTGAAAATTCTGATGGGGTTGAAGACATAAGCTTACAATTAAGCCTAGGTAGTTTAGGAATTAAAAAATATGATCTTAAAGGTAAGAAGATGTTTTTAGGTTAATGATGCAAGTTGTAGTAGACAATTATTAGATACAGAACTCCAAAGTCACCAAGATAGGACAGATAATGGAATACCTTCTCCTATGTTGCCAAATACATATAAAGTAGACATTTTGAATATAAATCTTACCAGATAGCTTTCATAATAGTTAGTATTGTATATAGATTAATATTATAGTCAAAGAGAGTTTTATTAGACAAAAACTGTTTTTTAAAAATCATATCAAATGAATGTATAAATTCTGAGTAATATTTTAATACAACATATCAATTCTTATCCCTTTGGAACAAATAATTTACCTCCATTTTATTTAGTGCCACACTAATTTCTGAACTCAAATTAAATTTTTAAGACTTGTTCTTACCACCTTTGTTAAGTCTATAATTTCTTATAAACAAGCTATATTATGAATAATTTCAACATACACAAATTTCTATATATTTGGTGATATATTTCCAGTAGGAGAAAAGACAGAAAGAAGGATAACTGGAAGCAAGGAAATAAGGAATAAATTCTATGAGCTACTGCTTTAGCTTCAGTAATACAGAAACTGAAGGAATGACCATACAGAGACTGTCCCATCTGAGGATACATCCCATAGACAACCACCAAACCCAGACACTATTGTGGATGCCAACAAGAGCTTGCTGATAGGAGCCTATATAGCTGTCTCCTGAGAGGCTCTGCCAGTCGCTGACAAATACAGAAGTGGATGCTCATAGTCATCCATTGAATAGAGCACAGGGTCTATCATATCATCTGCAAATAGCACTATTTTGGAGTTCTTTCTTTCTAAATTGTATATCCTTTATCTCCTTTTATTGTCTTATTGCTCTAGTTAGAACTTCAAGTACTATACTGAATAGATAGGGAGAGCAAATTGTTTTTCTTACCAAAAGCCTGGTTTATTTGGGGCTTCCTATGAGACTCCATTGGCCAATAACTTAATGGAATGAAACCTAGACCCACCACTGGAAGCCTTGTCTGGCTATAAAAGATAGACAGTTGAGACTCCCATAATTAAGAGTCCTCATTAGATTCATCTTCAAAGATTCTTGATAGTTTCCATTACACCAGGTTTCCACCCCACCTCCCAAATATTCCCTCAATTCAAGCCATCTCTCTCATTATACTCTCTTCTTCTTTATTGTCTCCCCCATCTTGATTCTCCCACACCATCTCCACCCATCAAATCTATTCTCTTTCCTTCTCCCAGAGTTATCTCTGAATTGTTCCCAGACCCTTTGTCTTTGCCTAACCTCTATGGGCTATGGATTATGACTTGGTTATCATTTACTTAATGGCTTATATTCATGTATATAGGAATATGTGGCATATTTGTCTTTCTAAATTTGGATTATCTCACTCAGAATGCTTTCTTTTCTATTTCCATCCATTTGCCTACACATTTTATGATGTCATTTTTTTACACAGCTGAGTAATACACCATTATGTAAATCAACTATATTTTATTATCCATTCTTCTGTTGAGGGATGTCTTGGTTATTTCCAGTTTCTGGCTATTATGAATAAAGACGAAATGAACATGGCCGAGCAAGTGTCCTTGTAGTAAGATGAATTGTTTTTTGTATACATGCCCAACAGTGGTATAGATATGTCTTGATGTACATCAGTCCCCAAATTTCTGAGCAATCACCATAGAGATAGTGGCTATAACAGTTGGTACTCCCATCAGCATCTTATCATTACAAGCACTAGATGCCACTTGTGTTATTAGTCTTTGTCAGTTTGACAGATGTAAGATATAATCTTAAAATAGTTTTGTTTTACATTTCCCTTAAACCTAAGTGTGTTAAATGGTTCTTCAAGTGTTTCTCAGCCTTTGAGCTTCCAACGTTGAGAATACTCTGTTTATATTTGTTTTCCGTTTTTAATTAGATTAAGTTTTTTTTTTTTTGTTATCTAGTTTTGTGAGTTTTTCAAATACATTTTAGATATTAATCATCGATAGAATGTGGAATTAATAAAAATCCTTTATCATTCTAAGGTTGTCACTTTGTCTAGTTACAGAAGATTTTTAGGTTTTATAATGTCCCATTTATTAATTGTTGAGCTTGGGTTGATATATATTATAGATGTTCTGTTCAGAAATTTTTCTCCTGTTCCAATGAGTTCAAAGATATTCTCTACTTTATCTTCTATCAGGATCAGTGTATCTGGTATTACATTAAGGTCTTTGATCCACTTGGACTTGAAGTTTGTGAAGGGTGATTAAAACACTCATTCTTCTACACACAGACATCCAATTTGTTCAGCACCACTTTTTTTTTTTCAGTATGTATTTTTGGCTTCTTTATAAAAAAAAAAACAGGTTTCCATATGTGTGTAGATTTATGTCTAGGCCTTCAATTAAATTCTGTTGAGCAATGTGTCTTCATTTAGTATCAATGCCATATGGTTTGTATTAGTATAGTTTTGAAGTCCAATACAAAATTGCTAATGGAGGAATATATAGCAGTTCTTTTATTGTTCAGAATTCTTTTAGCTACCCTAGGTTATATATATATATATATATATATATATATATATATATATATATATATTTAAGAATTTTCCTATCAAGGTCTCTAAAGAATTATGCTGGAACTTTGAGGGGAATTGCATTGAAAATGTAGATTGCTTTAGGAAGAATGACTATTTTAGAAATTTTTATTTTAAATAAAATTTAGGATAAGATCAGTAGGCAAGTGTTTAGACAAATAAACAGAAAGATCCCGATTTCAAAGCAATAAGAAAGCAATTGAATGCACGTACAAGGCAACTGTTTAATAATGCATCCAGTATACACCCCTCTATAATGTATTCCTGATGATATAATGGATACGATTAAAAGACACAGATGGCAATCTGATACTGACTACATACAACTGGCCAAGAGCCATGTACTAATTACAGAAATAAAAACAATCATTTTGTCACATGAAAATGCATCAAACATGCAAAAAACAGTGCTATTGCTACAGTACTTACATTATTCTCATGGGTGCATTTTGGAAGCTTAGGAATAAAAATATTATAGGAAAAAAATAAAATAATAACAGGAAATCAATAATTCATTCTCCATTTTAGTTTAATGTTGTTATAAAATAAATAATTAAGTTTAAAAAAGCCTACATAAACGTCTCTGTCATCTAATGGGGAAATCATAATCTTCTATTATATCACATTACATAAGATGTTAACAGAAAAACACAATAAATGCATAAAGATTTTCACTAAAAATCAACTGATAAATGATTACACTGAAGATGTAGTAAAAGATATGACATCAGCCAATATAGGGCAGATACCAGGAATAAATTTTGCCCAAAATGTTATACAAAATTTTTCCAGCTGCTCTATGTAATTTCATTTCTCTTTAGTGGTATGTAGTGTCATCATGTTATGCTTCCTTGATAGATAATGGTGCTTTCTGTACTTATTTGTATCTATCACTTTACCTTCTTGTGGGTTTCAGTCCCTGTGTTTCACTCATTGTTCTTATTGAATAGTTTGATTTATTGTTATTCATTTGCTTTGCTATAAAAACAACTTAGTCGTGTATGTAGATATATGAAACCTGCAGCTTATTAATGCTCAAAGCATGATGAATTAGCAGCAATCACCCAGAAAACCATCATCACAGACCATACTGCACATCCCATTCCCTTGCTGTGTCAATATTCATTTGTCTGTTCTATCTATCTATCTATCTATCTATCTATCTATCTATCTATCTATCTATCTCATCATCTTTAAAACTGTCCTCTATATATCAGCATTCTTTTATCCTTCATCTATCTATAATTGACTATGAAAGAGATTTATTTACCCCCCTCTTACATTCTCTATATACTCTAGATGCTATTCCTTTAGTGGATATGTGTCATTCAAATCCTTTGTTTCTGAAATAACTTTCACTTAAAGCTGTCGAATGTTATAGTCTCTTGACGACAATCACTGTCTATGCATGGGCAAATAATTTTATATGCATGTGTCGTTAAATATATGTGTGATGTCTGTGTTCATCTAGTTCATAAAAGAAACAATGCCAAAGTGATTATAGGAAGAAGGCAGCATGGCTAGGGACCATAGCATGTGATTGTCAATCCACATTTACATAATCCTGAAATGGTGTCTTCAGTAAGTGAACCAATCACATGGAATGTGGGTGGGCACTGGTTTTGACAACTCCTTCACACAATTTCCTATTAAAGAAGGCACAGATATAGGTTGTGAACATAAGCAGATGAAGCATTGGCAAGGACGATTTCCCATGACTCTGGCTTGGACCCTCAAATCAGCCTCATAAACCACACACACACACACACACACACACACACACACACACACACACATGCACACACGCTTGCAGTGAAGCACATTAAGTTTTGAAATGGTTCTAACATAGTGCAGAGTTCTAACTGGATCTTCTCATTCCTCACTGACCTAGGCATGGACCCTTACATTTGAACTTTTAATTGACATCAAACGTCTTATAATTAAAGGACATTTTGCTCTCTTGTATCAAAGGGTATATTTGTTCTATCAGTTGCTGCGACTACAGATGCTGAGCCAAAGAATCTAAAAGAAGTCATTGTCTGAATTCTGATCAGGCATCTCCTGGTCATCATGCTTTTCCTGGTCACAGACATTAGGCAAAGGATGATGAAATTATCTATACTTCTGATTCAGGAAAATCATACTTCTTTATCAGAGGCTTTAGGTAAACGGTTGATGGTATTGTATATACTTCTATGGGATTTGAACTCTTAATTGGAAAGAAGAAAAACAGCTTTTCCATTTGATGGCTCAGTTTCAATAGAATAGATACCTCCTAAAAAAGGTTTGACTATGAATAAAATCCTCACCAATATTGTGCTTCTCAATAGCTCCAGTTCCCACAGGGACAACACATCCTTCTACATGGACTGTCAATCATAGTACATCAAATTGAGTAACCAGTGCTGCAAACCAGGGGTAGTCATGACTTAAACTGTAATGTGTGTGCACAAATTACTTTCCTTATAAGTGTTTTAATATAATATTTTTGTAATGATAAGGAGCTTTAGCATGCACAACATGTGGCAGGAAATGATAAAACTGGTCAGCCTTGTTTCTGAAACATTTCCAGGACCCAAGAAAATTAACTTTGACAATGGACTCTTATTTCATCTCAGCCTCTAGAAAGTGTCCTGGCTTAAGGTAAATTAAATTCTGCACCATTTATGAGATTTTGAAGGAAGTCTCATTCTGCTGTTCATTGATCCTGTGCTTCATCTAACTTCAGGACTTTCAGTGAGGCTTGGCACAAGCAAAACATATTAAGATACATTTATTTTCTATCATTGCTAATATGTTTTGAATATATATCTATGATTTAAGTTTTTCATTTTATCTAATATTTTATACACCAATTTCTAATGGCTTAAGATTTTTAATCTTATAACTATATTTGTTGTTGAAAACAGAGTGAATACATTATAAAGTCATTGTGTAGGCTTATCACAAATGAGATCACTGACACTTAATTTATTCAGGAAGATGAGGAGGAATGTTAATTAAAATGATTTATTTTATTATTTTATGTTTCATGTGCCTGTGAGTACTGTTTACCATAGCTCAGTTGCCAATCTACACATAAAAGTTGAGAAAATGAGTATTTTGATAGCTTGTCATAATTTCTAAGTTAGGATATTTCATTTTGGTTTATTTAAAGCTCCACTTTTAACAGAGGCAATGTGTATTGATTTACTATCCTAATGCCTTTAAAGATTACCGTATATAATTCATAGTGCATAAAATGCTAAGAGCATATACATTGTTATTTTCCACTTATGCTCTATTGACTGCTACACAGATACATCTAGCTTACAAAAACCAAACGCTTTTATTCTGAAAATTAAACTTGATTTTCAATAAAATTGCTTACTTGTGCCTTGCAGTTCAGAGGAAAGGACAATATTAAACTTATACAGGAAAATAAGATGTAAAGAATACGGACAGTTCTAAAATGAAAAGCAAATAAAAAGGTAGAATGCAACAAAAGATCATTCTGGAAAAACCTGCACTGTGCAGGCAAAAGGTGATACAGCATATCTGTGAGCGATAATATCGCAGATAACATGAGATGCAGTGTATGTTAAAATATCAGATATAAACAAGTGGATCTTTCATTCTAAGATTATCATATTATACACTGAAGAGATGGTTTAGCCAGTCAGAGAGCCATTGTTCCAAAGGACTGGAATTTTACTTCTCATTACCCACATCAGACAGCTCACAGGCACCTCATAATCTGTGTCCAATGCATTGGATGCCTTCTTCTGGCCTCTTCAGGCACCTGCATGAATGTGCTTATACCACAAATGGATTTGTACACACATACGCTTAAATACAAATAAAATAAATCTCAAGAAAAATCTCATGAGATTACTATATGATTAATAGAAACAAGATAAGATATGATAGTTAAGTGTTCACTACAGTCCAGAAATTGGGGATAAAAATCCTTTTCAATGACCATTAATTATTTACATCATAGATCTGGATTCATTTTGCAATGCAAATATTTGGATGTATCCTGATCATTGTCAGTAACATGCAGACCAAAACTGTAATTAACAGTTAAGAAGATTCTCATTGTCAGTGGGAAAGCTGTGAGTGTCATCTCTGACATCTGCTTTGCTGCTTTTGTGAAAGGCAATGTAGAACCTTCAAGATTGGTAATGACCTAAAGGTCATCCCACATGTAGTCGCCATGGGGATGTGGGTCAGGGTTTTGACTCAAGCTCAGCAACTACTAAGAAGCCAGTGAGTCAAGACACTGCCCACAAAGGATATAGGATCCTTAAATAGTGTTTCACACTCATATTGCAGAAACTGGCAAGCACAGACTCCATAGTAATAGGTCTAAGTACCGTATAATTATGTGACGCATGAAATACTACATTGATTCTTTCTTAAGAGAACACCAACAAAGCGATAGTTCCTCAGTCTAAGACAAATGTCAAAAGAAATAGACTATAAAATCAATTCCACAAAATAACACCAGAAAAATAAAATGAAGTGAGTTCAAGTTAAAGTTACTTCACTGATTCTCTAGCATGGAGCACAGCCATCCATTAAGTGCATGAGCATGGCTTCACTGAAATTTGAACTTACCATTGTCTCTATAACTGGCTTTAAAGTAATCAGTGTCATCCCTGTGCACCTCCACTTCCCTACCTATAATTTGGGGCAACATCAGGAACCACCTCAAAGAATAACTATGAGTAGTAACCTGGTTGAGCAAAATTAATGAATAACTTATTTTATATTTTACACAGAAAGAGAAAATGAATACTGCAGCTGAAGGATTATTAGAAATAAAGGTTGGCAACACTTGCCAATTAATTCAGCAAATTCTGCAGAAAATGAGCTTCTCTTGCATGACTGAAAATCAGTTGTGTCTGTGAGAGAATGAGATCTTACTCACTATGGTAAACAGCATGTGTGCCTGATATCAAGGTCAAAATGTCTTATGTCAAGACAATATTAGTATGTGTTTCTGCCACATATGCACATCATGGGTACTGTAGTCTCCCTACTACCCAGATTGTGGCGATGCAGCTTGTCATACCAGCCCAAACTCTTTAGTGATTCCCAGGGATTTTAAATCACTCATGCACTAATTTAGTGGTGTGTCCCCGAGAATCCATGTAAATTATTTCAGAGCATTTAATATATCTTATGATTTTTTTTATTCTTTAGAGAATAGCACATGAGCCAGAGAGTATGCTTCATGCAACTTGACTAATGAAAGCCTCTGGGTGTGAGATAACTTACTCATTAAATAATACATATATACACAATAAACAGTGTGACTTTTTTGCCACAGACTATCAATGTTCCCCGATTAAGATCAAATCTTCTCTTTTAATTAATGCCAGTGAGTTCAAAGACTTACAAGCTCTGTTTCCTCCAATACTGAAGTGGTGATTTCTAGCCTTCTATATTCACTGGAGGCTGCACTTTGAGATGGTAATCCATTGCTCTCTCCCCAGAGAACTGACCTGATATGCTTAATACAAGAGCTTCAATCTGACTCTTTCCGATTTACCTCAGGGGATGCTCATTCTCCCAAAGGGAAGGCTATAGTTTGAGAAACACTCATCAGATCACATATAAATTTTCTAAAAAGGAAAGATAAAATAGCCTGGAAATTCTTAGATTCCTAAATGAAAGCTCCAAAGTTTTCTGTCTTCAAACTATCATATTTCTGTGATTTTAGTTTAATAATATTTTAATATTATACTTCTTCCCATATCATGAGAACAAGTAGCATCAGCATTCTTATTAGGAGTATATAGTTCTCCTAAATGTGAATAAGTATTTTGCCTGTATATATAATTGTGCATTGTGTGCATGCCCAGTCCCAATGAGATGAGGAAGAAGTGTTAGGTACCCTAAGAGTAGAGTTACAAATGGTTGCCATATGGATTTGGGGAATTGAACCTTGGTTTTCATCAAGTGCTCTTAACCATTGAACTATATTTCCAGCTCCAACTCGTAGGTTATTAGAATATTGCATCCTTTATGTTTTTGTTTCACGTGATTTTTATTTAGAGATTTGTTTCTAAAAATAGCATGGGGATTTTGTTGATAGAGTCATTGTCAGGACAAGAGACTGATATTGGAGTACTCTCCATCTGGCTGGAGATGAGCATATATTTAAATTCACTCAAAGTCTAGATCTCCCTAGTTATATAGCATACTTAATGGAAATATTGTGAAACCACAAGGGATAACTCATAGCAAGTAAGTACTTGTAATATTTCCAATGGCTTGTTTCATCCTCAGGCACGCTGGTTGGATCTGTAACCCACAGCTGAAATAAAGATCGGTGCAGAACATTAACATGCAAGGATTCAATATATTTCTGCAACTTTCTAAGCAGTAATGTCAGGAAAAGAGCAGTTTTCCCCAGTTTTCTTGTGAACTTATATATCAAACAAACTCACATCTCTGTCTATGGAATAAAGAAAAAAGCTAGACTCTCAATAATAGATGGATCAGCAAGAAATTATCTTGAGCATGAGAATGAGAAACTTGTATATTTTTAAGACAGAAAAGACTTTCTTTAGTTGTGACCTTTTGTTTTGATTGAAACTTCTTTTTCCCCTGCACACAGCATTCTAAAAGCTATTCTGTGCAAGGCAGAAATCACCAGGTTTTTGATAACACTCAGACTGGACCTTACCCTTGGGAATCACTTAGTAAGAATAGTCCAGGGACTTCACTATGCTTAGACTTATCAATATGTATGCTTTTCCTAAATTATGTATTCCTTAGGATCTGCCATTATCAGCTGATTTTGAACAATTCACCCTGTACAGTGAATTCTCTCCAATGCCACTGTGATACTATACTTTTAATAACTAATTTTTCATTTCAACCATATTGTCAACACATTTTGTAGGTTTTATACCTACCTGAACTGGGTCATGTGACCCCACTTTGTTTTTCTTTGAGAATAGCATGTAAATTTAAATTAGTTTTTTTCAAGTGGGACTTGTTTGGATGATAAATAACTGGCCCCAGATAATTTTCTTTATACATAAGGAAGAAACATTTTCATTGCTCAAGGTAGTCTTGAACTTCAAAATATCTTTCCTACTAATTCTGACTTGGTGGTGTACAATAATGTGAGAAGGTTCTTATTAAAGATCACTTTCTGAAATGCAAAACCACTTTATTAAAATAAACCTTGACAAACGTTTTAATCATGTAATAATGATGGTGTGTGTTCAGTTGTGTTTCTCTGTGCTAGACAATACTTTTTCATATATCATCATAAATAATACTCTTGACAACTTTTTGAGAGTGGTATGGTTATCACCTTTCCATGAACCAGAGAGAGATGGCAAAGAGATGTTAATTGCTACTCTAAATCTCTATGATTCTATATGTCTACCTAGGACATACCCAGCAGAGGTGAGTTGTGTACAGTCACCTTACCTCCATTGACAAGCTCTGGGACCCTTTGGTCCTGAGGAGACTTGCAGAACACCAAGAACATCCTGCTTCTTCATGGAGGGCTTCAGGGGCCCCAAGAACTAACAGCTTGGAACACTGCCCAATCAAGTACTACTCCTGAAACAAAAGCAGCAGTCAGGTATTCTGACCTCTACTATCTGGACCACAGATCCATCTATCATCTCAAGAAGTCCTGGTACTATCAGGATCATCCAACCAATACCAGGGAAAACCAGATGCTTAAAGGACCGTGAAGTGAGACATTCAACAAAACCCAGAGCAATATGGTACCACCAGAGCCCAGATATCCTACTACAGCAAACACTGGATTTCCAAAAGAAACTAGAGCAAAAGAAGATGATTGTAAATCCAATCTTATAAAGGTAATAGAGGCTTTTGAAGAGGAAATTTAAAAAATATATATCTTAAATAGATTCAGGAAAATACATTTAAACATGCATTAAAAGAGGAATCAAATAAATATAAGGAAATTCAGGAAAAAACAATCAAAGAGGTGGAGGATATGAATGAAATTGTCTGAGACCTGAAAAAGGAAATAGAACCAATAAAGAAAACACAAACATATCCTGGAAAAGGAAAATCTAGGAAAGAGAACATTCTACAGACATATGCATCATCAAAGGATACAAGATAGAGAAAAGAAAATCTCCAGCATAGAAGATACAATAGAAGAAATTGACATATCTGTTAAAGAAAATGATAAGTCTAAAAATTTCCTGACACAGAACATCTGGGAAATTTGGGATACCATGAAAAGACCTAACCTAAGAATAATAGGAATAAAAGAAGGTGAAGATTCGCATATCCAAAGACCAGAATGTATTTTTAATAAAATTGTAGAAGGAAATTTTCCCAACATAAGAAAGAGATGTTTATAAACATACAAGAATCTTGCAAAAGACCCATTAGATTGGAACAGAAAGAAAATCCTCCTGCCACATAATAATCAAAACACAAACCCTACAGGAAAAGAAAGGATATTAAATGTGGCAAGGAAAAAAAAAAAGGTGAAATAACATATAAAGGCAGTGATACCAGAATTACACTCAATTTCTCAACTGAGAATCTAAAAGTAAGAAGGGGCTAGGCAGACATTTTGCAGACCCTAAAAGACTACAGATGTCAGTGCAGACTACTATACCCAGAAAAAAATATCTCAATCACCATAAATGGAGAATCCAAGATATTTCATGACAAAAACAAAATCAAACAATACCTCTCCAATAACCCTGCCCAAAAGAGGATACTAGAGTGAAAACTCTAACCCATTAATGCTAACTCTACACAATAAAATGAAGGAAATAAATAATTTTGCACCATTAAAATAATTATAAGAGAAATGCACAGTCATGCATGTGTACACATACACACAAACACACACACACACAAACACACACACACACACACACACACACACACACACAAAACCACCCCCAAAGTAAAAATAACAGGAAATAACAATCACTTTACAGGCTACCAAAATGGTTGTGTAAACAGAATCTATCATTCTGCTGTAAACAAGAAACACATTTCACCAACAAAGATAGTGGTTATCTCAGACAAGCTAATAGACCCAAGAAACAACAAGCAGTAGTTATTTTAACATGTAATAAAATAGGCTTTTAACTGAAAGTAGTCAAAAGAGACAGGGAAGGACATTTGACATTCATCAAAGGAAAAAACCCACCATGAGAACATCTCAATTCTAGACATTGATGCCACAAATGCAAAGGCAGCTATATTTGTAAAAGAAACATTACTAAATCTTAAATCACACATCAAAACTACACATAAAGAGTGGGAAACTTAAGTACCCCCACTTTCACTTATTGACAAGTGAATATGGACAATGAAACTATGTATGTATGTATGTATGATTCAAAATGGATGTAACATATCTGTTGCATATTTGCCCCCAAACAAAAGTATATACTTTCTTCTCAGCACTTAATGTAATCTCCAAAATTGACTAATCAGCTACAAAGCAAGCCTCAACAGATACAAGAAGATTGAAATTGCCCCTTGCATTTTATCATATAACCATGGATAAAATCTGGACTTCGACAACAGCAGAAGCCTACATATTTATGGAAACTAAACAACTCTGTATTAGATGACCATTGGTTCAAGGAATTTTTGGGCCCAGAAGCCCCTGGAATCTTGTCCATGGGCCATTATCTAACACTCTTTTGCTTTTTCTACTATCTTGCTTCCATTGTTGCCACACCCAATCTAGTGGAAACTTCGTGACAAGCCCAAAAGCTTGGATGCAGTCCTGAGACAAACTTGTACTTATGTCAGTTGGTGAATGGTTCTGTGTGCTTTCTTTAAGTATTGTTTTATTATAGGTGCCTCCAAGGGATGATTTAACAAATAGCTAAGTTAGATTTAACTTTGTTTCCTGGTTGTTCACCAATGTCCCGATGTCCTAGACAGTCGTTGTGCCCACCATGGGCTTGGAATTTCATAAGAATGTCATTCATTCAGACAAATGCCTCCAGTGTTGATAGTAAGAAATCAGGCATTGCAGTTTGCCAGATAGGAGCTAGAAATCTCAGTGCTAGTTCAACAAAGTAGACTTAGAATTCTCATTACAGACATGAATGGCAGCCTACATTACAAAGAAGGTGGGTTGTAGTTTAAGGAGAAACTAGAGTATTGTATTATTCATGAAAGGGTTATTAGTATGCAACTTCCCTGGTACATGTTTTTCACTAGGCCCAGAGGAATAGCATAATTAGGTATTTACTAAAGAACTCCTGGTGGTGGGTTAAACAATAGACTAGAATTGCACCTGGGCTTATTAGCCCTTTCACCTGGCTCCCGTGAATAGCTGATCTTATCCCACTTGTAAACACTGCCTGGTTCCTGTTATCTTTATGTATGCATTTTCTGTCTTGTGTAAAGTGCCATTATGCATCTCAATGTACCTTGGCTGATGTATCACCTAACTTCCCTGTTTTTCTTCTGTATTATCATTCTGATGCTCACTTTGAGAAATTACATTCAAATACAGCACTCTCTCTGGTGTTCCTTTCTCTTTGTCATCCCACCAACTCCTTGTCCACCTGAGTATCAGAAACCTGATTCTGCCATTAGTTGAGGGACCAACTGAGTCCATTCCATGGCACACTGTAATTGTTTCAGGAAATTTTACAATGAAGACATTCCTTTCTTTGTACAATGAGAGCTCTCCTTTCTGTACCATTTTACAATGTGGACATTCCTTTGACGTTAATGTGTTACCTAGCACCACCAATTTGACCTGTGTTCCTGAGCAAATTACGTTTGCTATTTTCAGCTTTAAAAAGCTCCCCATTTCCCCTGAATAAATGAGGTTTGATCAGATTTTTGTCTTCTCTCCTTCCTTCACATTTTCTGATCCCCAAATTTGTCATTGGCCCTTTCCTTAAGAACCCTGTTGTTTAAGTTCTGCAGGTTGGGGCAAGGGAAAAAATAAAGAAGGAAATTAAAGACTTTATAGAATACAATGAAAATGATGGAACATCATACCCATAGCACTAATGCCTTCAAAAAGTAATTGGAGAGTTCTAATTCTAATGAATTAAAAGTAAACCTTCAAGCTCTAGAAAAAAAGAATGAAGAAAATTCACCCAAGGTAGTAGAAAATAGTCAAACTCAGGGCTGAAATCAATCTATTAAAAACAGAAAGAATAATACAAAGAATCAACATAACTAAGAGCTGGTATTTTGAAAAAAAAAAAAATCAGCAAGATAGACAAAAGCTTAGCAAATCCAACAAAAAGGCAGAGAGACCTAAATTACAAAATCAGAAATCAAAAAAAGAAACACAACAATGGACACTGAGGAAATTCCAAGAATCACTAAGTTGCTTCAAAAGCCTGCGCTCTACAAAACTGGAAAATCTAAATGAAATGGATGATTTTTCTAAGTAGATACTAATTACCAAAGTTAAATCAGTATCATGTAAAGTATCTGAATAGCCCTATAATCACTAAGGAAATACAAGCAACCATTAAAAGTCTCTCTCTCAAAAAAAAGTCCTAGGCTAGACAGTTTTAGCACATAATTCTACCACACATTCAAAGAAAAGGTAATACCAATACTCCTCATACAAATGCAAAAATTAGAAACTTCATATGTAAAATTTAAAAACTCAAATAGCTAAAACAATACTGTACTAGAAAAGAACTTCTGGAGGAATCAACATCCCTGATCTCAATCTGTCTTACAGACTAATAGTAATAAAATTACATGATATTAGTATAGAAACAGACAGGTTGATCAATGGTATTGAATCAAAGTCATAGAAATAAACACAAACACCTAGGGGAAATTGATTTTTGACAAATAAGCTAAAATCCTACAATAGAAAAGGGAGAGCATCTTCAAAAAATGATGTTAGTCTACTGGATATTTACATGAAGAAGAATGTAAATAGATCCATATTTATAACCCTACACAACACTCAAGTTCAAATGGGTCAACAAAACTTTAAAATAAAACTAGATACGCTAAATCACGTGGGACAGAAATTGGGAAATAGCCTTGAACTCATCAGTACAGGAGACAACTTACTGAACAGATAACAGGTGACTCAGGCACTAAGGTCAAACATTAATTAATGTTATCTCATGAAACTTAAATGTTCCAGTAAGTCAAAGGATACCATCATTAGGACAAAATAACAGCCTACAAATGGGGAAAAGATTTTTTCACAATGCTACCTCTGACAGAGGACTAATATCTAAAATATATAAAGAATTCAAGAAGTCAGACACCAACAACCCAAATAACTCAAATAAAAATGGGCTACAGAAATAGAGAATTCTCATTAGAGTATCTAATGGCCAAGAAGCATTTTAAGTGATGTTCAAAGTCCTTAGTCATAAGGAAAATGCAAATCAAAACGACTCTGAGATTTCATGCTACACACATTGCAATGGCTTTGATCAAAAACTCAAGTACCAGCACATGCTGGTGAGGATGCGCAGCAAAGGGAACACTCCTGTATTGTTGGTAGGTGTAAAAACTGATACAGACACTCTGGAAATTAATTTGGTGAATTCTCAGAAAATTGGGACTACTTCTATTTCAAGACCCAGCTATTCTACTCCTGGACATATACCCAAAAATGCTCCACCATCATCCAAGGAGATGCTCAACTATATTTATAGCAGCTTTATTCATAATATCCAGAAACTGGAAAAACCCAGATGTCCCTCAACTGAAGAATGGATAAAGAAAGTGTACTTCATTTATACAATGGAATACTACTCAGCCATAAAGAAACAAAGACATCATGAATTTTGCCTGTAGCCAGGCAGGACTTCCAATGGAGAGATAAGGACAGCTACCCACCCATAAAACCTTTGACTCAAAATGTGTCATTCCTACATATGTGCAGAGACAAAGATAGAGCAGAGGTGAAAGTAATGCCAACCAATGACTGCCCGAATTGAGACCAATCCCATAGGAAAGAACCAATATCTGACAGTTAATAATACTCTGTTATGCTTGCAGACAGGAACCTAGCATAGCTGTCATCTGAGAGGTTCTGCCCAGGAGTCCAGGGAAAGAGATGAAGCAAAACATCCAAACATTAGATGGATCTCGGGGAGTTTTATGGAATAGTTGAGGGAAAGACTGAAGGACCTGGACGACAGAGACTTGATAGGAAGACCAACAGATTTAAATAACATGGTCCCTTGAGGCTCCCAGAGATGGAATTAACCCATAATAGTAAGGACAGGCTGAAACTCGGCCTGCTACACATATGTAGCAGATGAGCATATTGGTTTTCATGTGGGACCTCCCAACAAGAGTGGGGTCTCTCCCTGACGTTTTTGCTTGCCTGCCTGTGGATCCAGTTCCCATAAATGGGCCACCTTGTCTGGCCTCAATGGGAGAGAATGTGCCTAGTTCTACAGTAACGTGGTATGCAGGGATTGGAGGAGTGGGGGGCTGAGTGGCAGTGAAGGGTTAGGGGTTTAGTGAAGAAAGTTGGGAGTAGCATGTAGAGGTGGAATCCCCCTTCTCAGAGGAGATGGGGAGGGGGGGTTTGTGTAAAGGGGTGCTGGGAAGGGAGGGGCTGATATTGTGGTGAAGAATGAACAAACAAACAAACAAACAAACAAAAATATTCTCACCCTCATCTTGACTGTAGAAAAGACAATCTCCATAGGAGGCCTGAAGAAAACCTGCATTAATGTTACTGGCATCTTACTTATTTGGACTACAGAGGCCTGGCCTGGCAGTACATCAAGCCCTTATATGACCTTCAAAACAATAGATGTACTGAAAAGAAAGTCAATGTGGCAGACCAAATACCCATAATCTTCAAATATTTGATTATAAGTATTGATGAGAATCTAGAGTCCAGTATTTTATTTTGTGAGAGCTCTAATATTCAGTCTGCCAAACAGATAGGTATATTTCACATTCCTATACAAGCCCTGCACTGTTTCTTCCTCTTGTTCAGAATATTAACATAGATTATAATTTTGTCATTTGGGCTGTATGACTCTAGAATTCTGTAGTCAATTTGATAAATGTATTTATTTTCAGTTTTAATAAACTCGATAATTGTTTGTTATTGTATTACATTACTACATATTACTTGCTGAGGTGTTCTACCAAATATACCAGATTTATAAGCTCAGCTAACTTGTCTTAGCATTTACTGAGAGACAGGGTATAGATTCATTCTATACTCTGAAATACACTTAAGCATCTTTTACTTAATTTTGATGTAATGGAGATGGATTTAACCTTTAAGTAATAATTGTGTAAATGTCTAGAGTGCACATTTGTATGAACTAGTTCCCATGAATGTATCACAATGACAGAACAAATATTGCTTCACATTAGAGCATAAGAGCCTACACGAGCCACATGTAGGTGTGCCCTTTTAGTCATCTATGTGCAGCAGTAAGAAAACATTAACAACTCTCCTGATAACAGTTTTGGGCAAGGTCTCATTTCTAAAATTAACAGCTCAGAGTGATGGAGGAATGGGCTCTTCTTCATAGTGTGTTTCCCTTTGCATATACCCAGCTGTGTATCAGGATTGCACAAAGTTGGAGACATCCACTTAATATTATTTTATATTTCACTGGAAGTAGGATCCTCCTAATACATTGCAGGAACCAGTTACTCTTATGCTTCCTCATAATAAAAGAGATTTGTTGTTGATCAGAGTGACATGATACAGGGAACCTCTTAGGAAGCTCTGGGATTTGTCTTACTTTCCCTCTGTGGCCTTAGAGAAATCTCACTTATTATGTTCTCTCTCTTGTAAAATGTGGAGCTTTGAAAAGAACAGAGCTTTTATTCACAGCTTGTCTCTCATCTGTATACTCTTTAAAGTACACTTGAAGGCATTAAAACACTCCAAAGCAACAGGAAAGAAGTCACTCATAATGGCAGTGCAGACACCACCCCTAGTCTAAGGACATCTCCCAGCATTTTTGAAAATATTTGCAGAAGATGTTGAATAGTTGTTTGACTTTCTGTTTGTGTCTGAATGGAGTCCTTTACTCTCAATAATTCTGTGTCCTCTACTCATGGAACACAGCTCATGTGAGGGTTTTTGCTGTTGTTGTTGTTGTTGTTTGTTTGTTTCCTTTTCTCTGACAAAGACTTAACAAGGTCTATGCTTTGTATTTCCTCTTGTTCACAAATCACTTCCTGTCCATTCGTTTGACCCATGCCACTGGCAACAAACATTCAAATAGACTTGAGATTAATAGGCTTAAAAATGATAATTTAGAGACAGACATAGGAAGAAACAGGATCGGGACTGAGGAAAGTCATGTTAAAAAAAAAGGAGGCCGGTTTCCATCAGCTCCGGAAGCTGATCATGTGCTGATCTCATACCATCATGAGAGGGCGGGTCTCCTAGGAGTGCTGGCAAGCCTGTGAACACAGGTAAGACCAATACTTCTGCTCAGAAGATCCCACTTGGAGCCCTCAGGACACAGGAGCTGAGGAGCAGCCTGGGACAGGTTCCTTCCAGTTTGCATCATCACCCTGGGCTGATCCTGTGCCATAGCTCTCCATACCCAAATTCCTCCTGGAGAGAACTGGTATCTCAGGAGTACTGACACACAGACTTGCAGGAGGGACAAGCCGCAGTCAGAGAAGACAGCAAAACCAGCTAACACCAGAGATAAACATTGGCAAGAGGAAAGGGCAAGAACATAAACATCAGAAACAAAGGCTATTTGGCATCATCAGAACCCAGCTAGCCCTGGATACCCCATCACACTAGAAAAGCAAGACTCTGATTTAAAATCACATCTCATCATGATGACAGAGGAATTTATTTATTTTTCATATTTTTTGTTTGTTTTTTCGAGACAGGGTTTCTCTGTATAACCCTGGCTGTCCTTGAACTCACTCTGTATACCAGGTTGGCCTCACACTCAGAAATCCACCTGCCTCTGCCTCCCAAGTGCTGGGATTAAAGACGTGTGCCACCACTGCCCAGTGACAGAGGAATTTAAAAAGAACATAAATAACTTTCTTAAAGACATACAGAGAACACAGGTAAACAGGTAGCAGTCTTTAAAGAGGGAAACACAAAAAACCCTTAAGGAATTACAGGAAAACACAACCAAATAGGTGAAGGAATTGAACAAAACCATCCAGGATCTAAAAATGGAAGTAGAAAGGATAAAGAAATCACAAAGGGAGACAACTCTGGAGACAGGAAATATAGGAAAGAGATCAGGAGTCATAGACACTAGCATCACCAATAGAATACAAGTGATAGAAGAGAGACTCTCAGGCGCAGAAGATACCATAGAAAATATGGACACAACAGTCAAGGAAAATTCAAAATGCAAAAAGCTCCTAACCCAAAACATCCAGGAAATCCAGGACACAATGAGAAAACCAAATCTAAGGATAATAGGTATAGAATAGAGTGAAGATTCCCAACTTAGAGGGCCAGTAAATATTTTTAACAAAAGTATAGATGAAAACCTCCTTAACCTAAAGAAAGAGATGACCATAAACATACAAGATGCCTACAGAACTCCAAATAGCTTGGACCAGAAAAGAAATTCCTCCTGTCACATAATGGTCAAAACACCAATTGTACAAAACACAGAGACTATTAAAAGCAGTAAGGTCAAGTAACATATAAAGGCAGACCTATCAGAATTACACCAGACTTCTCACCAAGGTCTATGAAAGCTAGAAGATCCTGGACAGATATTATACAGACCCTAAGAGAACAAAAAGGCCAACCCAGGCTACTATACCCAGCAAAACTCTCAATTACCATAGATGGAGAAACCAAGATATTCCATGACAAAACCAAATTTATATAATATCTTTCTGCAAATCCAGCCCTACAAAGGATAATAGATGGAAAACGTCCACACGACGAGGGAAAATACACCTTAAAAAAAAGTAAGAATGTAATCTTTCAACATACCCAAAAGAAGATAGCCACAGAAATACAAAAATAACTTCAAAAATAACAGGAAACAACAATCATTATTCCTTAATATCTCTTAACATCAATGAACTTATTACCCAATAAAAAGACATAGACTAACATACTGGATATGCAAACAGGACCCAGCATTTTGTGCATACAGGAAATGCACCTCAGTGTCAAAGATAGTCACTACCTCAGAGTAAAGGGCTGGAAGGACACCCACATTCATAAAAGAAACTTTACTAAAGCTCCAAGCAGACATTCCATCTTACACAATAATAGTGGGGGATTCCAAAACCTGACTCTTATCAATGGAAAAATCATGGAAACACAAACCAGAGACACATTGAAACTAACAGAACTTATGGACTAAATGGATTTAATAGGTATCTATAGAACATTTTCTCCTAAAACAAAAGGATATAACTTCTTCTCAGCACCTCATGGTACCTTCTCCAAAACTGACCATGTAATAGGTTACAAAACAGGCCTGAACAGAGATACAAGAAGAGAGAAATAATCCTATGCATCCTATCAGATCACCATGAACTAAGGCAGATCTTCAATAGCAACAAAAACAACAGAAAGAAAGCTCGCATACACATGGGAGCTGAACAACGCTCTACACAATGACAACTTATTCAAGGAAGAACTAAAGAAAGAAATTAAAGACATTTTAAAATTTACTGAAAATGAAGGCACAAATACCCAAACTTATGAGACACAACGAAAGCAGTGCTAAGAGGAAAACTCGTAGCTCTGAGTGCCTCCAAAAAGAAACTGGAAAGAGCTTACTTACACTAGCAGCTAGACAGCACACCTCAAAGCTCTAGAACAAAAAGAAGCAAATACACGCAAGAGGAATAGAAGGCATGAAGTAACCAAACTCTGGGCTGAATCAACCAAGTAGAACCAAAAAGAACTATACAAAGAATCAACAAAACCAGGATCTGGTTATTTGAGAAAATCAACAAGATAGTTAAACCCTTAGCCAGTTTAACCAGAGGGCACAGAGACAGTATCCTAATTAACAAAATCAGAAATGAAAATGTAGATATAACAAGAGAAATTGAGGAAATTTCAAAAAAAAATCATAAGATCCTACTACAAAAGCCCATATTCAACAAAACTAGAAAATATGAATGAAATGAACAATTTTCTAGACAGATACTAAATACTAAAGTTAAATCAGGATCAGATAAACTAGCTAAACAGTCCCATAACCTCTAAAGAAATAGAAGTGGTAATTAAATGTCTCCCAACCAAAAAAAAAAAAAAAAGCCCAGGACCAGAAGGCTTTAGTGCAGAATTCTGCCAGACTTTCAAAGATCTAATTCCAATATTCTTCAAACTATTCCACAAAACAAAAACAGAAGGAACACTACCCAGTTCATTCTATGAAGCCACAGTTAAGCTGTGTATTCTCGCATGTAGATGGAAGAGTTTCTGTCTAATCAGGAACTAGTCACAATTTCCTTTCATAGAGGACTTCATAAGAGATTTCTTTCTACTTCTATCAGGTTTAATGTTCCAAATAGATTTTAAAAACTGGTTGGGTACATATTACTTTTTTTTAACTTCAGAAGATTTCATGTATATTTAAGATGCATTTAAATATTATTATTTATTTTCTTGACTTTAAAAATGATAGTTTAATCTCATTTCCTTATTTTAAACATAGAAATACATAGATAATGAATCTTATACAAAGACTAAAATAGGACACCATGGCTCTAAATTTGAGAGAATGATAGTCATTTTATGAACCCTGCAGACAACATTTCTTGTGACATGGAACCCGGGCTTCTTTTCCATTACTGGTTTTCAAAATGTTTTCTATAATATAAACCGTTTCATGATGTGTCTATAATTTTTCTAAGTTTATAAAATTTAAAGATTACTAGTGGATGATGAAAGCAATAAACAAGAGAAAATTAAGTCAAACAAATTTCTAAATCCTTCTACCCATGAGGTGAGAACAAACTATCTTAGTTATTTATTGACACCTGTCTTTGATCTGATATAATTTATTCTCTGTACATGTAATTATATCATTAATAGAACCCCAAGGAATGGCCTATACTCTTTTTGGCTAAATCCCATTCTATGTAATTAAAGTAAATACATCTAATTTTCATAATGTTCAGCAATGTACATAGAACCAACAAGATGCTGTAACAGCAGAACAGTCTTGAGAACAGGGGTCCAGATACCAAGCCACATTCAGTGTCCCTCTCATTTCTTTTCTCTATCATTCTTTCTATTACATAACAGGAGTGTATTGCTAACTGGAGGCCATTTGACTGAGCTGCATGAAAATTTTATTTTATTTTTCTGTCAATAACCAAATATTTCATGAAAAATTTCTAACAGTTGATAGCAGTTTCACAAGGTACTTCCTTCCTTCCACAGAATACCCTAAACTCTTCTCATAATTAGCTCATTTTTACAATGACTTTGCTGGGTAAGTTATGTGATTAGTGCTTTTTGCTATATGAAAAATCTCCACATGATGACGAACCATAGACTAATATCCTCCACTAAGACTACATGCTCTACGATTTAAGACGGAAGATCATTATCTTGATGTTATTAGAAAACAGTTATTGTAACAGGAAGTTCTGAAATGGTATAAATTATTGTCTCCTAATTCACACTTAGGGATTTATATAAAACTATAGTAGTAACTTACTCAATTTTGTGTAATATGTAATAATTTATATGAATGTCTTGTTAGTAGATATATAGTTATAATTTATCACTTTCATTGGCCAAGTGACTCATTTGGTGAGTGACTGATAGCACTTTCATTTTGTGACAATAAAAACATTATAGAAAAATACTAAAATAATAAACAGTTTCATATAGTTTCTGTTTATATAAACTACCAAGAGAAGTCATAATTTTAAATCCTACCTGTTTAATTGAGTAACTTAAATAATTGAGCTCTAGATCTTAAAGTTATTTTTAGAAAATATCCTAACAGTTACTTAGAAGCAGTTACTCATACGTCACAAATCACAAATAAGAAAATGTCACATCTCACATCATCAGTTTTAGGTGTCATTTACTTCTATATTAGAAGTAGATAGATTTAGAAATTTGTTTGACTACATTCTGCTGTTTATTGATTTTATTATCCATTAGTCATCTTTACATTTTATAAACACTCAGAAAAATTATAGGCAGATGTGACATCATGAAATGGTTTATACTATTGAAAACATTTTGAAAACCAGTAATGGAAAAGAAACCTGGTGGGTTGCTTTGGGTCATTTCATAGTCAATATGTTTGAACTGTCACTGCCATCCCATCATTCATAGGGAAATTTTGATTTACAAAGATTCTCCAAAAACTTGTACTTTAAAGAATGGTACTGGAAATGACACTTAGGGCTGGAATTGCAGTCTCGGTAGCAAATATAATCCCTTTCACAATCTCCTATTACAGATACTTCTTTAATCCATTTATACAGAAAGACATAATTCTTAAATAGATGTTCATCAGACTGTGTGGAAAAGCTGGGTGGGAAACTCATAGTACCTCTCACCATTTCATCATAGTTAAAGTGAGACTCTGTCCTATATCAAACGCTTTTCCTTAAAAGGATTTTTGGGTATTCCTGAGTCTACAGTTGTGCTTTCTTCCTTTGTTCTACACAACAGCTTCATCTTGAGACTGGAATAAGATACAGAAGACATGGGGGCTTTGAACATCTACAGTGTATAGTATCGCCTGGAAAAGGATTCCCATGGAATCATGTGATACAGATGTTGATCAAGGGCCCAGAGGAGACCTTACAAGGAACACATATTGGGGGGACAGTAACCAACCATTTGCTCAAAGTTCCTGATGGAAACCATCCAAAGTTGGTAGACTTTCACTCCTCCAATGCCATGTGTTGCTCTTTCTCTCACCACTGAGAAGTTCACATTCCATAGGCACTGGGAGCCTGGATGCAACATAAAAGAACTAAGGTTCAATATCTAAAACACAACCCTCCTCTAACACCACATGGTTCCTTTCCAGGAAGAACCTCTCAAGAACTTTCTTCCATTATTCATTTAGTCCCTATATGTTTTCTGTCTGAAGTGTGGGTATTGCCTTGGAATAGCAATTTAATCCTCTTGCAAAATGAAACCATTAAAAAAGTACAACTATTCTATGCCAAAGCTATTCAACCTTCTCATGAATTAGTGATCAGTGATCTTGAAGCACATGCACTTGTACACAAATTAAATGGATCGTTTTATTGCCTTTATTTCAAAATATTAGCTTGAATATAGTTTTTAAAATTCAATTTGCTTTCTAAACAACATAGACAACATGCTAGACAATTAATGCTTTTTTTTTTTTAACTCCATGGTACTCACTATGAAAATAGGAGAGAAATGGTTGTCAGAATAAACATGCACATTCTGTTTACTTCTTCTAAACAAATGAAGTAACATTGCTATTGTTCATGCTCTTGGAATTATGGGATGTATATTTGATGTCTATGTGATGACTATTTGTACAATAAGGGAGAGAGCAAACAGAAGGGACAGATGTCAATCCTTCCTATTTAAGTGGCAGAATTATCTGATAATTACCGCCCCCACCCCTGGCTACAACAATACTATAAAGTACTGTCTTCCTTCAACTACAGCATCTGTTTCAAAGCATTCATTCTTTCTCTTCAAGACAGAAGTTGGCAAGCCTGGCACAGCCCTGGTAGGGATAGAGTGACATGATTCCTGCCCCTGGGACAGGGCCCCAGTGTGAGCCTCTCCAAGTGTTAATGGCTGCTGTGGGCTTAAGGATTGTTTGTATAATAATGTACATATTTTCACATTCCTCTGAGGAATGCCCTCTCTGTTAACGTTAATGACTCCATGATAGTCAGATAGTATGAGTACAGGAGCTGAAGGTATGGCTAATGTTTCAGTAAAATGGTAAACACTGGAACCTTCAAGATAGCTCTTAAAAGTATGGGAAAGAGCTCTAAACATATACAATTTATATAAATATATATAATTATATAAATATATATAATTTCTCAACTATGCAAAATATGAGGATAAAATATGATGTATGAGGGTCTTCTTGAATCTAAAGGAACAAAGGCAGCTACAGTATGAGCCAGCAGATTCCTCAGTTCAAGTTCAGCTGAGGACAGATAAAAATGATAGTTTCAGAGCAGCCTCCCAACTAGTTTATCTTGTGTGCTTAACAGAGGCAGGCCGAGCCGGGCGTGGTGGCGCATGCCTTTAATCCCAGCACTCGGGAGGCAGAGGCGGGTGGATTTCTGAGTTTGAGGCCAGCCTGGTCTACAGANGTCACTGATTTACAGAGTGAGCTCCAGAACAGCTAGGGCTATACAGAAAAACCCCTTCTCAAAAACCAAAACCTGCCAGGCAGTGGTGGCACACACCTTTAATCCCAGCACTTGGAAAGCAGAGGCAGGTGGATTTCTGAGTTCCAGGCCAGCCTGGTCTACAAAGTGAGTTCCAGGACAGCCAGCGCTATAAAGAGAAAAAAAAAAAAAAAAAAAAAAAAAAAAAAAAAAAAAAAAAACAGAGGCAGGCAGATCTCTGAATTATTTTTGCAATGTTAAGAGAAACTGTGTGCATGATGTCATAAGAATCAAAGGGTTGGGGCCACAGGATGTTTGTTCCTATCATAATTAAAAGGAAATATGGAGTAAATGGCTGGATTGATAGAAAAGACTGGACCTGTGTTCTTCAGGACATGAACTAGCCAGAGAATTTCTTAGGATAGAAAGTAAGAACTTCTTGGAGAACTGAGACACACATACACACACAAGCAAGCAGGACATGGACAGAGAGATCTCTTAGAATAGCAAGCAAGCAAAATATAGACAGAGAAATCTCCAGAGAGAAAGCAGAACGCAGAGAAATCAGTCTGGAAAATCTGCATCATGCAGAACACTGGGACATATGTTTCACTATGTTTATTGAAGTCTTATTTGTGATAGCCAGAAGCTGGAAACAACCCAGATGACCTACAGCAGAAGAATGGATACAGAAAATGTGGTTCATTTACACAATGCAATACTTCCCAGCTATTAAGAATGAGGACATCATGAATTTTTTGGGCAAATGGATGGAACTAGAAAAAAATCATCCTGAGTGAGGTTAGTCAGGCCCAGAAGGACATACATAGTATGTACTCACTGATAAGTGTATATCAGACAAAAATATAGAATACTCAGAATACAATCACCAGAACTCAAGGAAAAGTCTTTATAACGTCTATACTCAGGCTCGATGAAGAAAATATCAAGAAGTCCCATGTGACTAAAATGACTTTCTACAAGCTATTGAAATTGGGAAACAATGAAATTTCTATTTGAATAACTTTATTAATATATAATTCTGGTGTGATATCATTGTAAAATTTATAATTCTGAAGAATTCCTCATGATAATCTGTTTTCATTTCTCTTTTCCTTGCTCTCTTCATGCCTGAGAAGTGGTAATGATCATGGACCATTGTTTCTCTCCAGTCTGCCTCTTACCCACTGACTGATGAGATGTCCCTGCTAAGACATGCTAAGACATGACATGTGGTATTCTGCCTTGATATTGCATTTACGTTACATTTTTCGGTTCATCATCACACTGGAACATGTTAAGAAAAGACATGGGAAATTTATTAATTTTTCTAAGTGTTAAGAAAGATGGTAATATTATGTAATTTTATAATGCATTAAGTTTATGAGGGGCAATTATTAGTATTAGTGTTTTTTCACTTCTAACTAAAAATATTGGCAATAAGCTTTGTCTAATGAGACTAACTATTCATTTAGGAAGAAAAGTCATATTGCCCTGAAAGAATTCAGAAAAAGAAAGGTCTAAACAAATTTCAATTAACAGTACACAAAACTTTAAATTTGCAAATAAAACAGACCCACACATAAACATATATATATATGTTTAAACATGCATATATATATATGCATGCATGTATGCCAAGTCCTGTGCTTTCAAATTAGTCTGTATGACTTTACTCTGTTAATTTCCTCCTCCTCAGAGGCCTTTGGTCTTGCAAAGATCATATGCCCCTGTACAGGGGAATGCCAGGGCCAGGAAGCAGGAGTGGGGTGGGTTGGGGAGCAGGGCAGGGGGAGGGCATAGGGGACTTTGGGGTTAGCATTTGAAATATAAATGAAGAAATTATATAACAAAAAATTTTCCTCCTCCTCAGTCTTTCTAGTTTACATAAATAATATAGGAGCTCTTGAGTGACAATTCTATAAAAGGAGACCCCTTCTGACCCATGCACACATCTCTAGGTCAGCAACACTATGGGAGAATTATTCTCTGATGAAGCCCATGAACTTGAAAACACCAATAGGCAACCTGAATTACTATCTTTAACTAATATTTTGGGGGGTGACAGCTAGAAGAACAGGCTAGACTCTTAAATCATGACAATCCCTTCCTCAGCTCCAAAAGTGCTATAAAATTAGAATTGTAGGCCACACACCTGCTCCTAATTCTTAACAGTACATATGCAATATGAGAAAACCTTTATTCTAATGCAAGACTTGGAAAGTAAATTTATATCTGCTTTGGGCAAATAGTCTCACAGAGAGTCCTTCAGAATTTATCACTCAAAATGAGGTCTTTATTGGGGAAATCTCTTGATAAACATAAAAATGACTTACTATAGAAATGCCCTTTTGCTACATTTTTTTTTTTTTGTCCTTCTGTGGTTACTTTTAAGTACTGTTTTTCATGTAAATGAATTTTTTAAAAGATTAAGAAACCTGTTCTGTCCATTTTTTGAATAATTAAATTATGCCTATATTTATAAAACAGTAATATCTTTTATTTAAAAGTATATGTTTTCTTTTTATGTATATATTTTTCTGTATTGGTGAGTGTTTTAGCATAGAAATTAGAAATTTACAACTCTATTTACTTCCCTTTATGTGAGGAATAAAAACAAAACAAAAAGGCAGCAACAATAACAACAATAACAGCAACAACAAAAACCTTTTAAGGATTAACTCTGCCTGTTAATTATGTCTGACACTGGATATTTTATGTATAGAAGACAGGCTTTTATCCATACTCATAATTAATTTGAGTGAAAATTTAATGATGAGAATTATGCTTCTAGATATGAAGGGATAATTAATAGCAGATTTTTTTTTTTACTTCTGTACTAAATTGAAAAAAATGAGATAAAAAATAAGATGTGAGAATTAATGATCTCTAGGAAAGTGGAATAATGAGATCACAGAAGAACCAGGTTCTCCCTGTGTCAACTGAGGCCTTACAAACACCATATCATAGAAGCAGAAATACAGGAGTCTATCACCGTGGTTCTGGGAATGAGAACATGTTCTCTGGAATATGTGTAGTGGGGTGAGATGTCTACAGAACTCATGCTTTGCAAAAATACTCAAAGGCCTGCATGGCATTCATTGTAGGTTTCTGCCCAAAGGCCAGGCTGTCAGTCCTGGTCCTATGAAGGGAGAAGGTTGAACAAATCATAAGGAGCAAGCATGTAAGCAGCACCCACCCATGGTCTCTGCATCAGTGAATGCCTCCGTGTTCCTGTCCTGTTTGAATTTCTGCCTTCAATAATGGACTTACAATGTGAAACTGTAAGCCGTACAAACCCCCTTTCCCCACTTTGTCTTTGGCCACGGTGCTTCTTCATAGCAATAGTAACCCTGACTAGGATAATTCACAAAAGGGCACAGAAAGGAAAATTAAATGCTATAAGTGGCTGTGTACACAGAGACTCTCCTTTGGTTCACAGACAGAGAAAGGAATACTGCAAGGAGCGTAGACCATGCCCCCAGAAGAACTGGCATAGAACTGATGACATGGGAAAAGGGTCAAAACCCCAGGAATCACAAAACATTAGATTTAAATCTCATCCTGAGACTGGAAGGAGTGGAACTAGCTCCTTCCCTGTTTCCATGCCTACCTTGGAACACAGAAACCCTCACCAGCTGCTCATAGGTAGTCAGTCATATCACCAGGATGGGACAACTTACCATACTAGTGAGGCATCTCCGCTATCACTGGAAATGAAACATGGACACCCCCCCCCCGCCCCGCACAGACTACTGTTACCAACTCCCAGCAGCATCCTAGCAGCTGCTGGGTGCAGAGATTTGGGAGCCACAGCAACCCACTCCTCTGGGAGAATTACAAAGCATGGCTCTTTCTAATATACAGCTAACAGGAGCCGATGCCTGCACCTGCATTTCTGCTCATGTCAACTGCAGCATAAATCAACAGCTGACTATAAAGGAACCTTTGGTAAGCCTTTGTCCTGTTCCATCTGGGCTGCTCTCAGTTTAAGAAACACAGACTGCGGACCACCGTTATGAACAGTGGTGCCCAGGCACAGCAGCTATGAGGCAGACATGCAGCCCAGCCTGCCAGACAGTGGTCTGTTCACTAACCATTATTCTACCAAGAGATGGCCTCTGGCAAGAAGTCCTAAAGTCTCAATGTTTCAATATTTGCTCAGTGAATTCTTCATGAGAATTCATTTAATATCTTCCATGGTAATTTGGTGTAGGATTTTTTTTTCTCCAGAGGATACATATGAAATCTTAGCTCAGGCATCCAGTGGTTTGCCCAGAATTACACAGCTAACAGGAGCCAGGGTTTGCACCTGCGTTTGCGCCCATTTCAACTGCAGCATAAACCAAAAGTTGACTAAAAGGGAGCTGATCTGAAATGGTCTATTTCTGAGTGTGGTTTATCTTACGTTCTCTTACTTTTTTCAAGAAGCAAATTAGTCTGCTTCACTCAACCTGTCCACTTGCTTGAAAATTTAGTCTTATCTAAAAACAATAAACAATGCATAATCTATTATCATGTCTGTATGTTTGTAATTAGTTTTAGCTGTCCAATCATATCATGTATCAAATACTTGAAGTATAATGGCAAGTTACAAACCACCTTTTATACTTTGCCAAATGTATGTTCCATTTTCAGTGAAAGATATCCATACGGGATTTCCAGGACTCTGTTCATTTCTGTGTTAGCACAGTGAGGGCGTCTGGAACTCCTGAAGATCGGACATGGAAATGCAGAGGCAGTGATGTAGGAACACTGCTGAGCAGCACTCTATGCCCATTGTTCATTTCCACAGATATTTCCTTTTCTCACTTGCCAGTCGTTCCTTACCCCCACACCCCAAAAGCCTGGAAGTGAAACTTTTCTCATGGATGTTGCTTCTGGAGAGTCAAAGGACAATATACAATGATCCTCCTTCACACTGACAAACTGGCATCTCATTCAACAGCCAAATGTTCTCATCACATTGTGCAGAAACCAAAGCCAATATTTCACATTCAAATACACATGTAAAGATCATGATGACCAAATACTTGCTGCTCAAATACACTTCATGAATCAGAAATTACTTAACTATTACTTAATGCTTAACAATTCACATCATGTATAGACTGAACAATGTGGATTAGAGCATAGTCTATCTGGGTTTCCATGTAACATCTGGGATCATGGCTATGTTTGGTCTACATCTGGTCTTTGTTTCTTGTCTTTCTCTACTGTCTTGGAGTATAAGAACATACTCAATTTCCTCTTTGTAGAAATATTAGTGATATTCACTAATGTGTGGCAAGAAGATAGATGAATTAATGTGATTGCTCAAAAGCAAATGTGCCCCTCAAGACTGGCTGACCAGCTTGTGTGTTATGTTGCTCACAACATAAGCTTAAACATGGCCTACTATGAATTCTAAAAAACCAAGAATAAAAATCAACGCCCAAGCCAATCAATGCCCAATCCAGAGATCCCATCAGGCTGTTTGCCCTTCCAGACCATATTTATACTTGCATTTTACCTGTTTTTTATGGGCTTTGGGTCATCCCAAAGTGATGGGCATTAATACTGTCATACTTTCGTTCCCTGAAGCTATAGAATGTGGTGTATCTGGAATGAAGGATAATGTGGATAGTCACTTTCAGCTATTCTTAAAACTTATTTCTCATAGTTTCCCTAAACTTTCACCCACATTTTCTTACTTTTCTGTTTTGAAACTCTGGATGTAAAGATTTATCTTGCCTTTAAGCACTGCCTCATTGGAATTCTCTGAGGCATGTATTATTTTATTGTACTTTAGTATTTCAGCTCCCAATTATGAAAGACACTGTAAAATCCAAGTAACATTTAAGTCTCTATTCAATTTAAGTCTCCTTTCTTTCCGTTTAATCATTTTCTCAAGCTCACATCTACTATATCCTGCTTACATGCTTTCTACTAAATAAGACTGCTTACTAAACAACTGTACAGATTTATGCTGGGCTCTCAGCCATTCACTGGAAATATCAATCAGATTCAAGTGGAGACTGTACCTCTTTGAAAGAAATGGATTGCACAAGTTTTTGGTTACAATTGCATAAAAATATAATTGGGTAATAAAACCTGCTCTCACAGTATGCCAAAGCTCTCCAAATATGTAGCGAATAAAACCAAGCACCATTATAGTAAATACAAAAGCTAACCACATGGGTGTAGGTGACATTCAAGGTTATCATGGACTCTAGCAAGCTGCTAAAGAACAATGAGTACAAGTCTCCACTATTCTAATTGTCCTGTCAGACTCCTGTCTCTTCTAATTGAGAACTAGCTGTGCAGATGTCATTTAGGCAATGTAAAGAATTCAAGGATTGGTAAGATAGCATCTTAACTCTGTTAGAATCAAGAAGCTGTTGCTATTTTCTGCCTTTGCTAATTTTAGTGTGGGTTGAGTTCCACATAAAGACAACAGTAAAGTTCCTAATGAGTACACTCCTTTCATCAATCTCAGTTTCAATTTAGAGAATATTGCCCACCTTTAACTACAGATATCAAAATATTTTCATCACGGAAAAATTTGCTGTTCTCATGGTCTCAGTGAAACTTGATGGAGAATAGCAAATTATCTAGAATAAAAAAAAAAACTATCTGCTATCTACTTATGACATAGATTGAATTATGAAGGCATGGAGAAATTATTTATTTACAACACATTTATAAAGAAGTTGAAATTTTTTAAGTGCATGAATAAATTTCACTGATTTTCAGTTATTATTTACAATAAAGCAGTCTAAAATAAGATTCTAGTACAATGGCATCTTCAATGATACTGATACAAGGTGAATAAAGATTTGTTAAAGGTCCTTATCATTTATGTAGTCAGAGAAAACAATTTCTACAAATTTCCAAGACCAATGTTGCCTAAGCACTCACATAGGATTAAAGTATAAAAAAATGAACATGATGATAATAAAGCATTTGTACATGTGGATGAATTTGTTCCTTAATGCTGGTGAATATCTGTTGTATACAGCATACTCCTATGGTCAACTGATTTTTAACTGTAGCGCCAAATTACAGAAACTCTGATGCTGAATAAATTGCTTGGTTCCTCTCTTTGCCCTGGGGCTTCATCTGTGAAGGGTATAATGATAGTTCTGTAGAGTCAAGAAGATTGGACAGAGTGATCCAGTCAAGTTACATGAAGGAGGAACTCAGTGCACAGCATTCTTAGTTGTTGTCTAATACTATCTAAAAGTTGAAAAAGTTTTAGCACCATGGACAACCAATACTTTTTGTTTGTTTGTTTGTTTGTTTTTGTTTTTGTTTTGTTTTGTTTGTTTTTCCAGACAGAGTTTCTCTGTATAGCCCTGGCTGTCCTGAAACTCACTCTGTAGACCAGGCTGGCCTCGAACTCTGAAATCTGCCTGCTTCTGCCTCCCAAGTGCTGGGATTAAAGGTGTGCGCCACCACCGCTACAATATTTTTGTATAAATGATTAAACAATATTTGAAAATGAATAATCGTCATGACAAATTTGCTATCAGGTTGTTCTAGGAAGGAAGTTGAACCCACATAGGAGTTATGCAGCGTTGACATTGGAATTTCACCTTTAGAAGGTTACTCAAGACAGAAGGAGCTGGTGGCTTAGGAAGAGGGCAAGGAAGTTTGCTATGCCCTCAGCATCAGCATCGGGTTTTTCTTTCTGTAATGGCCATAGGAAGACTTCACTTTCATAACATGTTCCTCCTGATACTCAGGTAAATATGTTTTTCATTAGAGACTCCCTCATGAGGGATATATCTGGGAGCTGGGAGGTAAGGGTCCTGGAGTCCTTGCTTTCCAGTGAACTTAGCTCTGTGACCTTGGGCAAATCACCCCCTTGTAAATGAGAATAATACCTACCTCACAGGGTTTTTGTAGGGATTAATAAGAGAGGAAATTTGTGAAGCACTTAAAAGCTTCTTGAAGAAGGCACTATATAAATACAAAATACTATCTATTAATGTTGACTTGTGAAAAAAAGCAAAAAAAACCCAAAATATAACATATGAAATATCTAATACATTATATAATATAATATATAATGTGATAGGTAATATATGGAATATATAATAAGCAATATATAATATATAAATAATATTATCTAATATGCATATGTAATACATATAATAAATATTAAAAAAAGAAATGAGAAGAAAGGAAAGGGTATGGGCGTTCCTATGCATGGTGGAAGATAATATTTACTATAGATATGTGGGAGAGCATAGACAGAGGCAGACACATCTGAGGGAGTCCAGAGTGGTCATGACTCTGAACCATAAGAGGGAGGATAAGGGAGAGAGAGGAAACAAGTACAGCAGCCAGGAGACCAAAGATACAGAAAGACCTCTAAACTCACATTCCAAATATCCCCTTTTGTTGTGCAGGGTTAGATTTGACTTAGGTATTTCTTCATTGTAATAAGAATATTAATATAATACTAAACCAACTTAGTATATGACTACTGTATCTTAATGCAAGGGAATTAGGCTTAGCCCACATGTTCCCAAAGTTTGTACTTAAACATCCTTTTTGAAAAGCAAACCAGCTTTTAATCAGGAATTATCGTAGGTGTCTGTATGCTCTGTGTAGTTGGAGTACAGATGTCTATGGAGGGCCAACATGGGATCCCTGGAGATGGGATTCCAGAAGACTGGAAAATGCTTATTTGGGGTGCCGAAAACTCAGCTCTGCTCCTGTGCAACCACACTAGGTGCTGATTCACTTCCAACAGCTGTGACATCTCTCAAGCCCCTAAGCCATCCTAAATCCAAATATTCCTGCAATTAAAATTTATGCTTTGTGTTGTAGTGGCATCAGGTGGCTCAGCTGGGAGTTCAAAGTGCAGATTCCCAAGTGTTGCACAACTGACCATGAGCATGCAATTGGTAAGGTGTATTTTTAGTGATCCACACTTAATAAGAATTCTAAAAGATTCCTACATAGTCAAAACTGACAAGTGGCAGAGACTGCAGAAATTGCAGCTTAAGAAACCCTGAGGTATTTTATTGGATTGTTAAGAGTCATGTAGTTTTCTCTCATGGAGAAAGAAATATATAAAAGGATTAATATATCCCTGTTCCTAGTCTAACTTACATGTCAGAAGGAGTGGTGGATGAAGGTCAAGTTCTGCAGCTGAAGCATATTTTCTGCTTTTCCCTCATGGTTAGAGATTTATATAGCTAATTTTGTCTTAGGATTTGAACTGTTCAAATTTTTCTGAATATAGCCAGTTAGTAAATATTTTTGGGGTTAATGGGCAATGTAAATATATATATATATATATATATATATATATATATATATATATTCATATGTATAGAGTGTAATAGTTTGTTTACAATATTTTAAAACTGCATTATCAAATCACATCACACAGGCCTATAAAAGGACAATAAACAAAGAAAGAAAGGCAAAGAGAGGAGGTCGGTTTTATGGGCAGTGTGTTAAATGAGTTAAAGATCATGTACCATGTTGGAAGTTCTTTGATCTGTTATTGTACTCAGGTTTTTTTTTTAATTTTTACAGCAATGTACATACAGCAGAGCACCTAAAAATTCTCCTGTTTATTAGCTGGACATCCAGATCAGCATCCTGAGTCAGGGCTGGCAGTGTTCAGATATTATATTGCAACATCCCTTTCCTCCCCAGCTTGCTTCTTGGTCATGATGTTTGTACAGGAATAGAAACCCCGACTATGACAACCAGTTATTACCAGATTAATGGAAGTCATTTTGTATTTTTTCCACTACCATCCTCATTTTCTAGTCTCTACTGCACCATAAACTCTAAGCCTTAACAGCCCTTTGTTGATACCTCAGTCATTATTTTGTTGTTCTACTTTTCACTGGATACAGATATAAGCATTATGGGCTCAAAATCAGAGCAAAAGGAAAGCTTGTGTTTGTATGTGTGGGAGAAAATGAACAAAGGTATGTACAGAGAAATAGGCAGAGACTGCTGTTGGGGGCATAGATAAAGCCCATCTGTGATGTTTTTCAGAATTCATCTATATTTTATTTTATAATAATTGTGCTGAGAATAGTGCTTCACATAAGAACATAAATAGCATGGCAAAGTTTAGGGACATTTCTTAAATTGCTGAAAATTCTTACCTAACTCCAAGCCAAAATAAATTTACTTATTATCTACTGTGTTTCTGTCTGTCTGTCTGTCTGTCTGTCTGTCTGTCTGTCTGTCTATGTGCCTGTCTTTCTTTCTCTCCGCAACTCCCGTGTGTGTGTGTGTGTGTGTGTGTGTGTGTGTGTGTGTGTGTGTTGTGTGTATATGTATTTGAAGTTCAAGTCAAGAACTCAAATAGCATTTCATAAAAAATCAAATATTGTGTGATGAGATAGTCTAAGATAACTACTTTGATATTTATACACTAAAGAATGCTAGTAGGATATTATTAGATGTCTCTATGTTGTACAACCAAGCCATTTGGTATTTCCAGAAGAGCAAAAAACTTCCTCTGAACAATAAAATCCTTGCAGTTCATAACAGAGGCTCACCTCCTGTCTGAGCCAAGGTGTTTCAGTCAGTATTTGTTGGTACTACTTGGTGTGATGGGGTACACAATGTGAAGTGAATATACAGAGTGCTCAGAAACAATGCTGCAGAGATGTTGTGTACACAGCATGGGTGAGCACTTCCAGAAGTGCTGCAGACTCATTGCATAGTTGGTTTTCAACTAACTTCTGTTGGCTGTGCATTCTGAACTTTCACTGTTGTCAGGATTGTCACAGCTCCCACACTCATAACAATCCCCTTATGAGGCTGTGAGCAACAGTAAAGAAATGATTATCTAAACAACTGTCCTCCTCTGACTAGGGCACTTCTATCATTGGAAGTCTTCTGATACCTTTTCTGAAGGGTACAGGGGCCATTTTGTTGCTAGTGTATGAGAAAACAACAACAACTACTACTACTACAAAAACAACAAGCTACTTGTTAAAATTTAACTCTTATTACACTTGTGTGCTGTAACGAAGTGTTGGGGTCTCCCACCTCCACTAACCACTCCCCCTCCACAGGCGCACAGGCATACCAGAGTTGCTACCCAGATCTCCCAGAATGCAGCATCATCAGACCGCCCTACTTCATCGTCATCACCGCCCACTGTCGCCGCCCACTGTTGCTCGGACCAACCACTAACGTCGTCTCCGCCCACTCATTCAGACCCGCCTTCCAGACACAGCTCCGCTCATGATCGGACCACGCGCCATAGAGAGAGAGAGACAGGCTGGGGGAGGCCTCCCTTGTCCGATTAATGGAATAATGCTCTGATCAGCGCAAACCGCCAGGGCATTCGATTTTCCTTGCAGCCCATTCTTATCTTAAGATGTTTAGCCCTTCAGTACGAACCCAGTCCAAGGTGTTTTCTGCCCACACAGATACACACAAGTGGCGCAGAAACACACAACAAAGGATGTTCATTCTAGTGAATAGTACAAAAATAAGCAGGGCATTAATACCCATAATCCTCTGTAGCACAAACTGGCCAAGAGCCAAGAGGCCACTGGAAAAGAGAAAAGTCTTGCGTATCTGCTTCCAGTATTCTAGTCATGTTTCTCAAGAACTGCCTTTTAAGCAAATCTGAAGTTTCTTTTATGTGATTTTCCCCTTCAATAGTCACATTAGGAAAATTATCCTGTAGGATCCAAGCGATAATAAAAACTAAAAATCTTTAAATAAAAGAGTGTGAAAGAAAATGTTCACAGCACAACATACTAAAAGCCTTTAAACGTTTTAATCTTTAAAGTATGTAGCTGTATGGATCTTTGATTTCAGTATGTCTGCTCATCATGTGCCGCCCACAGTAGTATTCCCTAGCCAGGATCTAAGGGAAGTATTACAGATCGGTAAGACATTGATATGTTTTTCATGTCCATCATTACTTATCATTATTCATATCTTTAGTCAACCTAATCTCTGGTTTAGCTAGACAAGCTCTTGTTATTGTTTATACATCAATACCAAATATATACAGAAAGGGCATTTCAGAAGCAAAATGAAGATGTATAACAGTCAATACTTTAGAACCCACAGAGAAACATACTCAGTATTTTCCTTAACTTTGGCAAAAGTTTTGAAAGAATGAGGTATCTGATAGGGAAACTATAATCAATTTTATTTAGGTGTAGAGATATTAAATTCACTTCAAGTAAGATATTTAAAGATATCTTCTTTTTCGTTCCTTCACTATCTTGCAAGCCCAGCTTCAGGTATGAGTCACAATTGCATGAAATTAATTCAGAAAACACCAGTTCATTGAACTCCAGTTGATATGGAATTAAAGGAAGAAAGGGGAGGAATTTTTTCTTCGGCTACACTAATGCCATAATTGTGTACCCTGCTCTTTCCAAACACATACTTTATAGTAGATTTAAATAAAGTAGTGCATTATATGAAGAGTAATATGTTTGTCTTAATAAACGCTATTTTTCATGTAACTTAAGACAACTATAGAAAAGTCAATAAAATAACTTTCTCTTCTTCTAGTTTAACAAATATACCTTCCTGACTATTTGAGTGTTGAGGTTTCAATGTAGAATTTGTGGAAAACTGGGTTTTATTTATGGACAACCTCATGACACAGGGCAAGTTGGGTGAAGGCTTTTAGACCACAGCAAATAATCTCCTTAGCACTTTGCCTTTTCTTTTCTCAGGATCTTCTTCACTGACAGGTTTTGTATCCTTTACATGCATATCCATGACCAACTCTCATCCTTTCTAAGGCTAACACTGGCCACCCCCAGGCCTGACGTAATTGACGTAGTGAATGTGGACAGCATGGGGAAGTATGCTGCTGTAAGGAGGACTCAGAAGGTAGACAGACCCAGACACAGCAGGTGTGTCCCCTAGGACTAAGAATGGCTCCAGCAACTTTACACTGATGGATAGCTAAACAGTTCTTCTAAAATATGAAAGGCAGTACAGAATTCTTTAGCTTGGGCCTAAGGGCAATGTTGTATATAGGTTTTCCTGTTAATATTTCTTACATGTCCATAAATAATTACTCAATATCATTCATATTTCAGCCACCCTAATCTAGTTTAAAACAAGAATCTCTGCTGCAATATTTAATTCCTGTAAAACTTTTAGAAAATTACATATTCTCTTTTCACTTCAGATTCCATCTACATAACAGCAGTGACAATGAACTTATGTAGAGCTTGTATTAAAGATGACACAAATTGACTTTTATGAAGTGAATATTGAGTCATTCATGCTGAGCAATGTACATAAATATTTATAGAATGCAGCTAAAAATGATTGTGCATGCATCATGATATGGGTGCAATGTTGATGCAAATGTATGCCATGATTGCAAAAGTAATTAACTTATAGGAAGTGCACAAACTCCAACTAGAGATCTAATTTTGTTGTTGTTGTTGTTGTTGTTGTTGTTTTGTTTTGTTTTTTTCGAGACAGGGTTTCTCTGTGTAGTCCTGGCTGTCCTGGAACTCACTCTGTAAACCAGGCTGGCCTCAAACTCAGAAATCTGTGTGCCTCTGCCTCCCGAGTGCTGGGATTAAAAGCACGCGCCACCACACCCGGCTTAGAGATCTAATTTTAAAAGTAGAAAAATTTTGTGCCCAAGATATACACAGTAGAATTTAAATCCACAGGCTTTGTGTGTGTGTGTGTGTGTGTGTGTGTGTGTGTGTGTGTGTGTGTGTGTGTGTCTTAAGCTTACAGTGAGATTTTATTTGGAAAATCAATACTTTATTTTGCCATCTTTGCATGTCTCATAAGATGTACATTGCCTTTCACATTTATTTTTCTCCATTTCTTTTCAAATAAATATTTATTTTTGCTTGCATCCTGTGTGTTTGAGTATGCATGAATGGATATCATGTATGTGCCATGGTCACAAAGCCCTGAAGAAAGAATCAGATTCCTTGGAACCAGAGTTACTGGCCATTGTGAGCTACATGACATTGACACTGGGAATGGAAATCCAATCCTCTGGAAGACGATCAGGAGTTCTTAACAGTTGATCTATGTGTCTAGTTTTATCCACTGAGACATTATCTTTGCACCCACGTGCATCTTCTCCATGGGAGCAAGCTTGACATGTTCAGACCATTGCAAAAGCACGGAGATACAAAAGATGGGTCCACATGTCACATGTACCTGAATTGCTTCCTCAAAAGCCATGTTTTCTCTAAGATAACAAATGTTCAACAAACCGATGTCCTGTCACAAGGTATAAGTGAAAAGAGATATGTAAAGGTGAAAATCAGGGGTTTCTTCCGGCTGGCGCCAGCACCAGGCCACCTTGGGCCCGAACTTGGTGGGCAGTCCCACAGTCTCCAGAGGACTCTCCACCCCACAGGCGCCCTAGTATGCTGAGGATCTTGGGATCACTGGTGAGTGGAACACAACATCTGTTCCAACAGAACCGGGGTGCCTGAGGACAGCTGGAGCACAGACACAGGAACCCACCTGATCGATGGCTCAGGTTCCTTCATGTCAGCGCTGGTCTACATTGGTTTAGAACTTAGCAGATAGACTCATGGTCCCCAGAGGAGGTACAACTTCCAGGCTTTCTAACACGCTCAGGATCTTAGGATTCCAGGATCCCAGGAGCTTGAATTTTCAAGGTAAGAAGTCCTACCTCATCGGAGAGAGAAGCCGTAGTTGTCTTATTTTTGCTTTTCTTCATAAATTTACACATTTTGATATAAGAAAACATAGCTTCCTTCTCATGTGTTTCTCTTTTATATTTAGCAGTGAACAACTACTAGCACTTTCTAGATCTTCCCATTTTCACCCCATTCATATATTTTCCTGTTTTCCTTGATTCAATTGGCTTAGCGTGTTTCCTATTCTTTCATAGCATTATTACTTTACAAAATTCATGATTCCACATACATGCACACAAACACATGACATCATGTACAGATACATAAACAATACTTCTAGGCATATCCTTAAGGAATAAGAACACTGTGTATTTTCAGTAAGATAATACAGTAATTTTAAAAAAAATGTTTAGATACTCTGACATTTTCAGTAGAGAGCAGATATGCTTATGTAGCTCTGGAAAGCTGTAAGAGAATTGTTCCTTACTGATTCTAAAGATTAAATCTTCAATTACAGATATTGCCATCTCTTTGCAATTTCCTTTCTCATTAATCAGCTCACTTTCATCTGCTACTGTGTGTATGTCTACTAGTACCCAGAAAACTTTGTGTGTAAAATGTTCACGGCTGAGTGCTCCATTGGATGTGTGGATTTAAACATGGAGTTGTTAAGTGTTTGTTTTTGACATGAGCCTCAGAGTCTTAACTATTGTTTTCACAATTCTCTGACAAAAGCATATAGTGACCAACTTTCAAAAAATGAGTTTTCATGCAAAATATTATATAAAGTTACTGATTTTATGCTAATTGAGTGCTTACATGTAGGCATATTTTCTAATGTCTCCATCTCAATTTGAGGACCATGGTCCTTAGACTTTGGACTGTAACCTTGACCTAAGTTCTGTTACTTTGACTCCTCTCATTGGCTCATGTTAATAGCTCATTTCAACTAGTAGGGCTGGTTTCAGAATCCTTCACTATGAACACATTATATTTCAAAGACACTGCTTTCTCCATCTGTAGTCAGAATTTTTTTTTTAAAAAAAGATGAGCAAAGGTGGAATTCATATTTTATCTACCTATCCAATACATTATAGTATTTTTCATAATTGTAAAGATCTGTAGAGCAATTAACTCTGAAAACTGAAAATGTTCCTCTAACCTTCCAGGGACTCCTTCCAAGACCAAAGCTTCCGTAAACAAGGATATCAGATCTTTTCTTTTTCTGTGTGCATCAATTCAAGGTTTATATTTTTTTCATTTTTGTTATATTAGTGTTTGCACAGGTGGGCACATGAATGTGTAACTCTGTCTTCCAGCATGTGTGTGGCCCACCAAAATTGTGTTGAGTAAGAGGACAACATGTGAAATTGATTCTCTCCTTTCACCATGCAGGTTCTGTGGATAGAAATCCGATCTACAGGCTCAGCCATTTTGCAGGCCTCTTGAATCACATTTTATATTCACCACTTCAGATGTGTGAGCTATATTTAACTATGATGTAAAAGTCACAATATACTCCTGCTAAGTCACTTTCCTGTTTCTACCTTTATCTGGGATTGAACTCACACCACCAGGCTTCTTTAGCAAATTACTCTACCGTTGACCCACTGAGCAAGCTTGAGTACTCTAAGCTTGAGTTTGATGACAAAAAATCATGATCGATGGTATCCAAGGAGTTAGGAAATATAATATGCTACAAATATTTAATCAGCATGTAATTAGCAAATCTTTTCAAATAATTTATGTGAAAATTCTTCTCTTATAGTCATAGATTTATAAAATATCAACAATCCTCACATAATATAATTCATATTTTTTATAGTTTTAGACTTGATTTCATCTTTCTTCAGTATGTGTTTCTGCTGGAACTATTTCCACATTTTAAGAGGGAAGGTGAGCAGTGAATGCCCTGACTTTCCCTTGTTCTGATTAATTTTGTGACAGTGGTAATAGCAAGTCCGGGACTTACCCATGTGCAGTTAGTTGCAGTGACCTCCCCATCTTATCAATGCTGAGTTCAGGTAATTTTTCATCTTGACACAAAACAATGCCTTTTCAGATGCCAATTGAAAATTCCTACAGCAAGACTTGGTAGAAAGTTTTAGGAAGCAAATCAGGACAAAACAAAACAATTACCTGTTTGATTTGAATTCAGACAACTGGAAAGGGTTGCTTTTATTCTTCAAAGTGTAAGTTCTGATAAAATATATTGAAATATAAAAGTAGGATGTCTGTCTTGAAATATTTCACTTATAAAATGTACAGTGTGGGGATAATAAAAAATTTCAATCACATCATTTGTTTTATTTCCTTTAGCTATTGGGCCCTGCAAAGGGATGAGGCACTGTACCAAGTACATCAATGTCTTCACGGTATCAAGGGATCTTATAGATGAAAATGACCAATTACAGAAGGAATATACATTTTTGTAATTACATAACGGGAGAGTAATACTAATGAAGATCAATGGAGAAAAAGGAGGAATGTTTATTCAGGAAACATCTTGAAATTTGCATGTTCATAGAATATTTTATTTCAGAAAATTAAGAAAAAAATGTGTATTTATTCATGAGTTCCTAATCCTGGTTGATTTTCTGTTCATATAAAGTTTCATCACTCAGTGTAAAGCTATTTTGCCATCATATCTAAATGAAAAAAAAATGACATGTATAATGTTTTCAATTTGATGAAATGTTGAATATTAATGGAACTGGAAAATAGGAGACTAAGAAAATACACACACACACACACACACACACACACACATACACGCACATGGATAAACACACATGCAATAGCAAGAATACTGTCCTGATCTTGTACTTTCAGGCTGTGGCTGAAGTCATAACAATTGCAAATAAATAAATTAATTAATAAATAAATAAATTTCTCTATATCTGCCTATCTATGCAAATTTCTCACTTATCAACCAACTTCTCAAATTCTGTTTTAAGCACTCAATTTCTTATATTAATCTTTGAAACTCTTAAGTTTTTAACATTACAGTTTTAGTAATTGTGTTCATTTCAAAGACTAAACACAAGCCCAGGTATTTTTGTCCCAAGAAAAATGAATATATTCTGTAATGGTAATGTGTTCCTGTAGGTTCTGAGTTTGAAGAACATAAATGCTATTTTCTCAAGAGTTGTTTTATTGTCATGGGATACAATGTTGTATACCATCTTAAAGCTACTGACTGTACCCGGTGAGATCAAGATGATGAAAAAGACCTGAAGTGCTGTGTATAAATGCTTGCTTTGTTATTTTCTACATGATTGACATACGTCAAACAGCAATTGTAAGTCAATTTATGAAGACAAGAATAATGAAAACTGGATAATGAGTTACTATTTTGGAGACAGCATTACTGTTTGGTTTCAGAGATGTCTGAAATCACATGACTTTGTGGAAAAGAACTTGGGCACCTTGGAGAGACATTGTTGAACAAGAATCAGGCTGGCTGCTAAAGGGAGATGGAATTAGCTAGCATTACAGTATGATAATGATAAAGACACACTGGGTCCAGAAGATCAGGGCTTGCATTAAATAACATTCAGGTGTTTTCTCAAGCATTGCATCTCATACATTGCATCTCATACGTTGTATCTCATACATTGCAAGTACAGAATGGACTTGCAGAAGCAGACACCCACTGATAAAATATCAACAAAAATGGATCTTTTGCAGGAATTTCTTTTATATGATTAGAAAACGTATTCACATCATTTATTGCAAAGCACTTTAAAAATAAAAACTAGTATTTTCAATGGTTAATAAACTATAAAAAATTCTATGTTTATTTTTACAATAGTAAAAATCAAAATAACACTAAAAATGTTATTCTGAAGGAAAATACAGATAAATTATACATCAACATACATTCAAAGTTTCACACATAAATTAAACTTAAGTCAAAATAATGAAATTAATTCAGAAATATTTTATTTGCAATATATTGTGCAATATTTTAATGGTGCCTTGTTCCAACAAAAGTGCCACAATGGGCCACGGGAGCACTGTATTTTCGCTATGATTTTCTGTAGATGTTACGTGTTTGCTTTTACATTTGCCGCTTTTAACTTTACATGCAAGATAATTTTGTAGCTTAAAATTTAAAATTATTCAAATAGCAAAACTCATTGACAAAAAGCATAACCATTTATTTGTGTATACACATATCAAGTAGAATTTATATACCAGTCTCTCACTGGGTCCTAGATTTCGCCAAGCATTTTTCTATACTACTGTTACCTTGTTCCCCTGTTATTTTTTCTTTAGGACATCTGTTTTAAACAAAAGGTATTATTATTCACAGTTGCCAAGAGGGTACCAGGATGTAGAGAACAGATTGAGTGCTGCTAGACACACGGCAGAGACAGTAGTGGGCTGTGAACTGGGCTAGGCTGTAACCATCATTCTTCACCACGACCTTTCTCTAAAACATTAAAAGCAACTGTAACTTTTGTACCCTAATAGGACAGAGACTATGAGATAAGCCAGTCTCTTTCTGTCTAATGATCTTTTTACTTTGGCATAAAAAGTAAGGAATTTATCTCCTTTCCAGGGTGTATGTACCTATCTAGTAAAATAGTACAATGGAAACAGATGGGCTATGAACTCAGATCACACAGCTTCATAAATTGGCTTCATCGAGTGATAATTATCTTTTCTTTCTTCTTAAAAATCTAACAGTTTGCTTTTGTTTCATGCTTTTGAAAAATGAAGACATTGTATATACAGCTTTGAATGAAATTCTCTGGTCTAGTAAGCACCTATGATAGCATTATGTCTTTGGAGAGTGTTTTACTTGGTGTTTGGAATTGAGTTATCCTAGCAAACACCTAGTGGGATTGCCATTGTGCACTTTGTGTTTTACTGACAGTGTGCTGCATTTGTTACTGCCATTTGTGTTTTAATGTACAAACTGGGCTTCTGTTCTCCAGAGTGATTAACATTGTCTGTACTTATATGAGTATTGTTCTGTTCTTTCCCCACCTGAATGAAAGTCCAGATTTTCAAGGATACATTTCTATTTTCTTTCATTTTTTTCCCAAAGATACTTTTAGCTGTGGCATATATGTGTTTGTGTGTGTGTGTGTAAGTAAGCACAGATATTTGAGTACAGGTACCCTGAGGGACCAGAAGAAGACATGAGATAACATAATGTCAACATCAGCAGTAGTTGTGACCTGCTTGACTTCTCTGCTGTGGACCAAAACCAGGTTCTCTCCAGGAGTAGTACATGGTTTAAAGGGCGGAGTCACCTTCTCAATTTCTGTTTTCCTTTTTTTTTTGGTTTTTCGAGACAGGGTTTCTCTGTATAGCCCATCCACCTGCCTCTGCCTCCCGAGTGCTGGGATTAAAGGTGTGCGCCACCATGCCCGGCTCTGTTTCCCTTTTTTATAGTCACCCTCACGTACACAAAATAATATCCATTAAATGTAAATTGAAGGATAGTAAATGCAGGTTTGTATGTGAAGTAACATTTTCCACAGTGTGAGAAGGATGGATGTAGAGAAGAGGCCATAATGTACAGAGGTCCTGTGCTTTAGAACTTATATTAGTCAGGTTGTCTAGAAGAAAGTATTGTCAGAATTCGTATGTGTGTATGTATATATGCATGTATGTACTTATGCATGTATGGATGTGTGCATGAATTTATTAGAGTAGCTTACAAAGTCTTGTCCAAGTAGTTCAACTATGGACATCTTCAGATGTAATATTCTGGAATACAACAGTTGCCCAGACAACAAGGCTGAATATGTCAACTGGTTTTTGGTATATGTCAGAATCTTGATAAATTGGTCTTTAAAAACCAGTGACTATATTGGCAGAAAGATATATGTACTTGCAAATGATATTAAGTAGAAAACCAAAAAATATTTTCAACATTTTTTATATTAGCTTCCACAAAAGGATGTTTTAGGACAGGTCTTTGTACTTCAAGATATCTGGTGTATCTTCCCCACCTCAAAAGGTTCAATTAAATGACATTCTATACAACAGAGTATATTTGTGAATATACTCTGAGTTTTTAGTTAATTCCAGATATAGTCAAATTGACAAACAAGTATAACCATTACACAAGCTTATTAATATTTGGCAGAAAACCTTGAATTTTGTTTCATTTGATTTCTTTTGCTTTATATTTTTACTTCCTTAAACATTTCCTTCTATTTCTTCTTTCTGCTTTTTAAAAGTATTTATGTATAAAAACTCTTGGAGTATCAGAAAACCAGTTTATATTAAAGTAACATTTCAGTGTTAGATAGAGGCCCTCTCATGTAGTCCAGGTAGTTCGTGAACCCTTCTGGGACATAGCAGAAAAACAAGATCTTCCCCCAGTTTGAAAACCCACAGCAGCCTGTTCCTGAAACCATATCTATGAAAAGCACCCCTATGCAAGGATATCACTGAGACAAGTTCAAAAGCTCAGCCTGTCTGGCATGACTTCACTCAACTCAGAGGAGTGTTAAATAGAAAATGAAAGACAAATTCTAAAAGGCATATGGAAATGTAAAGTTCCTATATGAATCAAAAGAATATGTAAGAATCACAACTAGGTATGTCAATGTACAGTGCAGACATGTTAACAAATACTACAAACTAAAGATAGAAACAGTATCAATAGATAAAGTATTCATTTTTTATTCTATACTCATTTAATATTCATAAAAGATATTTTCAAATTTGAGAGATCTCAAGACTATCCTTAGAATTAGTAATTTCCAAGATAAACTACAATATTCCAGCAAAGCTCCTCACCAAAACTCTAGAGTTCTCAGGTTTTACTAAGGACAGTGACAATCGTATGATTAAGTTACTTAGGACAAATTCTTTCAACAAGTCTAGAATTTACTGTGTGGTCCAAGTTTTGTATAGGATGCAAACAGTATCATTGCTAATAGATACTGTTGGCTTTTCCAAAGTTGCCAGGTAAGCAGAGGCACTATCTACAGGTGGCAAACTCCACACCTTAGTAGTTCGACAACCTGACTCTAGGAAAGGGAATAATTATAGTCCTTCAATTAAAAATGCTATATTAAAAAGGAGAAAATAATTTCACCAATAATATGGGAGTAACTAGATGACACTGTGGAAGAAACTGAACTAGATTCCTACATAATGTCTACAAGGTATTTCCTAATATATTTTAAAAAAATCATACCCAGGTAAAAACAGTACTTTCATGTAAAAATACAGGGGTTTTGCTTTGGACTTTGAGAAAAAATTAAAATAACTTATGAGAAAAAGTGTCAAAAATTTTATCTGGGAATTGATATATATAACAACCACTGTCTTCTACACATTTTAATCATTATTTGGTTTTAGGTACATAAAGAAAACTAGCAAGTCAATGAATTAAAAAAGATAAACATGTTCATCAAAATCTAAAAATGAGAATGAAGCCTCATCAGATATTGTTTTATAAAACAGTCTGTGAAAGTAAACAGTATACTGACAGACGTTAAGAGAATGCAAATGAAAATTACAACTTAAGGAATCCACAATTCCCAAACTTCCTTGAGGCATAAAATAATTGAGATTACAATGTAATATCAGTTCAGAATGTAAAGTGGAAACAGTGTTTAAGAATCATTGTGGTAGTTTTAAGGTAATGTACACTGGGCGGTACACTGACTTGGTAATTTTCTAATAAATTCATGATTGCATCACAAAAGCATAATATTGAATTAGGTAATATTCTAGACAACATAAAGTATACAGACATAGAATGTGTACTGAGTGGTAGACTTTTCCAGACCCTAGAGTTTCAGATACTAAGACAAAAAATACCATAAGACCTTTCTGATACAGCCTGTGGAATATGCAGTACAGAAATATGAATGAACACTTTGAAGTGATGCAAGAATTATAGTTCCTTATTGGACCAGTGCTTTTTGGGTATATGCATTTTAAGACTTAATATAGTAGAATTAAAAGTTGGATGTTTTGTTGAATCTGAGGCATGTTGGTCAATGGGAGGTATATGTCAAAAAGAGTAGCCACCTAGTTTTCATAAATATGTTACAAACCTCTATACCTAGAGTTTAAGTAATGTTCCATGTCCAATGTATGTTCATTGGATAATACTGGATCCAATAGGTAGATCCAATAATACTGGATTCCACTAGGTAGAATAAGGAATTAGAATGAAGGTTTTCTCACCAAAAATAAAACAAAACATAAATAAAAGATCTCAAAACTCCACTTAGAGCATGGTAATCAAGGTTTCCCTATCTGAGGAAGAAAAAATAAATAAAACTTGATAAACGTTTTGATGGGAGAAAATACAGTCATGCATGGCTGTCAAAGATATGATACCTGTCTAGTCATGAATCTCCTAGGTATTCAGGCAGTACCAAAACTAGGAATTTGGTTTCCATCTTCTGGGAATAGTTGAGCTTTATGAAGTGCAGAGGAAGTTAAACAATGACAATGACTTGAGTAAAGATTTTATGGAATTTGACAGTTTCTGGCCTCCTAAACATTATCATTTTAAAAATATATATCTATATGTAGATTATCTATATGTATACATATACATATATGTATATATTTGTATACAAATTGATTTCATCATCATTTACATTACTATGGTCTTCAAAGAGTAAAATATGATCTTTTTATTGCAATCATGTTTAATGATATTATTCCACAGAGAAAGTTAAAACCAAGCACAAAGATGTGTTTCCCAGCCTAGCTCAAGAATATAACTAGAAGACACACAACACTGTGAAGTGTCCTTAAAAGAACTCATAATTAATAGAAAATTCAAGTTAGTATTTTAAGATGGATACAAGAAATCAGCAAGGTATGTTTTGGAGTATATCTGTATCTATATATTTGTGCCTATGTGTGAGAGAAGGTCAGAGGGAGGACAAGAGGGAGGAAGAGAAATAAGTAAAACTGATCCAATATACCCCATGCTTCCCCATACCTCCAGTATAGCCACCTTCATCAGGGATTCACTCGTAGACCTTGTGAGCAGCAGTGTACTCTTCTCTCATTCCAATGTAGTGACAACATTTAAAGTGTGTGGGAATTATAAATCTACAGAAATGTCATGAGATTGTACAGGGTGCTTCGTACAATTTAGAACAATATATTCAAAATTTAATCATTTTTTGATAATGTTTGGAAAATGTTTTTAGTAAACATTCAATGATAGTGACCTCTCATTACAGTATTTTCAAAGCTAAGAAACATATAAGACATTTTCTGTAGTCAATTTTTTTGACTGGACATCAAAACTGACTATTAAATGTTGCAGAAAATTTGACCAAGAACATGGAGATACAGGCATATGTTTGGCACATCAGCTTAGATTCCTTCATGTGTGTGTATACTTACACTAGGCAAGCTATCACCCTATATCATGGTACATCCTGTCTTAGATTTTTGCAGAACCACCATATTGATTTTCAATAGCCATAAAATTGATACCGCTCTGTCACAGGGACTAACCAACTTCCCATTTGGTCACTTTTCTGGGTGCTTTATTTCTTAGAGTAATTTAAGAAAATGTTCCATGATCTGATAACAAAACTGAAATAAGTGTAACCAGGGGTATTTATTTATAGTCTTTATAGGAAATATCTTGTTTGTCCATTGCTTTCTCTTCTTACCAAGTTCCCAAGTTTAACTCAAAAACGGGTATTGTATTTCATAAATAATTCTTGTTTGCTCTTCAACCTAGGAATGTAAGAAAATAAAAGATTAATATGAAACAAGTCCGAACATGTTCAATAAGAACACAATAGAACCTATGAGGATATAGCTCATGTTACATTTGAGATTAGTCACTGAGAAGGTGAAAAGGAGACAAAGATGACATTAGTAGAAAGCTCACTAAGTGAGGGTGTCTCGACTGTCCAGAGGAATGACTTAGCTTTTAAGGAAGCTTTGTTGGAACTCCTAGATGCACTGTGTGAGGTGACTGTGCACCAGGATATACTTCCTAGTAGAGAGACACAAATCATTTTTTAATAATTCCTGTTCCCAATCAAGATTACAATGGGAAAGCAGGAGGGGAAGACAGGGTTAGAAGCAGGAATCTGTCATTAAGTCAGTGGCATTTACCTTCAGAGTGCTCTAACAGGAAAGGGTCCATTACTGAGATTCCTAAATTTGTGTTCCTTTGGAGGATGCTGATGAGAACAACGTTGACCTTTTTTTCACTTTCTGGTCCAGGCTTTGTTCTTTCCTACATCACAAAGTGTGCCATGTGCTGCTTGTGCCATCAACATCTTGGAAATCACAGCTCCTCCATTCTGGAGAGGCATCCACAGACAGTTGGGTACCATTCCATTTTCACTTTTGAATGAGGAAATGATCAGAAGAGTAGCAGAAAGATACTCTTCAAAATACAACTTTAGCCTCTTTTTTCTAAAAAAAGAATTTAAATTTTTAAAAAAAATTTATTAGATATTTTCTTCATTTACATTTCAAGTGCTATCCCGAAAGTCCCCTGTACTCTCCCCTGCCCTGCTCCCCTACCCACCCACTCGCATTTCTTGGCCCTGGTGTTCCCTTGTGCTGGGTCATATAAAGTTTGCAAGACCAAGTGGTCTCTCTTCCCAGTGATGGCCGACTAGACCATCTTCTGCTACATATGCAGCTAGAGACACGAGCTCTGGGAGTACTGGTTAGTTCCTATTGTTGTTCCACCTACAGGGTTGCAGACCCCTTCAGCTCCTTGGGTACTTTCTCTAGCTCCTACACTGGGGGCCCTGTGTTTCATCCAATAGCTGACTGTGAGCATCCACTTCTGTACTTGCCAGGCACTGGCCTAGCCTCACAAGAGACAGCTATGTCAGGGTCCTTTCAGCATAAATCTTGCTGGCATATGCAATAGTGTCTGTGTTTGGTGGCTGATTATGGGATGGATCGCTGGGTAGGGCAGTCTCTGGATGGTTCATCCTTTTGTCTTAGCTCCAAACTTTGTCTTTGTAACTCCTTCCATGGGTATTTTATTCCCTATTCTAAGGAGGAATGAAGTATCCACGTGTTGGTCTTCCTTCTCCTTGATTTTCTTGTGTTTTGCAAATTGTATTTTGGGTATTCTAAGTTTCTGGGCTAATATCCACTTATCAGTGAGTGCGTAATAAATGAGTTCTTTCATGATTGGGTTACCTCACTCAGGATGATATCCTCCAGATCCATCCATTTGCCTAAGAATTTCATTAATTCATTGTGTTTAATAGCTGAGCAGTACTCCATTGTATAAATGTACCACATTTCCTGTATGCATTCCTTTGTTGAGGGACATCTGGGTTCTTTCCAGCTTCTGGCTATTATAAATAAGGCTGCTATGAACATAGTGGAGCATGTGTCCTTATTACCAGACTTTAGCCTCTTATGTTTACTGTAAAAACTTAAAGAATCTCTTGTAAACTGCTGTGAGTTATTGAATATAACAGATATGTTAGCAGAAGACATAAATAGGAATAATATTCTTTATATGAGGAAGCAGGATAATACTTTTATGTTAATTAGTTTTTTAAACAAATCTCTATTTATGTTTTATGCAGTGGTGTACACCTTTAATTCCAGTGCTAAAAGTGCAGAGGCAGTTAGATCTGCATGAGCTCAAGTCCATGATTTATGCTTCAAGTGTTTGGGTAGCCAGGAATAAATGAAGGGATTTTTTTTTTGTTTATTTGTTTTTGTAAAGTCATTTATTAAAGTATTGCTTTACAAAAATTGAAAAAAGAAATAAAGTACAGATTTATCATTAAAGTTATCATTATAATTAGTAAACAGTTGAATAATGCACACAGGAGCATTGATCACCTGTAAAATGTGCCAGGCAATTCAAGAAGAGAAATGAGCAATCCAATCTGCTAAAGAGATTTAACAGCCCTGGGCACAATCACCATGGATGAAATGCGGCTAGCATATCTCTGTGCGAGCCTCAGGTCACACTCCTCCTGAAATATTTCTTCATTTAACTAAGGAAAACAGGAGACCAAACTAAGGGGAACTAAGAATCACTTTCCAGATTAATCCACGGAGCTCTGGTTCAAATACATTTCTCACTGTTCCTTCCCATCTCGAGGTTGGTGCAGTAAAATCACAGCTCTTCCTACACTGGCTCACACCAGGTAACGCTCTGAGCTATAAAGGCTGCAGTTTATTCTTTAAAACAGAAAAATACCAGTCAGCTAATCAACTTAAATGACCTGCCGAAAAAAGAAATCTTTTTCCCTTGCTTCCAGATTAATTGTTGGTTGATTTTAAATGTCACTGATCTTCTAATCTATTTGTTCTACCTTCCAGACAACTTCTGTGAGCTTATGTCCCCTGTGCAGCCTGTGCACGGAGAATCTTCAGTACTGTGGGCCTCTGTCTAGCAATTGTTTATTGTGGCCATTGGTACATAGTGTGACTTAGACAAATGTTACAGATTTTTGGATAAGCAAATGAAGTCTTTGTTTAACTTAGTTCGTGAAATAGAAAAATCGACCTTCCTAGGAGAAATTAAATCTTCAATATGAAAGGTCAATTCAATTACTTTTAATTTGTCATGTTTGCAGTGAACATTCAAGCATGTTTTTTGGGGGCTTATTATAGTAGCATATATGTTATAAAGGTATTTAAAACTGTGTTCTAGCATCAAATGCTGAAACTATATTTATTTCACATATTTAGGACAAAATACATGCAGTAAATGTTTACATTAATTAAACAATCAAAGCACAAAAATGTAGCTAAAACTTTGGCACAGTAAGTGTGATTGATATTTAGTTGTAATTATTATAAGAAGTAATTTGTTAGATAAGAAGCATTATTTCCATGTGTCCAAATTAATAAAAAATTAACCATCTACAAAATTATGGAAACTGAAAATACACATTTTCTTCTGAAGAGTAGACATTTAACATGGCTATTTCAGGGAACTTTCATCTCACGTTGACTAGCCAACTTTTGGGAAGGCCAAAATTTTGGATTAGGAACTGGGAAAATTATTACTCTAACAGTGTTTTAAATACATGTGAAGTAACTGAAGTCTTGATAGAATCTGTAGATGCCATATAGTTGCCGTTGTTCTGTTACTTCATGTACTCCATTATATATTAAGACTTTGATTTTATTTTTAACAACAAATTATGGGTTTTCTTTTTGTTTTGGGGGGGTTTGGTTTTCTGTTTGTTTGGTTTGGCTTTGGTTTTATTTTTAGTTAGCACCCTAAAGGGGCTCAAACTAGCATCAAGTGAAAACTTATGTTTCACCCTTCATCCCAGAGCGGTGACTTTTCTGTATTTTCAGAATACACTAGGGATTAGAGACTATGAATTGGCACTTAAAAAAGAAAAAAAAAAGTCAGGGTTCTGCCAACACAGCCCACATTGATTTATAGAATAATGTTTATCTCAGTACATATTTCTTACAGTTTTCTCAATTATGGTGTCTGAAACAGATCTCTAGAGAGAAGGAATCTTTCTGTGATTCTGCTTGTCATGAAGATGCAAGTTTACCAATTTCTATGGCATACACAAGTGTTCTAGCTGAGTATCCTGTCTAAGAACCTCCACACTGGCCAAAGTTTAAGATCAGCATTTCTCAAGCTTCCTAACGCTGTGACCCTTAAAACAATTCCTCAGGTGGTGGTGATCCCCAATCATAAAGTTACTTTGTCACTACTTCATAACTGTTATGAATTGTAATATAAATATATGCTACAAGACCCCAAAGAGATTATGTTCTATACTTGACAATCGCCGCAACAAACATTTCCCTTGATTTCTGAGAGCGAAGCTCCTGTGGGATGTTATGTCCAAACTCGCCCTACTCTTGACCTTGATTCCAGATTGCAAATGTGTCCCATTCTACGTTTTTATAAGTACTGTTTTGTTTGTTTGTTTAGGACATTAGTAAATCTCATCTCCTCCACTCAGTCTCTATGCAAATGATCTTACCTTTCTATAAGACACTCCCTATCATATATCATTTTTTAAAATACACAACTCTCTGACTCTGCAAGTTTCTACTTGGCCATTTTATTTATACATGAAGGCTGGACTCTGCAAGAGAGTTTGTCTGCTCCTATGGATAAAATCATGATTTATATAAAACATTGTTCCTCTTATCCTTAGCTCTAGAAACTTCCTTGCCTGCACCCTGTAGATTTCAAGCTCAACTCACAGACTAAAATAGAGGCTGGAAAACACGACTCATAGAATCAGACATATGACTGAGTTCACATAAGCATATGATAAGAAAGTCATTTCAAACAGTGAACGTGAAGATAACGCATAATCATCTTTCTGTTCTTAGTTTTCTTAGGTTAGACAGATTTACAGATTACAACAAAAATATGAGAAAATAGATTTATGGAGATGAGTAGCAGTTAATTAAGTACCCTGATGAAATTATTTTGGGAGTTTTCATAGTAATTTGATATTTGTCAGATCTTGTAAAGTAATACACTAATTATTGTCTGCTAACACTTCAATGTAACATTCACACTTTTCTTTCAGTTCGAAATTAGCATATGGAGTAACCCATTTCTTTATAGCTTTTTATATATACATACTGCGGTTAATTTATCCTACACTATCACCTGTCTCTATGTCTGTCCACACCAACCTTCTGCCTCTAGCATTCATTTATGAATTGTTATTACATTGCCCATTTGCTTCTCACAAAACTTCTGTCTCTCTACTATGAACACTTTTCTAGTTTCTGATAAACCTAAATAAAGACAATCTGCCAATTTTCACTTTATATATAGGTTTAAAGCTAAGTTATGTATTTTCTTTACTCTATTCAAGAGAAATCCTCAATATGTATACTCAAGCAGTCTGATTGTTTCAAATACCCTCTTTGTTCATCCATCTGTCCAGAATTAATATATAAGATTCTCACTGCTTGTAAATACTAGGAAATGCAGAGTATAGACTCTTCACTCTTTGTCTGTGAGGATCTCTCTCTCTCTCTCTCTCTCTCTCTCTCTCTCTCTCTCTCTCTCTTTCCATGTTCAGTCACTTTTCTGTCTTCTTAGTTCTTGAAACTGCTTGTGCTTTTCTTCAACAGACAACTTTTTCCTTGATTTCTTCTTTGATTTTATCCACTCTTCTTCTCAAGGATACTGATTAATAATTCATCATAGACTCATTTTGTATATTATTTGACTCATAATTATTTTTGTAAATAGCATTTAATAAATCTATGAAGATTTTTATGATACCCTCATAAAGAAAGGTCTATGTAGATTTATCAGTTATGTTATGATTGTTTAAATACCAGGTAATATAATATTGGGTAACAATGAAATGCAGGTCTTGCCTCAAATGTGAAAAAAAAAATACCTGTTTTTCACTTACTTAGTCCAGAGCAGTAGAAGATTCTCAGAATATGATATAAGAGGATAATATAGGCATATGGAACAAATACATCTAACATATCTGGTCATATTTATTGGCACAAGGGAGACTGTAGAATCTTCCAAAGCTGTGTTCCCTGCTGGACCTGGCATTACTATCTTTCTCTGTGATTTGCTTGATGAAACTACTACAAATCACTTGACATTGGGTTGTGAACTGACACCCACTTCTTATCTATTATTTTTTCAGATCTGAAAAGAATATGGGGTAAGAAAAGTACTTCTTCCCAGTATTATTAGCTAACCCAGTTACAGAGAAATTATTTTGGTATTGCATCCTTCTTCTTATAGGTTATCAATACCTGAAAAACAATGAAGATACTCTCACATCCCCATTAGCACAAGTGCAGGCCATTCATAAATAAAGCAAATGCATCTTAAAGGGAAGGATTTATAGCCAGTATATTAAAACAATTAACTGGATATGGTGAAGCATTCACTAATTATGGAGAATTATATAGAGAATGACTCAAGTCTTCATTGTGTTTTCCTTTGACCAACTGATACAGTTTGTGTGTATTCTATATACTGAATAGCATCTCTAGTATGTTGACATCATTTAATTGCTAAATGAGTACCTTTATCTGTTACATGAAGGAAGCTGTCCTTACTATCAGGAATGTGTAAATTATTTGCATATTTCTGTCAGTGAGGTGGATGCTGCCAGGATCCAGGTTGAGAGCAAGTGCTGTTTGTGCTACACTGCCCTGTGAGCTTTAGACCTCTAGCTAATGTCTCTTTCTTTTCCCCCTCACATATGCTGTTGAAAGCGAACATTCACTAACATAAATTAGTAAGTGCAATAGAATTTTTGTTAAGTTTATTGTCAAGGAAATATGAGCATCAAAGTATTTTCTGGAGGTGGGAAGCAGTATTAAAGAACTCTAGTATGTTAAGTTGTTCAGAATAGTACCTGGCCACTAGGAGGCTTTCAAAAAGCTTGAAGTGGAGAAATAAATACTTAATTGTTCATGGAGGGTTTAGAACTTAGTTCTTGTTGCATCATCCAAACATGTAGTTATTTCTTTATGAAAGCATAATTAACATTGTTATAATTTTTCAGACCCATTAGGAAAGCTATATGCAGACATGGATAACAAATAAGAAGACAAGCAAACTGCATCTACTTTCTTTTTGCTAAGTGCATGGCTAATGTAGACAAAGAATTTTTCAGCATCCTCTCTGCTAAGATTTGTTGATGTACACCAAGGATTCTAAAAGAACAAACTCTTGGTGTCTACTTATTGTACTATGATGGGAAGATGGTAGGAAAATAAATTCAGGAATGATGTTGCATCCAGCCTACCTGGCACTCTTTGTTTCCAAACATGAAGTATGGCGTAACATGCTTCTAAATATTCCCAGAAGTCAAGACACTGAATTATGAAGAAGAAGAAGAAGAAGAAGAAGAAGAAGAAGAAGAAGAAGAAGAAGAAGAAGAAGAAGAAGAAGAAGAAGAAGAAGAAGGAGAAGGAGGAG
>NC_034590.1:26004576-26007747 GCF_900095145.1 Mus pahari | reverse complement strand
AGAAGAAGAAGAAGAAGAAGAAGAAGAAGAAGAAGAAGAAGAAGAAGAAGAAGAAGAAGAAGAAGAAGAAGAAGAAGAGAAGAGAGGGAGAAGAAGGAGGAGGAGGAGGAGGAGGAGGAAGAGGAAGAAAAGAAGAAGTAGAACAAGAAAAAGAACAAGAAGAACAAGAAGAACAAGAACAAGAAATAGTAGTAGTAGCAGCAGTAGTATCAGGTAGGTGGTTTCGTGACAAGTCTGCACTCCTCCACACCCTATGTTTTCTTTTCTATGATCCTTTGCATAGAGACTTTGGAGGTATGAAAGCTCACTGTCCAATCTGATGTAATATGTTCAATCACAATTGATAGTCCTTCACTATATATGTAGGTGTTCACATTCACTAAAGCAAGCACTGTTCCCTGAAGCTGTTTCCACAGTAGTTCATTTCCATGAACCTCACAACCCACAGGCATTGCAATCTTTTTGGAGAATATTCTATAATAACAGTATAACATTTTTTCATGAGCATTTTCAAAGCTGAAATAAGTTATGTATTTAAATTACAGTATTCCAAAATGAAGATAGAGTAATTAGAGATGGTCACCTCCATGACATCAATATTTCAAAGTTCTTCTCTCAATGAAGTAATTCATTTCCCTTCACTGTTTACTTGTAAATTAGTTCCACCAACACTCAAAGCTTATTTGATTACAGTGCAGAACATCCATCACCTTCTTTAAGACCAAAGTGATTTAGCTTTTTGAAGTACATGTAAATTATTAGATGTCTACATTTTGTTTCTTCTTTCAGCCCTGCCCTCCCTCAAATGTACAAAACTTTAAAGTATCGAATCAGGTTTTATAGACTACGAAAAAAGGGAAAATGGTCAGCTGAATGACATTTTTATATGTGAACCATATTATGAAAGATCTTTAGAGTTCATAACTGAGTCACCATACCCTTTTAGTGCTGTATTTCACAAATCCATGGGGATGATGACTATAAAAGTGACAAATAATAAATAATGACAGTAGGTAATCAGTCCATAATGACACAGGAAACCTGAGATTTTCAATTACAGCTAAGTTTACTTTGTATGTTGTAAATTAACTGTATATGTTTCATATTAGACACCATTTTAGGCTTAGTAAAAAAATGTGTAAAAAAAATTAAAAGACAAATAATGCTATTCACCTTCAAAAACATGACTAAACATCTTTCAGTGGTCTATATCTTGGGCAATTACAGCCCTCATTCTCTATAACTGTATATATGCATGTGTGTGTGTGTGTGTGTGTGTGTGTGTGTGTGTGTGTGTGTGTGTGTCTGTGTGTGTGTCGGACGGTCTGTTTCTCTGTGTGTGTGTTCAAGTATTGGAATATATATGGATTTATAATTATGTTCAATTTGAAGCTTAGCTATTAGTATTGTAGATCCAGGAAGTATTTTTATGATTCACAATAGTCCCCATGCTCACATGCTTACATGTATAATCAACCTATAGCTAGCCTGTTATTATGCTGGCTCATGTTTCCCAGCATCGATTTGTCCAAGGCCAATGATATGTTTCTCACCCATGTTTGCATTTGTTGAAATCACAATCTCTGTGATATATCAAAAATTAGTCTTCTTTTAGAGAAAGCTCATTCATAAGAGGTTTCTTTTGTCTTTTTATTTATTTTTTTCTCTGTGTAAGCCCCGGCTGTCCTGGAACTCACACTGTAGACCATGCTGGCCTCGAACTCAGAAATTCATCTGCCTGGGATTAAAGGTGTGTGCCACCACCACCTGGCCTCACAAGAAGTTTCCTTGTGAAAAAATTCTGAGTACTCTCCTGACATTAATGATATTCATATCTTCAGTATTTCTAAGAAAAATGTTATTGAAAATACTGAATTTCCACAGAAAATAAGTATTAATATTTATTTTTACCTGGCTCTATAAACCATTAATTACTGATGGTTTATGGTTTCATGAGCAGAACAGATTGAATTAACACTTCAAAGACCTTTGGAAACTTCAGTTGAGTACTTTCGATTGTATATCATTTTTAAAGTCTATACTTACTGTTTATCTGAAAGTGATATTTTTTCTTTGTTTATTACAAGAAAAAATCAGGTATATTTTATAACATGGGCATGAATATTATTTTGCATTGTGAACTGTTACACTATAATGCTGATTTTTGTCATTTTTCTTGATGTTCTATGACAGTATTATATGAGTGTTACTAAAATATCAGTTTGGAAATAGATAATAAAGCAAATTCAAAAGTGGCATCTGAAATCATCTTCCCCTCATTTATAATTAAACAAATCCAAGAGATAGCTTTAAATAGGACATCAACACTGGTAGGACTAAATCTACATATGAAATATTAGGGCAATCAATTAACAAGTAGCATAATGCAGAAACTTTGTTGTATTTTATTTTGTAAAGAACAAATGGAGTGAGCTGTAGAACTATTCCTCCTCAAATACAAAGTAGCTTTTGGACATTATTGACAACTGGGGGATCAGTCTCAGGTCTTGACTGTTGAAGGTGGGTAATGTTTTAGAGAGGAAGCCTGGAGAAGAAACAAAATAGAAACTCCTTATATTTTATGTAGTAATGAGGAAAGCAAACATAAACAGAAGAGAGTACGGGTAACAATTAACTGAACTGTTGAACCCTAATAAAAATGGCATTAGGGAAGGAGAAAGTCTTTTCAGTATTTAGACTTGTTCACAATAACCCTCTCTCAGCCCTGCTGCATGAGTCCCATAAGGTCAAGTCTTTCAAAATCTGCTTTCAAGTTCATTTTACAGCTCAGTCAGAGAAAGAACAACCTCACCCACTCCAGAGCTCTCAGGGACTAAATCTCCAACTGAAGAACACACATGGAGGGACCCATGGCTCCAGTTGCATATGTAGCAGAGGATGGCCTTATATGACATCAATGGTAGGGGAGAGCTTTGGTCCTGTGAAGGCTGGATGTTTTGGGGAATGGGAGGAAGGTGAGGAGGGAGTGGGTGAGAGGGAGGGAGAGCACCCTCATAGAAGCATGGGGATTGGGAATAGGATAGGGGGTTTGTGGAGGTCAAATGGGAAAGGGAATAACATTTGAAATATAAATAAATAAAATAACAAATAAAAATTGAAAAAAAGAAAAGAAGAGAAAAGAATAAAAGAGAAGAGAAGAGAAGAGAAGAG
>NC_034590.1:25991106-26004374 GCF_900095145.1 Mus pahari | reverse complement strand
AGAAGAGAAGAGAAGAGAAGAGAAGAGAAGAGAAGAGAAGAGAAGAGAAGAGAAGAGAAGAGAAGAGAAGAGAAGAGAAGAGAAGAGAAGAGAAGTACAGGTCTCTGAAATGCTGTAGTCTGTTTAAGTGTTCTTATGTAGGTCACCAAGAAGTGCAGGACACACTGAAACCAAAGCAGAAGATCTTTGTATCTAAAGTCCCACTTTTGTAGGTCTGATCACTAGTGAGAGCAGTGTAAAATTATTTAAAAACAAAAGGTAAAAATTAACTAATTTAAAATCTATAAGAACAACATGTGACTATTTTATTATCTGTTTTTAATATCTTTTGGTCACAAAATAAATTGAACTTGTATAAAATACTTAGTTACCTAGAGACTGTGGTTAATCACTAATGAAGACACACTCTTCCTTGATAATCTTTTAATCACGAAATCATAAGTAGGTACACAGAAGATTTATTAAGAACATTGATACACAGCAAAGCATAGGATACAGTGAATTGATTTTTATTTATTTATTTCTGTTGACCTCTCAAATTTTTTCTTTCCTGCTTCTCTCCTTTCTCTGCAGGATGAAGAATGTAACTTGGATCACCAAATTGATCCTGAAATGATTCAAAATCCTTGGCTTTTACATTGTAGATTCACTGTTTTATAGTACAATTGTTCAAATTCAGTATTAGCATTAAGCCTTAGTTTTATTATAACTTTCTCTTTTTTTTTCTTTTTTTTTCTTAGATATTTTCTTCATTTACATTTCAAATGATATCCCCAAAGCTCCCTATACCCTCCCACAAACCCTGCTCCCCAACCCATTCACTCCTGCTTCCTGGCCCTGGCCTTCCCCTGTACTGGGGCATATGACATTCCCAATACCAAGGACCTCTCCTGCCACTGATGGCAGACTAGGCCATCCTCTGCTACATATGCAACCAGAGACACAGCTCTGGGGGGGTACTGGTTAGTTCATATCATTGTTCCTCCTACAGGGTTGCAGACCCCTTTAGCTCCTTGGGTACTTTCTCTAGCTCCTTCATTAGGGGCCCTGTGATCCATCCAATAGATGACTGTGGGCATCCACTTCTATATTGCCAGGCATTGGAATAGACACACACGAGAGAGCTATATCAGGGTCCTATCAGCAAAATCTTTCTGGCATATGCAATAGTGTCTGGGTTTGGTGATTGTATATGGGATAGATCCTTGGGTGGGGCAATCTCTGTATGGTCTTTCCTTATGTCTTAGCTCCAAACTTGGTCTCTGTAACTTGTTCCATGGGTACTTTGTTCCCCATGGAACAAGGAATGAAGTATCCACACTTTGGTCTTCCTTCTTCTTGAGTTTCATTTGTTTTACAAATTGTATCTTGGATATTCTAAGTTTTTGGGTTAATATCCCCTTATCAGTGAGTGCATAACAAATGAGTTCTTTTGTGATTGGGTTACCTCACTCAGGATGATACCCTCCAGATCTATCCATTTCCCTAAGAATTTCATAAATTCATTGTTTTTAATTGCTGAGTAGTACTCCATTGTGTAAATGTACCGCATTTTCTGTATCCATTCCTCTGTCGAGGGACATCTGGGTTCTTTCCAGCTTCTGGATATTATAAATAAGGCTGCAATGAACATAGTGGAGCATGTGTCCTTAATACAAGTTGGAACATTTTCTGGGTATATGCCCAGGAGAGGAATTGCTGGATCTTCTCGTAGTACTATGTCCAATTTTCTGAGGAACCACCAGATTGATTTCCAGAGTGGTTGTACCAGCTTACAATCCCACCATCAATGGAGGAGTGTCCCTCTTCCTCCACATCCTCGCTAGCATCTGCTGTCACCTGAATTTTTGATCTTAGCCATTCTGACTGGTGTGAGGTGAAATCTCAGGGTTTTTTTGATTTGCATTTCCCTGATGATTAAGGATGTTGAAAATTGGGCTGGAGAGGTGGCTCAGAGGTTAAGAGCACTGACTGCTCTTCTGAAGGTCATGAGTTCAAATCCCAGCAACCACATGGTGGCTCACAACCATCCGTAATGAGATCTGACGCCCTCTTGTGCTGTGTCTGACTACAGCTACAGTATACTTACATATAATAATAAATAAATCTTTAAAAACAAAAAAAGGACGTTGAACATTTTTTCAGGTGTTTCTCAGTCATTTGGTATTCCTCAGTTGAGAATTCTTTGTTTAGCTCTGTACCTCATTTTTTAATAGGGTTACTTGATTATCTGGAGTCCATCTTCTTCAGTTCTTTATATATATTGGATATTAGTCCTCTATCAGATTTAGGATTGGTAAAGATCCTTTCCCAATCTGTTGGTGGTCTTTTTGTCTTATTGAAAGTGTCTTTTGCCTTACAGAAACTTTGCAATTTTAGGAGGTCCTATTTGTCAATTCTTCATCTTACAGCACAAGCCATTGCTGTTCTGTTCAGAAAGTTTTCCCCTGTGCCCATATCTTCGAGGCTTTTCCCCACTTTCTCCTCTATAAGTTTCAGAGTCTCTGGTTTTATGTGGAGTTCCTTGATCCACTTAGACTTGACCTCTGTACAAGGAGATAAGAATGGATCAATTTGCATTCTTCTACATGATAACTGCCAGTTGTGCCAGCACCATTTGTTGAAAATGCTGTCATTTTTCCACTGGATGATTTTAGTTCCCTTGTCAAAGTTCAAGTGACCATAGATATGTGGGTTCACTTCTGGATCTTTAAATTTATTCCATTGATCTACCTGTCTGTCGCTGTACCAGTACCATGTAGTTTTTATCACAATTGCTCTGTAGTACAGCTTTAGGTCAGGAGCTTTCAGATGCAGTGTGGAAAGAACTCTCTTGTCCAAGATGCGGAATGGTTGTACAGAGTCACCTCTAATGACAAATGGGGAGGCAGGGATGCAGGAAGAGACAGTGCTGTGTGAAAGGTCAAATGTGTTGAGAAATACCCAGTGTGTTATACATGGTCTTGCACAAAGGCTCCAGAGCTGATGATACACTGGATAGCTAAGGGTCATGGGCAGCCATAAAATAAGACTTTTATGTATCCACATCTATCATTCCTACTTGCATGGGCATTCAATAGAAACACAGCATATAAATGCTCTGTGTACTTTCTTACTAAAACTTTTTAATCTTATTCTTTATTATTGTGTTTCAAATATAATAATTCCTGTTTTGATATTCCATTTATATTCATATTTTACTTTAAAAAAAGAATTGAAATGGTTTACTGAATAAAACTTTTTGATATAAACAACGTGAAAACAACAAAAGATACAAAAATAAAAATATCATAGATACATATGACACAACTACATGAAATTAGGTATACCTGGTTTAGGAAAAAATGTACCAAGTTTATCTGAACTTCTTTAAGATGTGAGAAAGGATTAGTAAAAGAAAAATATCATTTAAAGGAGCCAAGTAAAAGAACAAAAAGATTGCTTTAATGAGATCACATTAGGAGGAGAGACAAAGTGATTCAGAAATTGCCTAAGCCCACTTTTAAGGACTTGAAGTAAGGTCAAATTTAATTAGGATGCCAAGGATATGTACATGTGAGCATCCTGGTCAAGGAGGTGATGTTCTCCTCTGATTCACTGTCACCTAGGTTTTGGTCTCATCCAGTGAAGTAGTTTGACAAGTTGCCCGAACTATTTGAAATCATTTCAGGGAGACATATTCCTTCCTAGCTCCTTCCATCTTTCAGTATGAGGTTCCTGGAGAAAATCCAATATCCTTAAACTCCATTCTTTTGTGAGATGTATAGTCAGAAAATGCCACGTGTTACTAGAAACAGAGTAAGGATGAGTCCAGGAAATGAGTACTTTTCATGTCAGTGGCATTCCAGTACTTAGTGGTATTTGGTTGAGGAAAGCAGAAGCAAAGGAATATACTCAATATTTAACAAGATCAGGAAGTCAAATGAAGACAGGGACAATGAACACACTGGGCAGAGCTTGAGAACTAGGAGTCCTCAAAGCCCACAACCATAGTGCCACATTTCTTCCAACAAGATCACACCTATTGTAAAAAGGATACACCTCTTAATAGTGACAGTCCCTGTGGGTTAAGCATTCAAAAACATGAATCTTTCGGGGGTCAATCCTATTCAAGTCACTACATTTTACTCCCTGAACCTGATAGTGTTGTTTAAACATGCAAGACTTTGGGGGCCAGACTTAGCCATGATGTAATGAGAAATATTTTTAATCCAGCTTCAAAAGTACCCATAGTTTATAACAGTCTCATGCAGAGCCAATCATGTTACAATTTTGACTTGAAATCAAAAGGGATGATGCTTCTGATGATGAGCAATAGCTTTTATTTTTGCTTTTACTGAGGATAAAACAATGAAACCTGGACATCATTTTAGTGATATAAACAGAGAGGAGGAAGAATCCAAGAAAAATACAAATATTATGAATATTTTTCTAATCAATTTTCTAAAAGCAGCTTAGAGAATGCAAGTACAAAGTCTTGTTTCTGTTGACAATACTTTTTCAGAAGGATGAAGTCAATTGTTTCTCTACATGTAAATGGCTAATTTTCCCAGACCTCCTGATAATAAAAAAAAAAAATCTGTAACATGAAAATAAAGACAGAAAATGTGTGCATATTGATGAATCCAGCTTCATATTATTCCAATTATATTGATACTATTGACAAGAAAATTCAGGAAAAATATAGGAAAGTCTTCATTATGAATATAACCACAGGTAACCATTAATAGAAACACCAATCTGCTCTTCCAAATTATTTGAGTTCAATATCTATCCCGATAGCTAACAATTTAGTGTAACACTAATTACAAGGGAAACCAGCATTCACTTCTAGATGCTGTGGGCACTGGAATCATGTGCTGCATAGAAATATATGCAGGTACAACGTTAATTCACATAAAAGTGAAAATAATAGACACAACTATTCATTTACACATTTCTGTGAATGTTTTTAACCTATCATATTTCTACAGTATTCAGAAAAGTGAGTTAAGTTCCAGGAATCTAAAAGCAGTTATAAGCATCCAGATTATTCCTGGGAACAGAACATGGGGTTTTGGGGAAGAGCAAAAAGCACTCATGAATGATGACCCATCGCTCCAGCTACCAAATATCTTCTTTCCATTGTCAGGAGCCATCTAAGATAGGATAAAGGTAGCAAATGATCTTCCAGATATGGCTCATTGTGCAATTGCAACGCGTGAGACCTTGGAGGAAGGGCCGGAGGAACAAGTCTCAGGAATGATTCCTGCAATTGATATGTCTTCACGGTCACTATGAAGTTATTCTAATAATCACTTGGCATTAGTTTATCCTATTGGGCAGATTTTCTGCACATCAATGAACTTGTAGTGATGATATGAAGACAATTAGATGATTTCTTAATTCTGAATGATTATTCTTTAAGAATTTATAAAATTATACTAGTAATTATAGCACTTTTATGATAAGGACTACAATTAGAATCTTCTGTGATATGAAAACTACAAATAGAACTCTGCCAGTCTTCAAATGCAATAAATTAATTTCACTGAGATAGAAAGCAAACATTGATACAGATTTACTATTCTGGAAAACATTCATTTAGGCTTGAAAAAAATTGACTAAAGGGCATAAAATGGAAATGGATTATTTATTTTAGGTAGAAGGACAGCAAATAAAATACTGACTACCCCATCCGGGGATCCATCTCATCATCAGCCACCAAACACAGATACTATTGTACATGCCAGCAAGCATGAAGGGACCCTGATATAGCTGTCTCTTGTGAGGTTATGCCAGTGCCTGACAAACACAGAAATTGATGCTCACAGTCAGCTATTGGATGGAACACAGGGCCCCCAATAGAGGAGCTAGAGAAAGTACCCAAGGAGCTGACGAGGGCTGCAACCCTGTAGGTGGAACAACAATATGAACTAACCAGTACCCCTGAGCTCGTGTCTCTAGCTGCATATGTAGCAGAAGATGGCCTAGTCAGCCATCATTGGGAAGAGAGGCCCCTTGGTCTTGCCAACTTTATATTACCCAGCACAGGGAAAGGCCAGGGCCAAGAAGTGGGAGTGGGTGGGTAGGGGAGCAGGGGTGGGGGAAGGGCATAGGGAACTTTCGAGATAGCATTTGAAATGTAAATAAAGAAAATATCTAATAAAAATATTGAATGAGTTTATCTCTACAAAAATTTCAAGATTAACTGAGACATAAAAATTGTAGTTTTACCATACAGATCATTCACTTGCTTAGTTAGAATCACACCAAGATATTTTATATTATTTGTGACTATTGTGAAGGGTGTTGCTTCACTAATTTCTTTCTCAGTTTGTTTATCCTTTGTATAGAGAAAGGCCACTGATTTGTTTGAGTTAATTTTATATCCTGCTACTTCACTGAAGTTGTTTATCAGGTTTAGGAGTTCTCTGGTGGAATTATTGATGTCTCTTATGTATACTATCACATAATCTGAAAATAATGATATTTTGAGTTTTTCCTTTCCAATTTGTATCCCTTTGATCTCCTTTAGTTGTCTACTTGCTCTGGCTAGAACTTCAGGTACTATATTGAATAGGTAAGGAGAAAGTGGACAGCCTTGTATAGTCCCTGATTTTAGTGGGTAGCTTCAAGTTTCTCTCCATTTAGTTTGATGTTGTCTACTGGTTTGTTGTATATTGCTTTTACTATGGTTATGTGTGGGCCTTGAATTCCTGATCATTCTAAGACTTTTATCATGAATGGGTATTAGATTTTGTTAAATCCTTTTTCAGCATGTAAGGAGATGATCATCTGTTTTTTTTTTTTTCCTCTGAGTTTGTTCATATAGTGGATTATGTTGATGGATTTCTGTATAAGAAAGAAATTGAAGAGGACCTCAAAAGATGGAAAGATCTCCCATGCTCATGAATTGGCAGGATTAATATAATAAAAATGGCTATCTTGCCAAAAGCAATCTACAGATTCAGTGCAATCCCCATCAAAATTCCAACTTAATTCTTCAGAGTTAGAAAGGGCAATTTGCAAATTCATCTAGAATAACAAAAACAAAACAAAAAAAAAACAAAAAAAAACAAAAAAACCTAGGATAGCAAAAACTATTTTCAGCAGTAAAAGAACTTCTGGTAGAATTACCATCCATGACCTCAAGCTGTACTACAGAGAAATTGTGATAAAAACTGCATGGTACAGGTTCAGCAACAGACAGGTAGATCAATGGAATAGAACTGAAGACCCAGAAATGAACCCACACACCTATGGTCACTTGATCTTTGACAAGAGAGCTAAAACCTTCCAGTAGGAAAAAAAGACAGCATTTTCAACAAATGGTGCTAGCTCAACTGGTGGTTATCATGTAGATAAATGCAAATTGATCCATTTTATCTCCTTGTACTAATAGCTGAGTAGTATTGCATTGTGTAAATGTACCACATTTTCTGTATCCTTTCCTCTGTTGAGGGACATCTGGGTTCTTTCCAGCTTCTGGCTATTTTAAATAAGGCTGCTATGAAAATAGTGGAACATGTGTCCTTATTACATGTTTGAATATCTTCAGGGTATATGCCCAGGAGCGGTATAGCTGCGTCCTCAGGTACTAGACTACAGAGAACCAAACAACCGTATTAAAAAATAAGGTACAGAGAAAAACAAAGAATTCTCAACTGAGGAATATTGAATGGCCATGAAGCTCCTAAAGAAATGTTCAATATATTTAGTTATCAGGGAAATGCAAATTAAAATAACTCTGAGATTCTACCACACATCTCTCAGAATGGCTAAGATCAAAAATTCAGTTGACAACAGATGCTGGTGAGGATGTGGAGAAAGAGGAACACTCCTTCATCAATTCTTAATATAGACAGACCATATAGGGGTGTGTTTACAATAGTGAATAATATTCATGGTTTTATATAATTGATAAAATCACTTAGCCATAAAAATTGTAACATTTAATTAAAAACAAGCTAGTGCATGAGAAGTTCAACAGGCAAGAAGTTAGACACAGAAGAGATTAGGAGCAGAAAATTGAAGGGAGAGGAAATTTTATTTCCAGATGACACAGAAAAGAGGAAATACATTTGGGTTCATGATCTGAACACCTTGCGGCTTCTTCCATGCCCCAGAAAGATGCTGAAGGAGATATTTTTTTGGTATAGGAAGATGAACTGGGCTTCTTTGTGGTAAGAAGTCTTTTAGGTACTCAATGCCCAGGTCCCTTGGCATTTTTCCTAAGTTCCATTCTATATCTGGGACCAAAAGGAAGAACTTCATTAAATTACTTGCAGAAAGGAGATTCTAAAGGAAATATTCAAAGGAAAAAACAGTGCAGTGATACCCTGTGTTGCTAGTGCTCAGGAGGAAAAGAAGGCAGGAGAATTATTAATTTGATAGAAGCCTAAGATATATCATGAGGCTTTTTCCACAAGCAAACACATCATGATAAAATAAGCTTTTCCTGTTGTCAGCATGTTTAATGATATAGATTTACATATTTTGTCAACTTCTTCTTTCTTTTTATGGAACTTTTTGATATCTCTATTATCCTTTCTCTAATTCATTTGTGTCTTCATTTTTTAAACAACACAGATACAGCTTCTAAACTTAAAACATTTAAGCAAAAAACCAGGCTATGCTGCTATTCCCTAGGACCTCTACCTTTTTGTATTGTAATAACAGAAGTTGCACAAAATCCTTTGGAAATAGTCAGGTAACATTTCTAACAGTTGGTTCCTTGTTGAGAGTTGGATTTAGATTCTTAATTTTATCTAGATTCTCACATTTGATAGACTTGAACTTGTAGCCCATACTGCACATTTCCTGAAAAGTTATAAAAAATGAAACCCAGCATATTTGTCTTCATATACCTCAACATTTTCCTGAACTTGCAGCATTGTATGGGCTTCATTCATATTTCAAATAAATTAGAATTGAAGATTTGTGTTATGTTGTAGTGAGTTCATCCAGAAAAGGGGTTAAAGGATCTCATTTCTTTTTTTAAAGTTCATTTTATTTATTTTTAGTTATGTTTATTTACGAGTATGTGCATGAATAAATGTAAGTGCCTGATTGGTATAGAAGAGGGTTCCTATCCCCCTATCCCTTGGAAGTGGAGTTAAAAATGATTGTGGGCACCCTACATTTTGTTGGAAGCCACACTAGAATCTTCTACAGAGTAATACATAATGATGAGCCATCTCGCCAGCCACAATACAACATTGATGGAACCCCCTTCTCTCCTCTCCAGCTCACACCAACATCTAAGACTGCTTTAACACTAGAATATATTTTTTACGTCTTGGTTAAGTACTATAAATTAATGCTGCCCTTCAAATATTGTACATATAAATATGGAACTTTCTTTTGTATTTTTACAGAATGATTTTAATGTTAATTCTTAATATAAATTCAAATTATAATATAAATTACAACTGATAGATTTTTTAGATATTTAAAGGTAGAGAGAACTTGTGTATGGCAGAGACATATTTAGAGTATTAACATGACATAAAAAGGTTTATTCTTCCCCATTTCTTTAAAATATGGAAAAATTTTAACATAGTGAATCCATATCATAGTTATAATTATCAAAATACCACTTTATCAAAGAAATAATTTGAGATGTTATATCTTTTCATAACTATTATTATGATCTCAGTGACAAAAATATACATGTAAGGAAGATTTTTTTTTTCAAAAGAGCAATTTGAGGATTTGGACAATTTTAAATCAGATGTTTCAACATAGAAGAATGTACTGGTATAATAATAAATTTGAACAGGAAAGTTGGGATGATAAATAGATATGTCAATGTTAATATCTGACTTTGGTAAATACTCTCTAGTTTCCTGGATGAATAGTAAAATGTTTGGTATAGAATAAGTATCTGTAATTTAATGGCAATTGCTTCAGACAGGATAGGAAATACAAGAAAGGAAGAAAAGGAAACAAAACACTTGTGCTTAGGAACTTTCTCAATTTAAATTTTAAAATATGCTGCCAGGAGTGGTGGCTCACGCCTTTAATCCCAGCACTCAGGAGGCAGAGGCTGGTGGATTTTTGAGTTCAAGGTCAGTCTGGTCTACAAAGTGAGTTCCAGGACAGCCAGGGCTATACAAAGTAAAATATGCTAATAGGAAAGCTATAGCAATGTTTAATTTTGCTTAATTAATTTTATTTGACATTTTTTGCTTGTACATAGTATTATGATTATTTTGTTTCCCACACTGCCTTTTTTCTCTCATTCATTCCTGGCAGCCACTCTTATCTCTACAGGTGTCTTTCACAGACTGTTGGTTTTATTTTTGTTGTTGTTTTGGTTTTTGTTTGTTTGTTCTTTAACCCCTGTGCCTTATCTAGTGCTATCTGTGATCACTGGATGACTTAAATATCTATTTAAGCCTTGTGGGGGTAACAGTGAGTTAGCAAATAATAGCAGTGAATCCCCTCTCCATGAATCCTTTAGTAGCAGGTATTTTGCTCATGGTTTGTACAGGGCAATCCTAAGCCCCTCCTCCACATATTACTCACTATTATATGGAGTTTACTGTATAATTGCAGTGCAGATATTTTCAGTTCCACTAAGTTACTAACTTCAATAGTTATTTTATGAACAGAGATCTCATTTTTGAAGTCTTTTTACCTATCTGAAGACTGACTTTTACATTCTTCCTACCCAGGTTTCTGTATTCCCTAAAAATTTTAGAGGATAAATTTTGGAATAGAAAAAGGGCATAAATTAAAATTAATTGATTGATTCTCATCTGCAAATAGAAGTTTTGAAATATATTAGCCATTAAGACATACAAAATATGTCTCATGTAAAAATAATTAGTTGGACATGTACAGTATAACATGTGCATTATATCTGCATTTGGTATTAACATTCAAGAAGCCTTTTAACATGAGATCTTTGGAGTCCTTTAGTAACAAAAAACATCAATACCTGTATGATTTTAGAATTCTTACAGATATCAGTAGTCAAGATAAGCCCAACACACTTTCATCTTCTACAGAGAAAAATTTTCAGTGGAAAGGTAGAAAATTCATGCCTATCATGAAAAATAATCTTCAAGATATGTGACTTCTTAGAGATTGCTAAATTATAGTTAACGAATTTTGCTTTCAGGCAGTAAACATCATTTTTGACTCCAGGAAGGATAGGGAACACACATTTCAGAACAGAATATGTCATCTCTATAAAGCCAGGGAAAGTGAAGCATGTCCAAACTCTGAAAATTCCAACTACTGCTTATTTTCCAAAAGAAATGAAAGATCATATCTGGATCTATAGTGCCAGAAATCTATTAGAAAAAATCTAGTGAAGTTTGAAGACGTGTACAGCAATTTTTTGAGATCTCTGTATAAAAAAAAAAAAATGAATGAACCACTATGGTTACTCCCTCTATCAAGCCTTTCTCTGGATAGGAGAAAGAGATAAACTGAGCAAGAATTATCCTGTTTCAACATTGTATTCAGATATCTATTTCATTGCCACTTATAATTAGTTGATATATACACATTTAGTTTACAAAATCTCCCTTACTGGGGACCAAAAGAAGAAAATGTGGAAATACAGAAAAAGAACAGAAAACAGACATCTGTTATTTATATCTGTTTCAACATCTGTTTAGTGAATTATTTGAAGACATGCTACCTTTTCCAATCTAAACAGGAAAAATTACAACACAATGGAATCTTTTTATAAATTACATTTATTTATTTATTTATTTATTTATTTATTTACTTACTTATCATTTACTTATGTGTACATTAAGCCATAAATTTGGCCTTACCTAACAGAATTTAATAGTATTATTCAACAATATAAGAAAATATTTTTTAACTTAGACACATTGTAACAAAAAGTAAGAATAGACTTTATATAAAATGTGTAGTTCTCACCACTCATTAATGAAACTTCCTTTCATAGCAGTCATTATATTGATGATTTGCACAACACATCAAAATATAGAGAATAACTTCCCATGAGGTGATTATCCCAATTGTTATTTCTACAGTTCACCAATGACATCTAAAGTTCAGGTAACATCAAGGAAGAGAGGAAGACTCTAAGAACTAGAAGACTAGGCTACCTGCATTTCAATATTATTGTTGAGACAAAACAAGGAAGCTGCTCATGAAATCTCAACAGAAGGTTACCTAAACAAACCTGCCTGATGACTACAACAAGTGATATGAAAATGCTGAGGACAAATGGATTTACAATGTGCCATCTCTAGATGACAATCTATAGGCAATCAATTAGTGATAAGAAAATGAGAATACATCTTCAAGACTGAGCTCCCTGATAGGTTATCCAATTCCAAGTAGTCGCCCCTAAACATGTACATATAAACAAGGTACTCAATACATTACACACACACACATGCACACACACAGGCTCACTCACACTTACACATGTGCATGTATACATGTATGTATGTATATATGTATGTATGTATATATGTTTATATGATTGTATGCCATGTATATAGCAAAATTAAAATAGTATTCAAAAATTTAAGAGGGAATAAAAAGAGCATAAGAGAAATCAAGGAGTGGAAGGGGAAATGTAGAAATAATATGAATACTCATGATTGAAATTCTTAAAAATTTACATTTAAAAGTTAGCAAAGAACTATAGTCGAGTAATGAATGCCAAGAGAGAAGGGAGTAGCCTTTCCAAGAAATGAGCCCTTGAATTTGTTATCCAGTATAAAGTGGCCATCCCTGAACCATGTATGTGCAAGAAAATTGGATTCAGGAGGTTGTTTTTTTATATTTATTTATTTATACTTATAAATATTATGTATGTGTATAAGAATAATACTGAGAGGAAAAGGTTATCACTCTGATAATGGGGAAGAATAGAAGTAATTGGAGGGAGAGTAGTTGGAGGACTAGAAGAAGGAAATGGAAAAGGGAAACAACAGAAACAGATTAAAGGCCTAAATTCAAATGCCTAATACAGATAATGGGATTAGTTAACTGATCTAAGAATTGAGTACAAAACAGGTAAGATGGTTCAACTGGAAAATGATTATTTCATAAGCTTGACAACTTTAGTTTATTCTCCATAACCCAAGATGTGAGGAAAGAACAGACTGCTAAACATTGTCCTCTGACTTCTACACATATTCACACACACACACACACACACACACACACACACACACACGTCCTTTAAATCATACACATAACCACAAATTAAGAATAAACTAAATCCCCGCCCGAGGAGAGGTGTCTGCACAGAAGCGGTCCCCCAGGTCTGAACCGGAAGGGGA
>NC_034590.1:25949691-25991095 GCF_900095145.1 Mus pahari | reverse complement strand
AAAAAAAAAAAGAATAAACTAAATTAAAATTTTAATGTTACTTCATGTACAGTATACCAAAATATAATTCAGTGAAGAGTACAATGGCCTACTATGCCAGGAGTTCATTCCTCATAATAGGAGATCAAACAAATAAAACTGTATCTCTCATGTGTCAGTGTGAAAGGGAGGCAGATAAGTAGAAGAGGAGAGAGAGAGAGAGAGAGAGAGAGAGAGAGAGAGAGAGAGAGAGAGAGAGAGAAAGTGAATATGAATGATACTGTGTGTGCAGGAAGACTGACAACTACCACATGAAGCTAAATGAACCAGATATTCTCATAAGAATAGATATTCCATGCTTTCTTGTGCAATGTAAATTTAGAAATCAGGTAAAAAAAAAGTAGAAGGTCACTATTTGAGAATAAGGGACAAAAGGAAGGAGGAAGGGAGACAAGCAGGGTGGGCTGGCTGGTTTTATGTCAACTTAATACAACCCAGATGTATATGTGTGGAGAGAACCTCAATTTAGAAAATGCCTCCCTAGGGCATTTTCTGAATTAGTGATTGATATGGAGGACGCAGACCATTGTAGGTGATGTCATCCCTTGGCTGGTGGTCCTGCGTTCTATAAGCAGGATGAGCAAACCATGCTGAACAAGCCAGTAAGCAGCACTCCTCCATGTTATCAGCAACAGTCTCTGCCTGCAGTTCCCTGCCTTGTTAGAGTTCCTGTCTTCCTTTGATGATGAACAGTGATATGGAAGAGTAGTCAAAATAAATCGTTTCCTCCCCGACTTGCTTTATGGTCATATAGTTTCATCTTAGCAACAGTAACCCTAACAAAGTGAATGATAACGAAGATGAATATGATCAAAGTACATGTATGAAAACGTCAGAATGAAATTCACAAAATAGGTCTGCAGGAGTGGTTATACTTTCAGATACTCAAAAAGCACAAGCAGGAGGTTCACAGGTTCAAGACCTGCTTGAAAAACTTACAGAGAAGATAATAAATACAGACATAGAAACATACACAAGCACATACTCATATAATATATATCATATACATATATATATCAATACATACACAGATATCATATACATATAACATCATTTATTATATTAACATGCCAATATAATATAACATACATATGATAAATACATAGACATATGCATGTGTATATAATTGTATCTACATATGTATGTAGAAGGAGTGCATACATAGATAAGTGGTTGAGTATTCTTCTGATGGGCATCAGGCACTAAGTCCCACCCTAACCCAGCACAAAAGCAAGAAAGATTTTTGTAAGTTAATAAGCATTAATAAAAATATTTTTGCCTATTTCCAACATAATTTTTTTTTAAAAAATCACTTAGTGTTAATTAGAACAAATATTGATGTAGATTTACAGTTGATTATGAGTGGATAACTTTCCCTAAATTTAAACTATATGAGTACCTTTATGAAAGACTTTGTGTTAATAAAGACAAAAATGTCTTATTCAATTTCAAATGTAGATTTAGCATTTCAAAATCGAATCATTTAAATTATATTTAAATTTTCATTCATAAACACGTCTTTTTGTGTTATTTATTAAGCTATTTTATATGACTTTATTGGGGAAAATGAGGAAACACTTTCTCCCTCCAGTTCTCAAGAACATTTCAGTCCATCTTGTATGAATAATTCTATTTTCATATAAACATTCTCACAGCAGTGGATAAATTCTGAAGAGATTTTTATTCCCCTCACTTTCATTAGATTCATGAGGGTGGGATAGACATTATTGTACTTTTCTCCTTTTCCCAGTATGTCCAAGTTGAATGAATTACATTTTCCCTTTATTTTATCTGTTAACCAGAGACCTGTGGACAGGTGGTGAACCTGGCATCTCTGGGGACTTACAGAGCCCAAGTAAAGTTTGTAAATCCAGCAATGTTTGTTTGTTTGTTTATTTATTTATTCATTCTTTATTTATTTATTTATTTTTACATAATTACATCTTTTAAAACTTATTTTATTAGATATTTTCTTCATTTACATTTCAAATGCTATCCTGAATGTCCCCTATACCCTCCCCACACCCTACTCTCCTGCCCGCCCACTCCCACTTCTTGGCCCTGGTGTTCCCCTGTATGGGGCATATAAAGTTTGCAAGACCAGGAGCATCTCTTCCCAACGATGGCTGACTAGGTCATCTTCTGCTATATATGCAGCTAGAGACACAAGCTCTGGGGGTACTGATTAGTTCATATTGTTGTTTCACCTATAGGGTTGCAGACCCCCTCAGTTCCTTGGGTAATTTCTCTAGCTCCTCTATTGGGGTCTCTGTGTTCTATCCTATAAATAACTGTGGGCATCCACTTCTATATTTGCCAGGCATTGGCATAGCCTCACAGAGATAGCTATATCAGTGTCCTTTCAGTAAGATCTTTCTGGCATGTGCAATAGTGTCTGCGTTTGGTGGCTGATTATGGGATGGACCCCCAGGTGGGGCAGTCTCTGGATGGTCCATCCTTTTTTCTTAGCTCCAAACTTTGTCTCTGCCACTTCTTTCATGGGTATTTTATTCCCTATTTTAGGGAGGAATGAAGTATCCACATGTTGGTCTTCCTTATTCTTGATTTTCTTGTGTTTTGGAGATTGTATCTTGGATATTCTAGGTTTCTGGGCTAATATCCACTTATCAGTGTGTGCATATCAAGTGAGTTCTTTTGTGATTGGGTTACTCACTCAGGATGACATCCTCCATATACATCCACTTGCCTAAGAATTTCATAAATTCATTGTTTTTAATAGCTGAGTAATACTCCATTGTGTAAATGTACCACATTTTCTGTATCCATTCCTTTTTGAGGGGCATCTGGGTTCTTTCCAGCTTCTGGCTATTATAAATAAGGCTGCTATGAACATAGTGGAGCATGTGTCCTTATTACCAGTTGGAAGATCTTCTGGGTATATGCCCAGAAGTGGTATTGCTGGGTCCTCCATTAGTACTATGTCCGATTTTCTGAGGAACCACCAGACTGATTTCCAGAGTGGTTGTACAAGCTTGCAATCCCACAAGCAATGGAGGAGTGTTCCTATTTCTCCACAACCTCGCCAGCATCTGCTGTCACCTGAATTTTTGATCTTAGCCATTCTGACTGGTGTGAGGTGAAATCTCAGGGTTGTTTTGATTTGCATTTCCCTGATGATTAAGTATGTTGAACATTTTTTCAAGTGCTTCTCAGCCCTTCGGTACTCTTCAGTTGAGAATTCTTTCTTTAGCTTTGTACACAATTACATCTTTTTAAAAATCATATTACTGATTCTTTATAAACTTCACATCATGCACACTAATCCCACTCATTCCCCCCTTACCTCCATGTCCTCCCTCTGCCCTTGCAACCCCTCCCTTAAAAGAAAACAAAAAAATTCTCACCATGGAAGCTGTGGTTTGTCATGGTGTGTTTCACAGTATATACACCCTTTTGCTCAAACAGCTTTACTTGCAAATGATCATTGCAGTGAACCATTGGTCTGGCTTCTGCTATACCATCAATATTGAATACTCACCAGTACTCCATTCACATATCCTGTGTCACTGAGTTCTTTCAGCTTTAGTTCTGCAGGATTGGGATCTTCTGCATTCCAGCAGGTCACAGATGTTGCCTAGCCTATGAGAGACATTAAATGCCAAAGTGAGGGGAAACCAATGAGGATACCCATCCACTCAGAGGTGAAGGGAAGGCGGAAATGTAGGAAGGATTGTGGAGGGGGTGATTGGAAGGGGGCAGTGAGCAGGACATAAAGTCAACAAGTAAAAAGTAAAATTAAATAGAAAATCTAAATAGCAAAAAGCATTATCTTTTGACTAATGGGAACTAATTATCAAATATATGTCTAAAGATTGATTCAATCTTCAATAAATACCAATTCAAATAGAATTTGCTTATAGTCTGGACATTAAGTGGTACTAGAGAAGTATTATTCATTTTATGATACATGATGAAGATGTCATAATTTGGTACTTCTTCCCCACCACCCCCATGATTCCAGAACTGTTGTAGCTCCCTCTACCCCCAATGCAGCCATGAGAAGCCATTTTTTTAAATGAGTAAAGTAATCCAAAACAATCAAGAATGTCACAGAAAGAGGCACACAGTGCATCTAGACTACCTTAAATCTCATGTCCTAGGACACGATGGTGTCAATATTAAGCATTTGCCTCTCAATAAGGTAGCAAGTAGTTACAACCACAGTTGATGAACCAAGGAAACCTGCGAGCAGTGCGGATGAACAAAATATATGAGAAAAAGAACAACAGATGAAATGCCTGCTCACTGCCCAGCACTATGGCTGAGTCTAAGAGCTTTATCAGGCAGTCAAGATACAAATGTGTGATAGAGGAACATACCTATGCAAACAATTACAATAAAATAAACACTCTCACCACAAACAGTGTAAGACAGTTTATTCTGAAGCCAACTATGAACAGTCAGGCGTGTGAGCATAGATTCAGAGTACCTCAAATGACATGTAACAATGTGTTCATAGTTTCAAGAAGATTTAATAGTAAGAGAAAAGAAGTTTATAATCCAATGCACTTTTTGAATGCATTTGCAGGAACACAAGATGGACCTGATGCAACAAAGCAGAAAATCTCTGCTGTTGCCTTAGATGTTGTCTCTGAAGATTTCAATGTCACAGCTCTTTTAGAAAACCACTTAGACCATCGTTAACAAAATGGCTTGTGCCCATACACTTTATGTGTGGTGAATCAAGGGCTGTGTCAGTCTTAGAAAATGGAAAGTGGTTCTGTTTAGGGTGAAGTTTTATTGGCTGAGGTTTATGGTTCTGGGGATACCTCATTTGCATGAAGAGCCATTCTAGAGATCAAGCAGAAAAGAGGAAGTCCTGCTAAGAAAATGAGTTCATCTTGCACTGAACTCAAGAAAGCTGTCTGGACGTGGTGGACTACAACCATGGTGGTGAGGTGCAACATAGAGCAGGAAAAATGATATCGTGTAAAATTATTAAAATATAATATTATTTATGAACTACAGGACAACCACAAATCAGTGCAGTATAATCATGAAAATCTAATACTAAAGCTACCAAATATTTCATTATATGTTTGAAAACCTTGATCTCATAACTTCAAACTTGAAGTAACTTTATAAGTATTTTCTCAGAAGTTCAAGAGAAACTACTTTAAAAGCATTCTTTAAATTGAAAAATGTTATAGATCTGTTACAATGTGAGGTTCCGTTTTAAGTGCTGATATTTTCTCTGCATGAGTGAAGTTCTGTTATTGTATAGCTTTTCAGAGCTATTTGTGATCACACTGACCTGCACTTACAGGATCTTGGAAAAAGTATTTCCTCAGGAGACACTTAATTCCTGCTGATAGTCTGTAGTTCACAGGACTGTGATAAAACATGCTTATTCATCTTTTAAAGGCATATAGCAAGAGGAAATGGGAATTATTCACATATTTTGCCAAGTTTGCAGTTGAATTTTGCATATCTTAGCCAGTGCTCTAATTTCAGCATAGTCACGATCAGCCTGTTATCATTTGCAAAATTGGTCAACAACACCACATGCAGATGCATTGCGATGAAGCTATAGGCAGCAAAAATAAAGTCCTGGCATAGTAGCCACTGAGGACAACATACTGATTTTATTATCTTAAATTAGATTAAGATTCATTTAAATGTATATATTTGCCTTGAATAATTTATATGGTACCTTAAATTTCCCAAACTTTAATATTTTATGAGAATAATATATGCCTTCCTGTGCAAAGTTGTGATAATAAAACAGTATATTCTAAAATTATAGTTTTATATTAATGTAAGTAGAATAATTTTTTAGTTAAGAATTAGAATTGGCTTGTGATAGATTTCTCATTCCTAAAATAAATTAGTTACCAAAAAATGTTTCTTGAGTAAAACCAATTAAATTTTGAAAACAAGTTGCTTTTTTTTTGTTGTTTGTTTGTTTGTTTTTCCAGGCAAGGTTTCTCTGTCCTGAATTCACTCTGTAGACCAGACTGGCCTTAAACTCAGAAATCTGCCTGCTTCTACCTCCCAAGTGCTCAGTTTAAAGGCCTATGCCACCACTGCCTGACAACAAGTTCTTTCAAGTTACAAATAGATATATTTGATTGTCAATAACTCTATGTGTGAATGGACTGTTTTGCATTATGTGAACAAGCTTCACATGACACTTGTCTGTTTCATTCTTCTGCTGAGTGAGTCACTGGAAAGGGCAGATCTCTGGCTGCTGTTTAAAAGAAAAATTCCTCTATATACTCTCTCCCACATGCTGCATTCAACATCTTCACTCAACCGCATTGATATTTACTCATATATATATATATATATATGGTTTATTGCTGTGATTTTATTTTAGCAGCAGGAGCAGTTGATTTTTTTTAATCCATTTTTAATCCCCAATCAAGTCCTGAATAGTCCATTGATATTCACTAGATGAATAGGTAAAAAGAACATGATGAACTTCCTGTGTCACCAGGGTTGTCTCCTTCAGTAAGGTTGGGGATTTTGCCCATTTTCTTCAATAAGAAAACACGTGGAGAAAATGGAAGGCCTTTCTCCACCTGATGATGAGAATGGGTATCACCTCAGTTTCATTTCATTCACTTGCGGTCTGTGTCCACAGCTGACTAAATGAGATCATTAGAAGCATCACACTGATCAATGCTTAGTACAAAGACAATTCTCAAAATGTATTTTCTGTGTTGAGAGTTGAGCCAGTGTTCCATCTATGCAGTGCCAGTGCTGTGTCATCAAGCTTCATTCTGAGCTTCATAGGAAAATTTTATTAATAAAATAGTTTCATTTCATTTTTTCCTTTGTTTTCTAATTCAAAACTTATTAAAAGTTTTATTTGGAGGAATCAAGGACAGTAACAGAAAATATAGGCATATTTGGCAGTATAGTCTAAACTTGCACTTAATAGAAATTGTTTCACTTTATGGAATGTAGCAGCAGATAGCCTCAGACTTTAAATACCTTGTAGATGAAGTACTGAGATTCACCCTATTGTCTCCAAACCCAATCAATATGAGTTTTTTCCCTGTATTTTTAAAATTGTAAATCTTGCTCTGATAATGAGCAAAAATAATAAGCTGAAGAGATGGCTCAATGGTTAACAGTACTTCTTGCTTTTTTGGAGGACCAGGCATATATGATCTCCATCTCCAGAAGATCTAATTCCTTCTTTGGGTTGCTATGGATATTGACACAAGTATATATATAAATACTAACACTCACACTCAGCTAGATAGATAAAAAGTATATATATATATTTAAACTCAGATATGTAGAAGATAGAAATAGATACAGAGAGGAGATAGGACAAAAAGAAACAGAAACAGCTACCGAGAGACTGATATAGAGAAACAGGGACATAGCAGAGACACAGAGAGAGAAAGGCAGATTTCACAGGCTTGGGATGATGCTAAAAATTCAGCCAACCTATATTCTAAGGATCTTACTCATACTTTTTTTTTTTTTACCATATGTTATAGTTCCTATTACATGTCAGAAACTTATAAAATGTGTAAATATCCTAAGTACTCAGTTATTGTACTCAGGGCTAGAAGAAGAATTCCAATTTTAAAATCTTCAATCAACCTCAATGAAAAAATGAATTAACTTAATAAGAAATTCATAGAGGAGCCCACATTTATCTATCTCCCCATGCACTTACCTCCCATTCACTGTCATTTGCCTATGTTTTTCTATTTTTCTACCTTCTACAAACTATAAATATGTAAAAATTTTCTAGAAGTTTCCAGATGAGATGAATTTAGCAAGGAACCAATTTTGGCACAAATTGTTCTATAAATTTGAAGATATGCAGCAGTGAATAATTTCCAAATCATTGTGAGGCATTTATTTTAATGTCCAAACCAGAGAAAACTACCACAATGAAGGAAACTATAGACCCATAACCAGATCAGAGCATAGGTGCAAAACTACAAAAAAGTTAGAATTTCAGTCACATATAAAATAAGTACTTAATTACCTCCAACTTAATTTATTCTTAGTAGTGGTTTCTGATGCAGTATAACCAATTTTATGCCTTTTTGAAAAGCTCTTTAGAAACCCGGGAATCCATCCCATAATCAGCCACCAAACTCAGACACTACTGCACATGCCTGCAAAATTTTGTTGAAGGGACCCTGATATAGTTGTCTCTTGTGAGGCTATGACAGTGTCTGGCAAATACAGAAGTGGATGCTCACAGTCATCTATAGCATGGAACACAGAGCCCCCAATGTACCCCAGAGCTCGTGTCTCTAGCTGCATTATGTAGCAGAAAATGGCCATCTGTCTGGTGAGATCTACAGTGGACAATCCCAATAGCTTTAGGGAGATGGGAGGCCTTAGAATGGCCTTAATTTGGTTTGCATTAGTTACTGATCCTCCTTTTGTGGTAAGTAACCCACACTCCCTCCAGAGAGCAGCATGGAACAGGAGGATATCAAAAGCATATTTAGAATCTTTATAGATGTTGAGGGATTTTTCCCCGTGCCAGTTGAAAGGCACAGATAAGGGCTATTAGTTCAGCCTGTCGATTGGTGGTATGAGCAGGAAGAGCCTGTGCCTCCACCACCTTTGATACTATGGCATAGCCAGCTCTTCTCGCCCCTTCATGTAAAAAGGAGCTGCCATCTGTATACCAGGTATAGATGGCCTGAGGCAATATGCCCTCCTGTATGTGTGAAGGATGAGGTAATAATTCCTCTAGTGTTTCAGTGCAGGAGTGAGATAGGGAGTGGTCAGTATTTGGTAGAGGAAGAAGGTTGAAAAGTGAGTGTGGGGTCTTCTGATAGAGCTACCTGAAGAAAAAGAACCCTGGAGGGAGGTAGATCTATAAGCCTTTATACGTTAGGAGCTGTGACAAGTTATGAGAAGAGAAGACAGTTATAGATGACCCAAAGATTAGTTTTTAAAGGAGTTCAGTGGGTGCTAAGGTACAGATACAAGGTGCTTATCCCTGGATGGTTAGATCTATGTTTTTCATCAAATATGCTACAGGTGCAAAAGAAAGTCCCAGTTGACGACCTAAGACTCCAAGGGCAAACCCCTCTTCTTCAGTTATGTAGAGGGAAAAAGGATGAATCAGATGTAAAGCTGGAGCCTTAAGGAGAGCTTTTGAAAGGGCTTGGTAATAGGTTTGAGAAGAGGTTCATGGGTGAGGTCTAACACTGCTTCATATAAGGGACAAGAAAGGAGAGAAACAGAAGGAACCCAAGAACATTAAAAACAAAAACAAAAAAAACTAGCTATTTCTAGGACTGATAAAATCTCTTCCTTTGTAGAAGGAACAGTTAAACACTTAATCATATTCTTTCTATCTAAGGTAGTAGCCTTGTAGATTGGGGTATTTATTAGTCCCAAATAAGTGATCTGAGGGGTGGACAGTTGGACTTTAGAAGTAGACTTGACTGGAGAGGAAATTTAGAAGTACAGAGGTGTCAGCTTGGATAATTTCTAGACGGGTGCTACTGAGAAGGACATCATGTGTCTAAAGTATAAGCTTAGATTTAGGGAGAGACAGAGATAGTAAGTCAGAAGCCAGGGCCTGACCAAGTAGGTGTGGGCTATCCTGGAATCCCTGAGGTAGTACAGTCCAGGTAAGTTGGGTAGAAAAGTGGGTATCAGGATCTGTCCAGGTAAAGGCAAATATGTTCCGTGACTGGGCATCTAGAGGGATAGAGAAAAATGCATCCTTGAGATCTAGGACTGAGAAATAGGAAGTCCCTGGGGGAATAGAGGAAAGAAATGTTTAAGGGTTATCCACAACAGGATGGAGAGGAACCACTGCAGAATTAATGTGCCTGAGGTCTTGAACCAGGCGATAGGTACCATTAGGTTTCATAACTGCTAGTATAGAGGTGTTAAAGGGGGAAGAAGTAGGGCGAAGGACTTTTTTCTCAAGAGATCAGAAATGATAGGCTTAAGTCCCCTGAGGCTTTGGAGAGAGGGGGTATTGAGCTTGGGTTATGAACTTGGTAGAGTCCAGTAACTGAATGACAACAGGAGAATGGTGTTTAGCAACATAAGGATTCTGGACATCCCAGATTCAGGGATTTACCTGAGAAGGTAGAAAAGGAAATAACATGGTAGTGTTAGTAGGTTGTCTGGCTAGAAGAAGCAGAGGAACTGCTGGCGAGCTTGGGTTTGGGCAAATGGGGGAAGCAAAGAAAATAGAGTCTTCCAGTCTAGCTAGAAGATCCTTTCCCAATAAGAGGACAGGACATATTGGCATTAGCAGAAAGGAATGGGTGAGAGGCACACCCCTAAAATGCAACAAAGTGATGGGGTCTGGTGAGGAAAGCAAGGCTGTCCTCCCAACCGGACAATAGGAAGGAATATTTGGTCCCCAAAACTCTGTCAGGAGTAAGTGGTTCCAGTGACCAAGAGGAAGGAGATGAGCCACCCACATACCATGATATGTACCTGGAGCTCCCTGCTAGTGATGGCAGTGGCCAGATCAGGGGAGCTTGGGCCTCCTCAATCAGTCATAGCCAAGCCTAGGAGATCAGCTGGAAGGTTGCCAGGGAGTGATGTCCCTCTGTTCTGAATAACACGAGGGCAATAAACAGCTCAATGCCCCTCTTGACTGTACCTTGGGCATGGCCCCCGTGGCTTACAGAAGTTAATGCAGGCTTTTGACCAATGACCTTGTTGACCACATTCATAGCAAGTATCTGGTGGTATCTGAGTCTTAGAAGACCAGGAGTCAGGGACAGTGGCTGGGGCTGGTCAGACAGCCTTTGCCAGCATATGATATGGTATTTTGTTTGTGGACTTTCTCATCTCTCCCATGGTACACTTTGAAGGCCAGCACTAAAACTTCTGCCTGTGGAGTTAGGGGTCTCCTCTCCAGTTTTTCTAAGTTTAACTTTTATGTCGGGATAGCTCTGGGAAAAGAAGTCGGTCATCAGAAGTTGCTTACCTTCTGGGTTTTCAGGGTCCAGGCTGATGTGCTGCAATAAAGTCTTTGTGAGGTGTCCTAAAAATTGAAATGGATTTTCCTGTTTATTCTGGACAACCTCTTGGAGATTTTCAAAATTTAATGGCTTTAAGGCTGCCTTTCTTAGGCTGGCAATTGGCATGTAATAAACCTGCCTCTGGCTAAAATACCACCTGCGGAGTTATAATCCCATTGAGGATCCCAGTCAGGCACTGTCTCCTGTCTCCGATCCAATTTGATATAGGCTATCTGTTTGATGAATTTCATCTGCATGCATTCTTGCTTGCTCCCATACTCAAGAGCATACTCATTTCTCAGGAAGTAAGTTATTAGTAATTATCATATGTACATCATGGAAAGTCAAGTTATAAGACTGAGTAATGTATTCAAACTCTTTAATAAAAGCAGAGGAGTTAGTGGCATAAGAACTCAGTCTCCTTTCTATTTGAGAAAGTTCACTCAGTGAGAAAGGAACACATACTCTGACCATCTACCCCAGCAACTTCTCTTAGATGAAGGACCAATGCTGTTTCAGGTGTCCCTGGGGGAGAAGGACTTGGGGCTTTGGCTGTGGCCTTAGAGCACGTGGTAAGGGTGTAGCTGCCAATGTAGGGCATTGGAACAACCTGTAGCTGGCACAGAAGAAGGGTAGGGGCCTGGTGAGGTAGAGATAGCAGGCTCTGGGCTATCCTGGTGAGAAGGAGAAACTGAGGCAGCAGTTTGAGTTTTCAGTGTCGTGGAAACAGGTCTGCAGCAGAAAGGAGGTGGTTGGTTAGCTGGGTCTAGCACTGTAGCATCATCTGACAGAAGCTATGTCATGGCTAAGAGAAGTTGGGTTGGGGAACAAGAAGAGCACATGGAGGGATTGGAGTAAAGATAGAATGCTTGGACATAGGGACCCTTTTCCATTTACCAGTATGCTGGCAGTATGTATTAACATCTGTACTGGATAGCTTTGTGTCAACTTGACACAGCTGGAGTTATCACAGAGAAAGGAGCTTCAGTTGGGGAAGTGCCTCCATGAGATCCAGCTGTAAGGCATTTTCTCAATTAGTGATCAAGGGGGGAGGTTCCCTTGTGGGTGGTGCCATCTCTGGGCTGGTAGTCTTGGGTTCTATAAGAGAGTGGACTGAGCAAGCCAGGGGAAGCAAGCCAGTAAAGAACATCCCTCCATGGCTTCTGCATCAGCTTCTGCTCCCTGACCCACTTGAGTTCCAGTCCTGCATCCTTTGGTGATCAACAGCAGTATGGAAATGTAAGCCAAATAAACCCTTTCCTCCCCAACTTGCTTCTTGGTCATGACGTTTGTGCAGGAATAGAAACCCTGACTAAGATAACATCCCTTAAAATAATTGGATCTAGGGTACCTTCAAGTGGCCATTTGGAGCTATTATCTAGCTGGTACTGAGTCCAGACTTTATTGCAGTGGCATATTAATTTTGATGCCTTCAAGTCAGGCATTAGCTTCAAAGATTTGAGATTTTCTAAGAGACATCCCAGTGGGGTGCCTGGAAGTACCTTATAAGACATTGCCGTACCCATTGGGGGTGAGGTAGGGTTATTGGATTATTCATACAATTGTTGAGAACAATTCAACAATCAAAAAGAAATCAGCCAGGCTAAAGTCCCAAGTCATCATGAAGGCCTCCTAGAGGCTACAAAATAAGCCCCGGACTTACTGTAGAAAGGTCTCTACCCTGGATGCAGGTGTTTCTTAAATGGTTGCAAGAGCCTGGAGTGGGAGAGGAGGGAGAGCCGCTTTTGAGGGAATGGTCACCCAAGGGTCAATTTCCTAATTCATATGTTAGCTGGGAGGCATGGCTGTAAAATGCCAACCCCTTAGCCCCCAGAAAAAACTGGCCAGGCCCTATCTGGGAAATTAGGGGCTCTCTAGCCGACCAACCCTACCAATTAATATGCTGGTGTCTGTGTGAGAATTCTAGCGATCTGGTAAATAGAAATGTGGAACTGAGTGGATAGCTGTGGACCTGGCAGAAGCCAGCACCTCAAGATGGACCACAGCTCACATGGTAGAAGTTCTTATGTCCCGCGGAGGCAACAGCTGCAGCAGCAGCTCTCATGGTAGAAGCCTGTCATTCCTGTAGCAACCAGCTGAGGGACCAGGATGCCTCTTGTTCCACTGCTCCCAGTGGAAGTTCCACTGGGGAGGCAAGAGTTCTGGTCTGCTCTGCTGGCAGTGGTTGTAGCTGAGTGGTGACGTCAAGCCCACGTACTCATGGCAGCCATGGTTGCAAGATTTTCGTTGGTGGTAGCAGCCCGCTCAGTTACGGTCCACGTGGCTGTGATCCCACAGCTTGTGCTGGAGCCAGCTGTGGCACTACGCAACAGCTGTTGATGGTACTGCTAAGTTCCTAGGTTTCAGCATTAAATGATGTGTTAGAGTAGTGGCTCGTGTCTGAACAAAGCACACACTAGGCCAAAAGAGTTCCACATGTAAGAGATTTATAGGGAGATAGAGGGGCTAGGAAGGTGGTGACAGAAAAAGAAAGAGGAAAGAAGGAGAGAGAGAGAGAGAGAGAGAGAGAGAGAGAGAGAGAGAGAGAGAGAGAGAGAGAGTCCTCATATATATGAATGGTGACATGGGCACAGGTAAAAGTGGAAGGTAAGCCCAATCGATTCTGGAAATATGGTGACCATTGTCTTGACAACAGGTGTGTATGTCACGCTTTTGCCTATGTGATGTCACAGATTTCTGAGGGCCTGATACCAACACAGGGTCTCACTATGATGGCCTAGCTTGCCTCAAACTCACTAGGAAGACAAGGTTGGCCTCAAGCTTAGTAATCTACTTGACTATGACTCAAAAAACTTGTGATTAAGAGGACAATATTAATATATTACACACCACTCACACACACTCATATAACTCATATATATATTATGTACAGGAGCCACTGAAGGTCAGAAGAAGGTATTAGATTTCGTGAAACTGGACTTACAGGTGGAGTGAGCTCAAATATTTTTGCTAGGAATCAATTCCAGGTTTTATGCAAGAACAAGAGCTCTTAGCAGTAATACATCCCCATGGCTTTCTGCTTGATTATTTAGAAATCATTGTGAAGGTCAGATATGAACATGGTGTGCTTTGATCAAATCCAATGCCCATGCTCTCCTCTACGTTCTCCTTACTGCTTGCCACTTCCTCTTCCCATTGCACGGAACCTTTTAAACCACCATCGGATCCACCAACCAGTGGATGGCTGGAACATTTGCAGCACATTAGAGGTTTTTTATCATTTAATAATCTGTAGTTGATTGATCAGTCTATGGCCCAATTCTTATTTTGAACTGAATGGCTCCCAGTAACATATCACTACTTGCGGAAAAAAGAAAGGTTCCCTTATAATTTATAGTTTGGGGATTCCTACTTGCTCCCACCACATTGTTTTATTTGAATTGATGGGAGAAGATGGGAAGAGCTATGCAAGCCGGTAATGATGAGCAGATTTGAACTTACTAAAAAGGTAGGTTTTGTTTGTATCCTGTCAACTTTTTCAAATACTACATAGTATGCTTATGACTATGTGTTTGTAGGGGAAAATAACTATACATTATTCATTTAATAAATTTTATGTTAGTCTATTACAAAACTGACCAGCTGACTTGTCCTATAGTCTTTGCTCACACTGCATTGATTTCTTACTTCAAACAAAGCTTAAAAGCAAGTTTTTGTGTGTGTCTGTGTGAGTATGTGTTTGTGTGTGTATGCATGTGCTTGTGTGTCTGTGATTGTGTGTAGGTGAGTCTGTACATGTGAGTAGAGGTGATCATGTAAGTCTGAAGAGGAAATCTGATCCCCTGGACATGAAGTTACAGGCGATTGTGAGTCCCTGATGTAGGTTCTGGAAACTGAACTCTTTCTTTTCTGAAAGCAATGAGCCATTTTACAGTTCAAGTCTCATTTTTCCTGAAATTGATTTTAATTTTCCAGCTGACAATTCTGGTTACCTTCTTTGTTACAGTAAGTAATATAAATTCATGGTGGTTATCTGAATAAGAATTCCTATAATAAATGTGTGGGGTCAAAATGGTTGTTCTGTTTCATATTTGTAAGGCCACTGTGTGCTTCCTATCCCTTAACATGCTACCTTAGCCAACACATAGGATAACACATAGGCTTGGCCTTTCTGTCAGTTTTATGGTAAAACATTGGTCCGGGACATGTTTTATCACATATGTTTTTCTGTACTTGATGATTGAGAATGAGGTCTGTGAATAGATTCAGCTCTGTAGAGGTTTCTCAAGTAGAAAACCATTAGCAGGAATTTCTGCTAATTACATGTGATGATACTACACGGAGCTCATGAACCTCACCATTGTTTCCTTAACGACTATTACAACAAAACTAAGCTAAACTTTACATGCTTCTCTAAAATTTCCAAAGCAAGGGAAAACACATATAAAAATGTAACTTACAGAAACCAAAATAGGCTGTGTTGTACAGTTGAGACTGGACTATTGAAAGACTCTCTCTGTTTCTTTCTCTTTTTCCTTCTTTCTTCCTTCATTCCATTCTTTCATTTAATTAAATTATAACTAATTTAATCTTCCTTTTCCTTTGCTTGCTTCCACTTGATTCCTGGCTACCTGTTTTGTTCACTATTCCTTCTAATGTTCTAGACAGAGCCTGTCCTTCAGCACTGGTTTCTAGAAGATAAACAGAGCTCTCTTGAGTTTTCTGGATATGAGTAAGATTGGATGGCCATGGCCTCAGCCTGGGCTGTATGGATTGTAATTGCCTTGAACATGTAAAGTCTTGTGACAGATGGTACCAGTTTTACCAGGTAAGTTTTTGTGCAATTTAGGTTGAATACGTTTTTATTCTGACAAGTCATTTTTGGTGGGCTGGAGGCAGGATCACTTCACCAGGAAGTAGAGTTAAATGTGGCTGAGCCTGCCCGAGAGGAAGCACTCCTCTCTGGAAATCATCTCACTCTTGATTTTAAATACCATGCATGGCGATATGGAACAAGCTTCGGTGTGGCCTTTCGGAAAGGACTCCTGGATAATGGTACTTGGCTGGCTCTCTGCCTTTCCACAGTCTACCTGTTCATATGAATCATCCGATTACTACAAATAGTGGACCCAAGCCATCAACAAACTCTGCAGCCTGTGAACCATGTGTGCCAACAGTCTGAAAGACACTTGGGGACATTTGACACAGATTTCCAAATGGAGAAATTAGATTGATGAAAATATTGTTTTATCTAATTCTGAAGCTTATTAAATAACGTGAAGTCACACTGATGTACCCTTAATAACGAAAAGCCACCTTGATGTGCCCTTACACTTTATACTTGTCTGTGAATACACTGATTTTTGTAATTCAGTAAAAGACTTACTTTTTTTTTTTTTATTTCTGTGTAGCTTTCCTAATTAGCTTGAACTGTCAATTTGATGAAGCCTGTGAAAGGAGACTCTATTGAAGGCTTGCCTAGATCAGAATGGCCTGTGGGGGTATCTATCAGTAAATTATTGTCTTGACTTTTAATTGATATAAGATACCCAAGACATTGTTATCACCATCATATGGTCCTGGTTTATATAAGGAAATTAGCTAAGGATGCATGAGTAATCCATCAAGCAGCAATCATGTATGCCTTCTGACTTATTTTTCTGCTTGAACTCTTGCTCCCTCATCAGTGATGGACTATAACCTGTATGACAAAATAAAACTTTTCCTCCCCTAAGCTGCATTTGGTTCATGTTTGATCATATCAATAGTTAGGTAATTAAAATAACAATAGATCTACTTCTTTCTTAAAGAGGGTTTGATTTAAGTATACATATAACACAATCCCTTTGTGTACTACATCTAATAGCAGAGGGTACAGTAAATGTTACCATAAAATACAGGAAATTACTATGTATCCCATTTACATAAGCACAGAGATCTTAATGCTGATGTTACATGTCAACATATCAGACTACTATCTCACATTGGCACTGAGGATCTAAACTATGATGTTTGAATATAAAATCAATAATCTGTATTGTTGAATTGTTGAAGAAGAGTAAAGAGTGAATGGTTTCTACAAAGTTGAGAACCTTGAGGGAAAACTATCAATGAGATAAAAATTGGAGTTATATACACTAGAAAAAGAAATATGGAACTCATTCATAAATGTAGTTGAATCAGATAAAATACTCAACACTTGCTTAGTGCACTTGGTTAAAAATATTTCTGTTGTTTGAAGTAGCCACAACATATTTGTAATCTCAGGTTGTATAAGATGATTCTATCTATATTAAATTCTGACAGTTTCTGCTTATGTTTCATGAAGTTTGTAGCAGTTGAACTAATAAATTCCTATTGTATGACCAGGAAACTCATATATTAACTGCTACAGACATGTGTTTCAGTTCCATACATAGATATTGAGAATAATATTTTCTAGTTCCAGCATAGATGGGGTCAGTTATATGTAACCATGTGTGAATATATTTAATAAATCATAAGTTTACCATACTATTATTTACATACTAAAGAATATTACTATCATTGTGTCTACTGTTTAAGACTGAAGAATTTCATTTTTACTTTTACCTTCCAGTCAAGTACAATTTTAAATAACAAGATCATCTGCTCTAACATATATTTGCTCATGTGTTGGACTACATTTTTGTTACAGCACATTGGAATTGGATGTCATAGGAACATAGACCATTCTCCAGATGACTAAATATTGTTTCTGTTTTAACTGTAAAACCCCATAGGGAAAGGCATCCATTCAGTCATGCCTTTGCTTCATAATTCAAGTGCAATACATCACTAAAGTCATGTCAAGTGCAATACCGCTCTAAAATCATAAAATCTTTGAAATAAATACATGCATGAGTCTAAAGGGCATTAATAAAAATTTACTACTGTAAAAAAATGGCAATAGCTTATTTTTTTTCTACTTAGCACTTTTGAAGAAAATTAATTAAGTGTAATTCTATTAATGTTAAAATAGACTGTGACACTTAGAATGCATTACCTTTGGGTAGGACTCCTTAAGAATATATATAGCCGGCAATTGAATGCACTGGAGTACAAAAGGGTCATCATTTCATTGCCTGTTTTATTTAGTCTTTCCCACCCCAATAAGTTCTCAAAGAAACAGCACTCTTTTTCTCTTCAGATATAAGACCATTGTGATTTACTTCATATTGGGTTAAATGTTCCCTGCTTTATCAGAGATGATCTTTCAGTGAAAGCATTTCTTCTGACCGCATCATCCTTGTATGGACATAGTCCTGTTTATGTTTGACAGTATCAGATATCATTCGTATTGTGCACAGCAGTCAGGAAAGGAGCTCATAAACTATGATTTAATTATGCATCCATTACATTTGTTCCTGATAATTTTAAAGTTATATTTACATTATTTGACTTATAATTAAAACATATTTTTCATAATAAAGTAAACTTTTAAAAAGCCTATAGACTACAGACTATTTTATGTAATCAAACAAATGCCAATACCATAAGCAAACACAGACCTGCATACAATTTATAATAGAAAATATAACTTTTTTCCATGTGGCAACATAAGAAAAATTTGTTTTATCTATTATTTCAATATTTAAAATTCTTAGTTTATACAATTTTGTTTTATGTGTAGCTTATAGTAGTCTTGGAAAATTATGAGTTGCATATGAAAATGGCAAGTTTAACTCCCAGAAATAACAACTCACCCCCCAATATTCATTAGTATAAGAAATTTCTGTTTTAAATATTAACCTTTGAGGTGTTGCTCTTTTTCAATTAGATATTTTCTTCATTTATATTTCAAATGCTATACCCAAAGCTCCCTATACCCTTTCCCCACCCTGATCCCCAACCTACGCACTCCTGCTTCCTGGCCCTGGCATTCCCCTGTACTGGGGCATATGGCCTTCATAAGACCAAGGACCTCTCCTCCCATTGATGGCCAACTAGGCCATCCTCTGCTACATATGCAACTAGAGACACAGTTCTGAGGGGTACTGATTAGCTAATATTGTTAATCCCCCTAGAGGGTTGCAGATCCCTTTAGCTCCTTGGGTACTTTCTCTAGCTCCTTCATTAGGGTCCCTGTTTTCCATCCAATAGATGACTGTGAGAATCCACTTCTGTATTTGCACTGGCATATCCAGTAATTCCTCTCCTGAGCATATACCCAGAAGGTGTTCCAACTTATTATAAGGAAACATGCTCCACTATATTCATAGAAGCCATAAATATAATAGCCAGAAGCTGGAAAGAACCCAGATTTCCCTCAACAGAGGAATGGATACAGGAAATGTGGTACATTTACACAATGGAGTACTGCTCAGCAATGTAAAACAATGAATTCATGAAATTCTTAGGCAAATGGATGGATCTGGAGGATATCATCCTGAGTGAGGTAACATAATCACAAAAGAACACACATGACATGCACTCACTGATAAATGGATATTAGTCCAGAAACTTAGAATATCCAAGATACAATTTGCAAAACACATGAAACTCAAGAAGAAAGGTCAAAGTGTGGATACTTTGCTCCTTCTTGGATTGGGGAACAAAATATCCATGGAAGGAGTTACAGAGACAAAGTTTAGAGGTGAGGAAGGACCATCCAGAGACTGCCCCACCTGGGGATTCATCACATATACAACTACCAAACCCAGACACTATTGCATATATCAGAAAAATTTTGCTGACAGGACCCTGATATAGCTCTCTCATGTGAGGTGGTGATTTTTTTTTTTTTTTTTTTTTTTTTTTTTTGAGACAGGGTTTCTCTGTGTAGCCCTGGCTTTCCTGGAACTCACTTTATAGACCAGGCTGACCTTGAACTCAGAAATCTGCCTGCCTCTACCTCCCAAGTCCTGGGATTAAAGGTGTGTGCCAACATGCCTGGCCTGAGTTTATGCTCTTTTTAAATGTTAAGAAGTTAACCTCCTCTGGGACTTTGAGCAGAAACCTTTTATGTAAAGATATTATGTAAAGATTGCCACGCCCACTCCAGTAGTGACTCACTTACAGGTCTGAAAACCTGGAAGCAGTTCTGAGGCAAATGAGTTTCAAAAGAAACTCAGCCTCCTGGAACCTTGCATTCTCATAGCTAGGAATGCCCCAGATTTGTCCCTGCAATATCTTGGAGGGTCTTGCATGCTTTCTTACAGTATTTTACTGGATAAGAGTTAGGGCAAGCTTAGCAAAGCATACTTTTAGAATCTTCATTACAGCCAAGTTACTTTCATATGCAAGTCTTTACCTAGGCCTAGGAAATAGGGGGGTTGGTATTGCATTATTCATGAGAAGGTCTGCTAGAGCAGAACCCCATAGTACTTGCTCCCACAAGGCTCAAAGGAGTAGCACAAATTGTGACTAGGGTGTGAAGCCTTTAGCTGACCCTAGGCAGAGCTGTTTTACCTTTACTGTAAACATTACCTGGGCCTTTATGTCCTTTTGAAACCATTCCTCTGTTTTGTGTCAGATAACTTCACTGTACTTTGCCTGCTGTGACATCCTATCCCTTTATTTTCTGTATTATTTAAGACTGGTGTTCACTTTGTGAAGTTACATTCAGATCCTACATGCTCTCTCGTGTGGACTCGTTTGTCATCCGCTGAATCCATGCCCACCTGCCACCAGAGAACCATTCCACTCAGACAGGAGACCCCAAAAAAGAGGTAGTCTGCTGCAAAAGATATTATAAAGATGTTTTGCAAAGATATGGCAGGACTGATTGGCAGCTATTCAGAATGCCACATACTTGCTCTTTAGTAGATAGGAAAACTAGTGTTTTACAAGAGATTCAGTAACAATTTACCTGAAGTAAACACACGGTATTTAAAATGTGACATTGCAGACCCAATAGACATTTAAAAAAAAAGAAAAAGAAAAAGAAAAAAACCTCACAGCTCATATCAACTTAGTGATTGATTTTCTACCATTCTTTTGCAAGCATGACTAGACTTGCTCCTAAGCCTCCAGAAATATCTGAAATATTATTCTTACAGTGCAGTGCATTAACGTGATGGACAACCATCATTATTACTGTAGTCTTCTTTACAATTTCCCTTTGGTTTTACCCAATGGGCAAATTGATACCCCATGGGTAACACAACACAATAAACAAACTCTCCAATATTGGAGGATAGTAATCATTTCTCATTTGAACATATTCTGCAGGCCAAGCATCGCAAGATGATCTAGAATCTTGATTCATCACCAGTGCTCTAGTTGAGTCTGGTTTGTCTCCTGGAGTTGTTTTAAATTTAAGTTCTACTATAGTGGTGTATCCTGTCCCATAGGACACATTATTCCATGGTCCTCGAGGGGGATCACAAACCTAGAGAGAAATGGGATAAAGAAAGAGACGGAGAGCATGCATGCTTGTCATAGTCTTATTTACTAAGGGAAAATGCTCAGGCTTTATACAATACAGCGAGGGGTTAGGGAGTGATCAAAAGAAGCTCAGTGAAGGACAAATGTGGAGGCTAATTGAGATTTTGAAACTTTTGTGATTTGTCTCACTTCCTTGGCGTCACTGCTCCAGAACATCGGGCAGCTTATCTCAAAGTCCGGCTTCTTCTGACAGCCCAAGGTGACAACTCCGGGCAGCTCCGAAATGTAAGAAGACTCCCTCAGTCCTTGATGTTTGCTTAGGGCCGGAATCTTGCTGATTCCCATGGAACAGCCTTGCAGAGAGAGGGGGAAGCTGGCTCCAAAGAAAGAACTATATGGCTCTCAGCTGCATGCTCTAAAAATGCCTGGGCTGTGAGATGCCTGGGATGTAAGATGCCTGGATTTTCTCAACCTGGTCTCCAACAGTGGTATTTGAGGCAAAGATTTCAATGAAAACTTAGGTCTTCATAAAAGGCAAATGACCATTTATTTCCAGAACTTTTTTTCACTGCAGTTGGGTGACTTTCATTGGGTTTCTTAACATGAAATTTGTCCAGAGCTTGGTCCTTCCCTCTATTAACAACGTCCTCTGGCTATCTCAACCTCATCCATGATGCAATGTTCTTGCCTTTTCAATGTTTTTGTACTTCACAGATATAGTATTAATATTTATTAATAAATCCCAGTTATAGACTCAGTGATTTATGCTGCTGAATGAAAGACACACATACAGCCTTTATATTTTATTATGCCTTCTACAGCACAACAGCTAGGCTACTGTCTAACCTCCATGCTGTAGACTCTACCATCCATCAGTGATTCTGAGTTGCTACTTACTAATCTCTATGTTCCATCTTGGATACTCTTGACCCCATTTAGCAGCACTCTGGGCTGTGTTTTTTCTGTGCCTTTACATGGCAGCTTGGTTTCTCTTTCCTGCACACTCCTCAGGCATGGTGCCCTCTGTTTCCCTTCTCCACACTCTCCTAAGGCATGGCAGATCTTAATCTTCCTACTTCCACAATTTCAAGCAGGGCAACCCTAAATCCTGCCTCTCTCTCCTCCCTAACTATTGACTGCTAGCATCTTTATTTACCAATCAGAATTAGCTGGGGACATGTTCCCAGAGCTATATGCAGATCCTTTAGTGCAAACTAATTCAGGGGACCCAGTCAGCACTAGAATACAAGCAGTTACACATAGCCTTCAGAACACTGAGAGAACTCTACTTCCACTCTGAATTAGATTCCAGAAATAAATAGATTAAAATACAAACCTTGTGTCAAAGTCAAATGAACTCAAAATTCAACTGGTTATCTTAAAGACTAGACAATTCTAGGAAACAAGACAAAACAAAACAAAAAACAAACCCCAACCAATAAAAGGAAAACTATTCAGGTGATGGGATGTCATATTGGAGCCATATTTCTGTTCCTCACTGTGTTGAAATTTTTTTCATTTTCTTATTGTTTAGATAAAAACGCTGATCTATTTTATAAATCAATATACTGAGATTTATTTCTCATTTAGGGAAAAGTATTTCAAGGAGACTATATATGAGAAGGACATATACTGTCCTCTCATTACTCATAAATGACTTTTAGAACTTTCTGCAGAGCTATCTGTTTCTAGTCTTGTCTACGTGTTACAATTGCTGCTTTCAGTTCCTGTTTTGAGTTGAGCTCTGTGAGAGTCAATCATTCATCCATCTAAAAATAAAGAGCTAAACCTCAGAGTAACAGGCCTACTCATGGGCTTCTAGACCCCACGACAGTGAGAATTGGGAATGACCTTAATCCTCCAGTTAACAGGTGATTTGCTTGTTTTTAATGTCACTCTAAGGACACTGAGGAAGCACCTCCCAACCTTCTTTATGATGAACAGTCACATGACCATGTCACTCAGATAAAGGCTGTTTTTATGAAGAGGTTCTCAAAGCGAGGTTACCAGAAGGTTGTTTGTTTTAGCCTTACAGTAGTATCTGGATTATTAAGCATATCTGCAAAATACTTTCTTCACTACAAAATAGTCCTTCATAAAGTTAAGTATTTATGTAGTCTGAAACATAGCTAAAACTATTTCTTAAGACTCAATAAGTCTATAGGCTAATGACTAATGACACACCCAGTCAATCTTAACATGAAATCATTAAGAGTTCCTTATCAATGTAAGAGCTAACAGTGAGGCAAGTGGGATCTACTCAGAGGAGGCTTAATTTGGAAGGCGCAGCCAAGTCTAAAGATGCTGAGAACTTTTGACTCATAGGAAATGCCTGATATAGCTGTCTTCCGAGGGGCTCTGCCAGTGCCTGGCAAATATGGCAGTGGATGCTCACAAACATTCATTGGATGGAGCACAGGGTCCCCAGTGAAGGAGTTAGAGAAAGTACCCAAGGAGCTGCAGTGTTTGAAGTCCCATAGGAGGAACATCAATATGAACTAACCATCAGTACCCCCAGAGCTCCTTGGGACTAAATCATCAATCACACACACACACACACACACACACACACACATACACACACACACACACACACACACACACGGTGGAACTTGTGACTCTAGCTGTATATGTAGCAGAGGATGGCCTAGTCAGTCATCAATGGGAGGAGAGGCCCTAGGTCCTATTAAAGATCTATGCCCCATTATAGGGGAATGCCAGGACCAGGAATGGGAGTAGGTGGGTTGGGGAGCAGGGGTAGGGCAATAGGGTTTTTTTGAAGGGGAAACCAGGAAAGGGGATGACATTTGAAATGAAAATATCTAATAAAAAATTCAACAAAAAAAGAAAAGATATGCTCTGCTCCACAAGTTGTCTCTAACAAAAGTTTCTTTGTATGCACACACAGAACACTCCCGCTGAGTCTTGCTTAGTTTGTGAAGAGCAAGTGAATATCAACATATGTATACTTGTAATTATACTAATATGCAATAATCTGATCTAAATACAGTAGCTATTCTAGTTTACATTAACTTTGTAATCAGCCTAAAGTCATTTGAGAAGTGAGTTTCAATTGAGTAAGAATGACTTTGATAATTAATTGTTGTATGGAGATCCACTCTGCAATGACCAACACCATTCCCTGGAGAGGTGGTCAGGCAATTTATAAAAAGTCAGCTAGAAAGCATTGTTTTTTCATGATTTGTGCTGTAATTCCTTGACTGTGAGTAAGTTTGTTAGTCAGAGGTAATATGTGTGGAATAGTAACCAGGTCTGGATTCAAGTTCCTGTCTAGACTTTCCTCAATGATGGACTACAATCTGCAAGCTTAAATAAGCCCTTGTATCTCATAAATAGTTCTTGGAAAGACTGTTTTATCAGAGCAACAGTAATCAAAATAGAATGATGGCCTTTAAAAATATACAGAACATATTAACTTAAGAAAAATTAAATATGGTGCCAGCTTTAAATTTCTGTTGCTAGTAGAATGTCCTCTGAAGCATCCATTTATGTTTTATATATTAATATCATGTAATCCATTCAAGTATTCAGACACCAACAATTCTGACATCTTTGGGTTCCACAAATGGAGAATGACTTTGTTAAGTGGCATTGAAAAGTAGTTGATTTTAGTGATAATAAAAGTGGTGGCCTGTAGGACTTCAAAAATATATAAAGAAAGGTAAAATTATTCTTTGTGTACACCAAGTACATTGTTGAATTTCATTGAACAAATGAAAATGTATTTGTTAGAAATTTTGAAAGGTAAAATGGATTATATTAGCAAGATCTATGTCCGTTCAATTTTGTAGTCCCTATTCAAATTTATTTTCTTTTTTGAAATTTAACTTCACTCAGTATGATTCTTGGCCCGTTTGAGTATATCTATAAATAACAACTTACAGATATTTTTATATTTGTGCATCTCTGAAACAAAAAGTAGAGTAGTCTTGATTGACTGAGTTTTTTGGATTTAGTGCAATGACTGTTACATAGCAGAATGGAGAGAGAAATGATGGATGACAGAGAAATACCAGGAAATATATGAGCTCAGACATACTGCAGATTTCAGCATCTACTGGGCTATCATCCTGATAAAGACACTACAAGAATTAGATTCCATGTGCTTTCTTCAAAAGGGTAGCTGTATTGCCAGAAAAGTCTGAAGCAATTTTAGATAACTACAATGCTGTTGTAAATGTTGAAAATATTATTAGCACAATATTATTATGGTTTTAACAAAGTTAATGTACTACTTTTCTAAGTAAAATAATGAAGGCACTTGCTTCAGTTTTGTGAGCTAACAAAAGAGATCTCAATAGAAGAAACTTTATATCTCTTATTAATAAATAATTCAGTGTATTTATACAATAAGAAAATGCCACTAAAATTAAAGGTTTATATGTTTCATTGAATTTCCGTAATATTTGAGTATATGAGTTTGCATTATTCATTCCATTTTTTCCAATATTCACTGATTATGCTTAATGCACATGAGGATTTCCACCAACTTGAATTTTACATAAGTTTTATTGAATATTGCCTAATCAATTTAAAGAAAGTTAATATTGCAATGATCAATAAATTAATATTATATGCCTCATTTTCTGGCCATATGTTTCTAGAAGAAAAATGTGAAGATATGATTAAGAATTAATTAAGAATTAATTCATGCTAAATATTCCTTTGAAACAGATGTAAAAGGAATCAGTTGAACAATATTCAAGTATACAGTCATGCTACACTGCCTAATTGCCACTGTTATATTCTTTTTTAAATTATTTTATTAGATATTTTCTTCATTTACATTTCAAATGCTATCCCAAATATCCCCTATACCCTCCCCCTGCCCTGCTCCCCTGCCCAGTCACTACTACTTCTTGGCCCTGGCGTTCCCCTCTATGGGGCATATCAAGTTTGCAAGACCAAGGGGCTCCTCTTCCCAATGATGGCTGAGTATGCCATCTTCTGCTACATATGCAGCTAGAGACAAGAGCTCTAGGGAAAAGCAGCCATTGTTATATTCTAATGAGGATATCCATCATGGAAATAGCTTGCAGTAACATGAGTTCAGAAATGTGACTCTTGACCTAAGAACCTGCCAAGTTTAAATCTTTTCTATGATTTAAGGTTGTTCCACTGTTCATGTCTTTAGTTGTAAGATTGAGTCCTCAAACCTCTCTGCCAAACAGACATAGTCCAATAATAAAACATAAAATATGTGTGATCATAAACACCAAACAATAAGAAGAGAAAATGAGGTAACAACTGTGCCAATCTTTAAATCAGGAAAATAAATTCATCAATTTGACAATACAGAAAGCTCTATGATTTTCCACCTTTAGATCATGTAAAAGTGCTATAATACAGAAGTTAACAAAAATATTTTATAATTTAAAATGACCAGTGATTTAGAGATTTTTCTGCATATGTTACAAGAAGGTATCATAGAAATATAACGTGATCTACATACTAATATGCTTGATTTAATGAATTTTCCATGTAGGAATTTATCAAACCTCATTGCATATACTTTATTTGGCCACAGAAGGAAGGTTCAGCAGAAAAAGCCATGAGAGTTCAGATCTTGATTTCCTTCCTCAGATGTAAAAAAAGAAAAGAAAAAGAAAAAGAAAAGTATGAACTCATTGTGTAAGTAATGTTCTATTAAGATGGTCCTTCCAGACTAACAAAAGAAGAGACCTACAGAATTGAATAGACATTTTGATAATGGCCATCTTACTGTAAAGTCATTAAATTCCTATGATTTTTATGTTTCCATTGTTTATTGTAATGTTTTCTCTCCAAAAAAGTAGGTGGTAAATATATAGATGACAAATGAGGTATGTTTAGATAGAAGGTATAGAGATGATAGATCAATGATAAACAATAGAAAAATAACAGACACGTTGATAAGAGATAAATACATAAGTGAGAGCTGTGATAGATGAGAAATAGATAATTAAAGATAACCAATAGATGGTATGTTCTATGGAGAACATGGACATGCAGGCAACTCTGATATATATATATATATATATATATATATATATATATATATATATATATATATATATATATATATATATATATATAAATAAATAAATTAAATTTATATATACATTAAATATATATATATATATAAATTTAATTTCTTTAGTAATAATAAGAGTGATATATCATGCATTGATTTTAATATAACTTTTTGAGGTGTATTTCACTCCAATGTCCTGACTGATGTGTTATTACTGGCTTCAAGCTATAGCCTCCAACACACACACAAAGCCTCTAAAATATCAGGGCTACAGTTATATATAATTATTCACAGTTAAATTTCTAGTATTTGGAGGATTCTCTGTACAGCTTTCCACAGTAGGTACATCAGTAGAGCTCTCTGACAATGTACAGGGTTCATTTTGCCCCCACGATCACTTAGTATTTGTCATTTTGAAAACAGACATCTTACTATAATGTCATGAAATTTTTCTGGGTTTGAACATGATTTAGTATATCTGTTGCGTGTTGAAATTTTTCCTCTCAAAAAGTCTATTTAGAACTTTTGAGCATTTTTTGGAGTCAATTTAAATGGAGTAATTTGCTAGAGAATATGTAGAAATTGTCTTCTTAAGTAGCATAAGCCACACTAATAAATAAAAATGATCTATTTCCTCTCATACATGGGATCTAAATTTAAAAGTGACAAACCTTGAAACAGGAGGAGGGACATGAATGAAGAGGAAGGGACCAATTGGAGGGTGAGATAAAACAGAATAATGATGGAGTGGATGTAATTATAATAAGATTTTGCTTCATAGCAACATTACAATGAAACCCATTCTACACAAATAATGGACATTAGTAAATTAGACAAATGTTATGTGAACACATGAGATATGAATAAGCAATAATGATAAGATCCTATAATCACTGAGACTCTGTGCTCACATTTACACATGACTTCATTAACTATGTACATTATAGAAATAATAGGCTACTCATTCCGGCGGTACTAGGATTTAATCCAGGGCTTTGCATGATACAGACATTCAATCTGCCACTGACCCTGTCACCTTGGTCTCATTTTGTGGGGATAAAATTGGGGCTGAAGAATGGGTACCTAATTTGTCTATATAAGTTTCAATATAGATACAGGTCTGGGTGCATTCACCACTCATATAATTATAAATTGCAAGAACAAAAGAATACAAAAAACATATCCATCTTAAATGCTTTATTTTAACCAGTATATTATTTACTATTGTCACATTGGTTCTTTATACAGTTTAGGGTCATTCAACTGGTTTTCCCTGAAGAAAACCCTGTTGGGATAACTATTCTTGGTCGTCAAATTGACTAAACCAGGAAGAAGAAACCTACATTCAAAAGTGATTTGTAGATATGACTATGTGTTATTTTCTTGGTGGTCAATTGATGTGAGAAGACAAGGCCTATTGTAGGGAGTGCTATACCTAGGCATGTTGGCCTGGAAACTCTAAAAAAGGTATCTGAACAGAGACTGGAAGAAAGCCAGAAAGCAGCGTGTCACCAAAGTCTCTGCCTTGGTTTCTGCCTGTACTTTCTGTACTTGAGTTCCTTCTCTCCATTCCTGAATGATGCAACATTAATCAAAACAATATTGGTTGCCCCTGTTACTTTTGGACACTGTATTATTGCATTAGCAGAAAAGAAAATTATGATACATGAATTTTCTCAGCAGCTAGATTTCCCTTCCATGGCCATGCAGAAGGAACTCTGCTCATAGCTTATCCCTGGAACTTGGCAGTGAGAAAGAAAGTGTTCCCCTCTGGGGAGACAGCTTGTTCTTTCTGTGCATTATGTTTTCCTAGTTGTAGATAAGGTTTTTAAAAGTCAGGTTTTCATGAATTATCAATATCTATTTAACTGTGCAGAGTGATGAAAGCCAAGGATTTAAGAAAAATTAAATCACTGCTATTCCTGAATAAGAAATTTTTGCAGCTGAGCACAAATCTGTCATATTCACATGCTAAATATTTTAGTTTACCATTTGTTTGAAAATATTGCCAGTAGTCATGAAAGAGTAACTGCTCTCTTTAGTACTTTAAAACAATGATGTTTTCATTAAATGAAGGTCACTTCCAAAATGATTTGAAACATTTCCTCTGGGTATTCATATGTAACACATGAAATAATACATTCTCTGTGATTTGTGGTGTGTAATACTATTCAATTAATACGACATGAAATATTTAACATCAAAACTTTTCTACACTGAGGTAGCGTCCTTAGTTTAAAATTATGAACAATTTCAAGCTTTATGCTAAGGCTATTTGCAAGCTTCCAATTTCCATATCAATTTTAAATTATCTCTTAAATATTCATGAAGCTAGTGTATTAGATAATTTAATCCTTAGAATACTGTCAGACTCGTCAGGGTGGTCGAGCACAGGGACCCCAGTGGAATAGTTAAGGGAAAGGACTAAAGGAGCTGAATGGGGTTTGCAACCCCACAGGAAGAACAAAGTCATCAACCAACCAGAACTCCCAAGAGCTTTCAGGGACTAAACTACCAACCAAAAAATATACATGGAGAGACCCATGGCTTCAGATGCCGATGTAGCAGAGGATGGCCTTATCAGGCATCAATGGGAGGGGAGACCGTTGGTCCAGTGACAGCTTGATTCCCTAACATAGTGGGATGTTCGGGTGGTAAGGGGAGAGTGGGTGTGTGGGAGTAGGGAAACACTTTTATAGAAGCAGGGGGAAGTAGGATTGGATAGGAGGCTTGCAGAGGGGAAACTGTCAAGGGGGGGGTAACGTTTGAAATATATATAAAATAACCAATAAAAAGGATTTTTCACTGCAAAAAAGAATACTGTCAGAGTGTGAATACATTAATATGTTTTATCATTGTTTTCAAGAAATATAAACTTCTAAGACATTTTATGCCCCTAAAGGCTATGAGTAATTATGTATTATTTGAACAAACTGGTAATGCATGGTGAGAGAAATAGCAGGTTAGTAACATAGACAGATGTTGTACTGGCTAGTTTCTGTCATCTTGACACAAGCTGGAGTTATCACAGAGAAAGGAGCTTCAGTTGGGGAAGTGCCTCCACGAGATCCAGCTGTAAGGCATTTTCTCAATTAGTGATCAAGGGGGGGGGGAGGGTCCCTTGTGGGTGGGACTATCTCTGGGCTGGTAGTCTTGGGTTCTATAAGAATGCAAACTGAGCAAGCCAGTGGAGGCAAGCCAGTAAAGAACATCCCTCCATGGCTTCTGCATCAGCTCCTGTTTTCTGACCTGCTTGAATTCCAGTCCTGCATCCTTTGGTGATCAACAGCAGTATGGAAATGTAAGCCAAATAAACCCTTTTCTCCCCAACTTGTTTTTTGGACATGATGTTTGTGCAGGAATAGAAACTCTGATTAAGACAGATGTTATCCTCTTATTTTCTTCCATTTGGCTCTGTTAATTTCTGCACCTTTTAGTATGATACTTACATGTGTATTTTAGCTTATTTCCTTTTTATTAAATTAGGTATTTCATCATCATTGAATATATATTATTTTAATTTCTATAGAAAAATAGTAAAAGAGCTCTTGCAGAAAACCTGGAACAACTGATATAATAGATATGTCGTTAATTTGGGACCACAGTGTGCTCTGAACATCCAGCTATGAGATCCAGCTGTAAGGCATTTAGAGCTAAGAATTGGAGGTAGTGTTTACCTTAAACTAAATCTCATAATATGCATATAAATTCTTTATTAAAAAAAACAGAAGATGACCTTTTAACTCGTTTCTCCTGTGGAAGCAATATTATTCTCAGATACGAAAGACGAAGAAGTGTGGTGGGGACCTTAAAGGAGTTGAAGGCAGATAACCAAGGTGAGTATGATCAAATGCATTGTGTATGAAGCATGAGGTTTACAGATAAGTAATATATTTACTAAAGGAATGCAGCAACAATTAAAAGACTGGGAGGTGAAAATAGAATTTAGAAACACAGGGACTGACAATTTTAAAAAGTACATCAGAGAAGACCTTGTGTATGTTTCCATGTCTTAGGACATTTCTGTAGCTCACTTATTCATTAGTATATTGAATTTAAGTAAAAATGTAACTTTAAATACATTATAAAGTAGTGGTGATTACTAAGTTTATAAATATTAGTCTAGCACCTAATATTATATCTATAAACTGATTCTCTTAATTATTAAATCTTAATAATAAGTAAAATAATAATTTTTAGTAATATTTCCATGTGTGCAAACTATGAATGACTCTTGGACATATTGGGCTATAGTCATAAGAAAGTGCAAAATATAAATGAACATATTAAAAGCAACACCATCTGATGTCACTCTAATATAACCTAAAAACAGTGTGCCAACCACTCCGAAAGACATATATTTCATGACTACGTAGATAATAATCGAACCTATGTAAGAGTCAGTAAACTATGTATGCAATTTTCTACTTAGTTTTAACAGTCCATTTGATGTACAAGAGAGCCACTTAATAAAGATTTCTCAGTAGAAGAGTTATCTAGATCAAATTGGCTGTTTAAGTTATTAATTGATGTTTGAGGGCATACCATTTTCTAGAGAGGTGGTTCTGAGTTGTATGAGAGAGCTAGATAAGCATGAGGCTGGGAGCAAGCCACCCAGCAGCAGCCTCCATGGTTCTGATGTACATTGGCTCTAAGATTCCCAGATTCAAGACAAGAAGACCTGCTTTTAGGAGTCTGTCCTGACTTCCCTTGATGATTGAAATGTAAGCCAGAATGCTTTCAACAGTGTTCTATCACATCAGTCAAATGAAGGCATGCATTTTTAGTTCAGGCAATCCTTTGTTTACATATGTTAGTTAAATAAAGCTTAATTGAAGGGATCTTTAACTAAAATAATTTTATGAGCAGAAGAATTTTGAATGAAGAAAAGTACATTTCATTTATCCAAGTGTCTGTGACAATGCAATACTAATGTAAATGCATGCTGAGAACTTCCAACTAGATAGAGTCTTCAGTCAGTTGTCTAGAATTCCTGTTTCTCTGGATGTTCAGAGGATCTAGAGAGAACTGCTTTGTTATGAGAGCAAGTCTGTACAATGCACTAACAGGGTAGTAATTTAAGTTGGATTTGCGATTATTGATATGCAGAGCAGATTTTCAGTGAGTGTGCCATCAAATAAAGTTTAGCATATTTCAAGCCATGTATCTCAGCTTCAGCATTGAATGACTGCTTGATTATGAATAATAGGGTCTTAAAAGTAGTAGAATTTCCAGCTTCTGGCTATTATAAATAAGGCTGCAATGAACATAGTGTAGCATGTGTCCTTAATACAAGTTGGAACATTTTCTGGGTATATGCCCAGGAGTGGAATTGCTGGATCTTCTCGTAGTACTAAGTCCAATTTTGGAGGAACCACCAGATTAATTTCCAGAGTGGTTGTACNNNNTTGCAATCNCACCNGCAATGNAGGANNNTTCCTCTTTCTCCACATCCTCACCAGCATCTGCTGTCACCTGAATTTTTTATCTTAGCCATTCTGACTGGTGTGAGATGGAATCTCAGGGTTGTTTTGATTTGCATTTCCCTGATGATTAAGGATGTTGAACATTTTTTTCAGGTGCTTCTCAGCCATTTGGTATTCCTCAGTTGAGAATTCTTTGTTTAGCTCTGTACCCCATTTTTTAATAGGGTTATTTGATTTTCTGGAGTCCAACTTCTTGAGTTCTTTATATATTTTGGATATTAGTCCCCTATCAGATTTAGGATCGATAAAGATCTTTTCCCAATATATTGGTGGCCTTTTTGTCCTACTGACAGTGTCCTTTGCCTTACAGAAGCTTTGCAATTTTATGAGGTCCCATTTGTAGATTCTTGATCTTACAGTAGAAGACGTTGATGTTCTGTTCAGGATTTTTTTTTCCCTGTGCCCATATCTTCAAGGCTCTTCTCTCTCCTCTATAAGTTTCAGTGTCTTTGGTTTTATGTGGAGTTTCTTGATCCACTTAGACTTGAGCTTTGTACAAGGAGATAAGAATGGACCATTTCCCATTTCTCTGCATGCTAACCACAGTTGAACCAGCACCATTTGGTAAAAATGCTGTCTTTTTTCCAGTGGATGGTTTTAGCTCTTTTGTCAAAGATCAAGTGACCATAGGTGTGTGGGTTCATTTCTGGGTCTTCATTTCTATTCCATAAATCCTGTCTGTCACTGTACAGTTTTTATCATAATTGCTCTGTAGTACAGCTTGAGGTCAGGGATGGGGATTACATCAGAGAGTTTCTTTTGTTGTTGGGAATAGTTTTTGCTATCCTAGGTTTTTTTGTTATTGCAGATGAATTTGCAAATTGCCCTTTCTAATTCATTGAAGAATTGAGTTAGAATTTTAATGGGGATTGCATTGAATCTGTAGATTGCTTTCAGCAAGAAAGCCATTTTTACTATATTAATACCGCCAATCCATAAACATAGGAGATCTTCCCATCTTCTGAGATCTTCTTTGATTTCTTTCTTCAGAGACTTGAAGTTCTTATCATACAGATCTTTCACTTGCTTAGTTAGAGTCACACCAAGGTATTTTATATTATTTGTGACTATTTATAGGGAAGGATGTTGTTTCCCTAATTTCTTTCTCAGCCCTTTTATCCTTTGTGTAGATAAAGGCCATTGATTTGTTTGAGTTAATTTTATATGCAGCTACGTTACTGAAGTTGTTTATCAGGTTTAAAAGTTCTCTGGTGGAATTTTTGGTGTCACTAATGTATACTATCATATCATCTGCAAATAGTGATATTTTGACTTCTTCCTTTCCAATTTGTATTCCTTTGATCTCCTTTTGTTGTTTAATTGCTCTGGCTAGGATTTCAAGAACCATATTGAATAGGTAGAAAGAGAGTGGGCAGTCTTATCTAGTCCCTGATTTTAGTGGAATTGATTCAAGTTTCTCCATTAAGTTTGATGTTGGCTACCGGTTTGCTGTCTATTGTTGTTATTGAGGACTAATATCCAATATATACAAAGAACTCAAGTGTAGCGAACCCCCAGAGACAGGGAAAAAAAAAACCCAACACAACTGCCAAGGAAGGTTCCAAATAGATTTCTTATTTATCTCTCCGAACAGCTTTTTCCTCTCCCTCTCAGAAACAGCTTTCTCTAACCCTCTCCTTGCTCCAACTAACCCCAACTGAACTCTTCTCCAATTGAACTGTTTACAGCTTTTTCCCACAGCATTCGCCTCCCTTCCTCAGGGCACATCCAGTTTTTATCAGTCCCCTGAGCTCCTTCAAAACAACATTCTCCTCCCTCCCCCCACCCATCCTGTTTTCAGCCCTCTGATCTAATCCCTCCCCCCCTCTCCTGGATCCAGTCAGAGTTCAGCCAGGGCTTGAGGTGATAGTCCAGTGACTCAGCAGGCAGGCAGTACAGGATAGTGTGCAGGTTCAGGTTAAACAGGGATCACTGTGGTCTCACTTGCTCCCCACACTCAAGAAGTTAAACTCCAGTAAACCAAATAACCCTATTAAGAATGGTGTACAGAGCTAAACAAAGAACTCTCAACTAAGGAATACCGAATGGGTGAGAAGCACCTAAAAAATGTTCACCATCCTTAATCCTCAGGGAAATGAAAATAAAAACAACCCTGAGACTCCACCTCACACCAGTCAGAATGGCTAAGATAAAAAACTCAGGCGACAGCAGATGCCAGTGAGGATATGGAGAAAGAGGAACACTCCTCCATTGTTGGTGGGATTGCAGGCTGATACAACCATTCTGGAAATCAGTTTGGTGATTCCTCAGAAAATTGGACATAGTACTACTGGAGAATGCACCAATACCACTCCTGGGCATATGCCCAGAAGATGCTCCATCATATAAGAAGGACACATGTTTCACTATGTTTTTTTTTTTTGTTGTTGTTGTTATGTTTCACTATAAATAAGCAGACTTATTTATAATAGCCAGAAGTTGGAAAGGATACAGATGTTCCTTAACAGAGGAATGGATACAGAAAATGTGGCACACTAACATGATGGAGTACTACAGAGCTATTAAAAACAACGAACTTATGAAATTCTTAGACAAATAGATGAATCTGGAGGATATCATTTTAAGTGAGGTAGTCCAATCACAAAAGAACACACATGATATACACTCACAGATAAGTGGATATTAGCCCAGAGACTCAGAATACCCAAGATTCAATTTGCAAAACACATGAAACTCAAGAAGAAGGAAGACCAAATTTTGGATACTTTGATCCTTCTTAGAAGGGAGAACAAAATACCAATGGAAGTATTTACAGAGACAAAGTTCAGAGCAGAGACTGAAGGAATGACCATCCAGAGATGGCCCCACCTGGGTAATCCATCCCATATACAACCACCAAACCAAGATACTATTGCAGATGGCAACAAGAGCTTGCTGACCGGAGCCTGATATAGCTGCCTCCTGAGAGGCTCTGCCAGTGCCTGGCAAATACAGAAGTGGATGCTCACATTCATCCATTGGATGAAGCACAGGGTCCCCAGTGAAGGGGATAGAGAAAGTACACAAGGAGCTGAAGGGGTTTACTGCCCCATAGGAAGAACAACAATATGAACTAACCAGTACACCCAGAGTTCCCTGGGACTAAACCACCAATCAAAGAAAACACATGGTGGGGCTCTTGGCTCTAGCTGCATATGTAGCAGAGGATGGCCTAGTCAGTCATCAATGGGAGGAGAAGCCCTTGGTCCTGTGAAGGTTCTATACCTCAGTTTAGGGGAATGTCATGGCCAGGAAGCTGGAGTGGGTTGGTTGGGAAGCAAGGGTATGGGGGAGGGGATATGGGATTTTCCAAGGGGAAACTAGAAAGGGGCTAACATTTGAAATGTAAATAAAGAAAATTAAGAAAAAAGGGGGAAAAATTAGTAGAATTTTTGTTTACTTGAATGAAAAGGTTACTTCTGTTTTTGTTGTATCTAGCACAAAGTATATATTTTACTATACATAGAATGATTTTTGTACAATTGACAAGTCAAACTTCCATATTTTAAAAAATTTTGAAAAGGGTAATGCTGTTCTTTCATTTGAAAAAAATCAGGATTATATTAAAGTTTTGTAATATCTGCAAGAAAGTCAGATTGTGAAAGTGCATTAGACAATTAAGAGACCAAATGAAGTAGGAGCAAAGGATGCTTCTATAGTTTGTCACTTCTATTACTTCCTGTCTGGTAGTGGTAACTTATTTTACACATTTACTCTTTCATTATATTTTTCACAGTGTGGAAATAAATAGAAGCTACTTCATTATAAATGTTGTATACACTAAGGAAACAACCAGGAAGTCCACAAAAGACTTGGAATCAGTAAATCACATGAATGTTTACTTGGCAAAAGTACTTTATAATGAACAACCATTAGATGCAGTGGGAGATATCTACCTGAAGACAGAATTATAGAAATTTGATTGAGAGAAAATTATGTGGTAAAAAGGTATATGTGATAAAGAAATATAAATTTATAAAAGTTATAAAAGCTTAGAGAAATAGAAAGTCATTTAACAGAAATTTATAAGCTCGACCATATTTTCTGTTTTGTTTTGTTTTGTTTTGTTTTGTTTTTTTGATTTTCTGAGATAGGGTTTCTCTGTATACTTGGCTGTCCTGGAACTCACTCTGTAGACCACACTGGCTTCGAACTCAGAAATCCACCTGCCTCTGCCTCCCAATTGCTGGGTTCAAAGGTGTATGTCACCACGCCCGGCTTGACCATATTTTCTAATAAAATATTAATTTAGTGTATTTTAATAAGTTTCTAAACTTCAGAATACTGAATAACTTTTTAAATCAGGAACAAGTGATATATAATTGAAAAAAGTGTAAAGCATTCTAATATTTTATGTAGCTCAAGGTGAATACAGAACGTTTTATTTACTCTGGCACAAATGTCATGGCATGTTGTGCCATCTTCAAGTTAATGTGTCCTGACAAGATTTCTGTTCAGTAGAAAGAGAACAGAAATACTTAGTATAAAGAGAATATGCCATTGTAGCTAAAGATGTATACTTTCTGCATTCATGAAACATGGGGACCATTTGTATTTCTGTTGTTAAATCTTGCTAAGATTTTCCTGGGGTAAAATTCTGCTGGAAATATTAATGCAGATATTTTTGTTTTGTAAGTAAAATAAAATACAAACAAAATATACACTATTTAAAATTAGACTTGAAATTATTTCCTGTGATATCTTCTTAACTCACTGCATAAAAAATACAATTTTTCAAAATTAGTCAGAGTGCCTTTAAGAAGAAATGCTGCTTCTTTTCACCACACAACATATTTTCTACCTGTTTATTTCACATTGTATTATTATCTGAAATTTACATAGGAAGTCCCACTGAAGCTGTGCTTTGTATAGTAGTTCACTTAAAGTCATGGAATATTGACTTTCATCTTCAATCAGAAATATCTGAAAATGTTGGTGCATGAAACACTACTAAACAAATCAATGCAGTCTTCCTTCAGAATGCTGCATTCCTTTAATTAATAATCTTGAAAGGCTTATATTACCAGTATAAATGCCCAAACCAACACTTGAAAAGTGGGAGAAACAAAGCAAAGTCACTGAGGATGCTGGGATCCTGGGAGGTTTTCATAATCACACTAAGAGGTTTTCATAATCACACTGGCTTTCTCATTGTGGGGCAGGATTTTGTTCATCCTTAGGTATTTATCATAGGTCAGAATGTGAGTTGCAAGTGTCCACTTTAGATCTTTGTACAATGACCATGAATATAATGGACATGTTGCCCATTGATGTGGGGGAATTCATAATGTCAGAGAGAGGCACAAGCAAAGAAAAATGAAACTTTTGTATTAAACCCAACATCCAACATTTTTAGAAATTTTATTTTTTTATGTATCTGTCTATGAGATTGGTCCCAGAATTGAAAATATGGTGTTTTCTCTGTCGTTTCAGTAAATCATTCTAGTCTGTAAGGTAAATATGTGAGTCCATGTAATGGAGAGTAATTCATTATGTTTTGCAGGAATGAAATATCAAGAGCTCTAGTACATCAGAAGGCAGAGCTAATGGTAAGAGTTCTGAAAAATCCTTTACAAATAATAGTTTCAGAGAAAGGGTAGTATGGGCAGCCAGTTGCAATCACACTAACACGAGGTTACAGATAACCAGTGTTGTGTCTGATACTTTAATACAGTTACAATTCTTTTAAGGTTCCACTTGAAATTGATCTCCTCCCCTCTCTTTTTCTCTACAGAGTCTGGTGGTGCTGGATATACCAATCACAATCCGGAGCAAATTCTATGTGCCCAAGATTAGCTAGTCGAAACAAAACAAATTCCATGTTTTTGTGTAATTTTTGTTTTCTTTGGATTATTTTTCATGTTTCTCTTTTTTTTTCAAATCATGTATATGTTTTGATTTTTTTCATTGCTTGTTTTTTTTTTCTTGAGTGAGTGGGTTTAGAGAGAGTGAGGAATGGAGGAAAGGATCTAGGAGGAGTTGAGAGAAGAGAAAATTACCAAATTGATCATATAAAATAAGCTTAAATAAATCTTTTATGAAAAGAATCAAATATCCATATTTTAAATTTTCAGATTTTTTATTAGATATTTTCTTTATTTACATTTCAAGTGTTATTCCCTTTCCTGGTTTCCCCTCTGAAAATCCCCTATCCGTTCCCCCTTTCCCTGCTCACCAACCCATCCACTCCTGCTTCCTGGCCCTGGCATTTCCCTACACTGGGGCTTATAGACTTCACAGGACCCAGGGCCCCTCCTCCCATTGATGACCAACAAGGCCATCCTCTGCTACATATGCAGCTGAAGCCATATATTCATGTTTTAGAAAGGAGAATGATAATAACTTGATTGTCTACAAAGAAGGATCTTTAGGAACTAACTTCTGAATTATACTACTAAAAATGTAATGCCATAGAAGGAGAAAATTGATAAAAATACTTCTTTTAAAGAAGAGCTGGAGAGTTCATGCTACATGGAGACTTTCTAGAGAAAGTGATGGAGGTAAAGATTTGAAGATAGTGCTGTAGACCTGGTAATGTATTCATAGAAACAAAGAGACCATGTATTATATTTAACTATTAACTCAACTTGTTATTGTTTATTTTGCTGGGTTGTTTATTAATAGTGTCACTTTTTAGCTTTTACATTTCCCAAAATGGAGACTATAATGAAGTAGCTCAGTGTGAGAGATTTGTAAGAAATGGCATATGTGTTCGCTAAAGTTTCAACATAACCTTTTGTTTGTTTAGGTTTAGAATTTTGGCTTTTTTTTCCCCAATTTTTATTAGGTATTTACTTCACTTACATTTTAAATGCTATCCCCAAAGTCTCCTATACCCTCCCTGCCCCACTCCCCTACCCACCCACTCACCCTTCTTGGCCCTGGCCTTCCCCTGTACTGGGGCATATAAAATTTGCAAGACCAAGGGGCCTCTCTTCCCAATGATGGCTGACTAGACCATCTTCTGCTACATATGCAGCTAGAGACACGAGCTCTGGGGGTGCTGGTTAGTTCATATTGTTGTTCCACCTATAGGGTTACAGACACCTTCAGCTCCTTGGGTACTTTCTCTAGCTCCTCCACTGGGGGCCCTGTGTTCCATCCAATAGCTGACAGTGAGCATCCACTTCTGTGTTTGCCAGGCACTGGCATAGCCTCACAAGAGATAGCTATATCAGGGTCCCTTCAGCAGAATCTTGCTGGTGAGGACAGGGTTTCTCTGTTTATTGCTGGCTCTCCTGGAAATAGCCTTGTAGACAAGCCTGGTCTATATCTGAGAGATTAGCTTGCTTCTGCCTCCAACATGCAGAGATAAAAACGCATGTAACACCATTGCCTGGTTTACACATTTTTATAGGTATATGGGTAATTGTTATTTTTTATTTTTCTTGGAATTGAGACAGAATCTCACACAGCTCCAGACTAGTGTGTTTTCCTTATTCTGTCTCCAGAATGCTGGGATTGCAGCTGTGTTTGACATCCAATGAAGCTCCAAGCATTCTATATAGATAAAAACATGGATAATAGAGTAAAAAAAAGGATGAGTTTATTGACCACAAGAGGAATTATGGTAGCCTTGTCAGATAAAAGAACAGTAAACTTAGAAGATAGATAGAACACTGGAGTATCTACACCCACCCCACTTCTGGGAAATTTAATATAGGAAACAAGAAGCCAAAGGGTTAATATAGTCATGTCCAATGCGTCTTTTACAAATGTTTCTTCGTAGTTACCACATATCTATTAGATGGATTCAGAAGTTTTAACCATTGCGTCCAGCACAGAGCAGAGGAAAGTCTTATTATGTGCTCTGTGGGTTCTTAATTAGGAGGCTGAAGAGTGAGTTCACTCCAGTTTGCTAAGGCAGGACATAGAGGTAATTACAAATGTGAAGAATTTTATCAACCTGAAGAACTATTCATTCATGTCATAATAGAACATGTAAAACATTTCAATTAAGCTATTCATTATCAACTGAAAATTCTTTCCTTCCTAGTCATCAAAAGGATGCCTACCCATGCTACCACTATTCTGCCAAAAATATTTTTGTCCAAATTGGAGGAAAGCCCTTCATATCTTTGTGGTATAAATATTGTTGACTTCCGTACACAAGACGCATTATTTTCTCTTTGCCACAGCCCCATTTTTCTTGTGTTGGGTTGAGTAAATTTTGGTGTTTACTTAGCTGGTACTACTGCTACAGCATGTCCTTTTCTGTGTGTCACTGCATGGTTTATGAAGCACTTTTCATTCAAACTGCACATGCAAGAGAAACTTTTGCTGAGCTGAATATTGAAATCATGTGCTCCATAAATCTACAGAGCTTAATATTCTTCCAAAGCCTAGTCACAAGAAAACTGCTCAAAAGTAAACTTGTTTTTCAAAGAAGAAATATCGAAATGCATTTTGGAGAAAACATTCACATTCTTGCCTTAGACATATTTTAGAAATTTTACCTCTTATACTGGAACTGGGATTTAAACTTTTTTTTATTATTATTATTATTTTCTTTATTTACATTTCAAATGCTATCCCGAAAGTTTCCCATACCCCTCCCCCCACCTCTGTTCCCCTACCCACCCACT
>NC_034590.1:25940213-25949680 GCF_900095145.1 Mus pahari | reverse complement strand
AGAATCTTGCTGGCATGAGCATTAGTATCTAGGTTTGGTGGCTGATGATGGGATGGACTCCCAAATGGGGTAGTCTCTGGATAGTCCATCCTTTCATCTTAGCTCTAAATTTTGACTCTGTACCTATATCCTTTCATGAGTGTTTTGTTCCTTATTCTAAGGAGGAATGAAGTATCCACCCAGTGGTCATATTATACTCTTATTAGAAAACACCCCTTTCATCACAAATCATTATAGAGAAAATTGTAACAATTAAATGATCAAAATATCCCATTACTTAAGAAGTCATGCTTGTAACAAGTAGCAGAAAGTCAGCCACTCAGGAGTAGAGATTCAGCCAGAGACAACATGCTAATTCATCAGAATACATGCAAGTAAGGAAATGCAGAACTGTAACCAATCATAGTACTTCTTAGTGGAATTTTGTCTTCTAGATATAAATATCATTGTTCATGGTGAAGTAGAGCTATGTGAAAATCTATCTCCTACTTCTATGTTTGTCTACATCATGAAGTTTTTAATTAAATTATTTTAAGCTTAAATTGTCTAAGATTGCCCATTTTATAAACTTATGATGTCTTCATTTCCTGGTTTATAAAATGAATGTCATTATGGAATCCATATCTTATAATCAGGTGTAGAGAGTAAATGTTAACCAATTATTTCCCTTCTTAACTAGAAATGAAGATTTCTTCCAATGTGAATGAAAGCAGAAGTTTGAGAATACTATTCTTTAGGAAAACAACACTTATTACTATGACAGGCAATCACAAATTAAATAATTTAAACAGTATAATCATCTTTCTATTTGTAGAACAGGAGTTCAACGTGTGCCTCAGTGCACTAAAAGTATTGTAATAATTGCTTCTATCAGGACTGTTAGTTAAGATTCCACCTCTGGCTTTTTCTGGATGTCTGAGGGCTTACATCTTTCTACCTCAAATGAATCATGCCATCTCTCTGTACCTCCTGTACTCTCACACATTGTTCTGTCTTCTTTCTCTTGCTTATTTGAGGAGTTCTTGAAGATTTATTTAGACACACATGCATAATTTGGAGGATTATCTCCCTAGCATTAAATCTGAGATTAGCAACCTTAATCTACCTGCATCCTAAAAGGCAGTGGAATACACACAGTTGCTTGTGTGTGAGACTGTTAGTGTCTTTAGAATGTCATTATTCCACCTCCACTTTTAAAGACAAAGTAGGTGAAAATATGCAGCATTCAGCTAGATTGAGATTTTCTTTTCTTTTTATTTTTTGAAATGCCATGAATTATGGTTTAATATAAGTCACCACTGAAAAGACTATAAAATTGACTGGTTTCTTATTGAAACTATATTAATTCAACCATAACAGATACTAATGTAGTGAAATACAAAAGTCAAAACCTATTTTCATATCTCCAAAGTGCAAAACTTAAAGAATTATATTTTCTTTTTTTCCTTTTTTTATTAGATATTTTCTTCATTCACATTTCAAATGCTATCCTGAATGTCCCCTATACCCTCCCCCTGCCCTGCTCCCCAACCCACCCACTCCTGCTTCCTGGCCCTGGCATTTCCATGTACTGGGGCATATTATCTTGATAACAATGAATTTATGGAATTCTTAATCAAATGGATAGATCTGGAGGATATCATCCTGAGTGAGGTAACCCAATCACAAAAGAACACACATGATATGCACTCACTGATAAGTGGATATTAACTCAGAAACTTAGAATACCCAAGATACAATTTGCAAGACACATTAAACTCAAGAAGAAGGAAGACCAAAGTGTGGATACTTTGTTTCTTCTTAGAATGGGAAACAAAATACCATGGTAGGAGTTACAGAGACAAAGTTCTAAGCTGAGATGGAAGGAAGGACCATCCAGAGACTGCCTCACCCGGGGATCCATCCCATATACAACCACCAAACCCAGATACTCTTGTGTATACTAGCAAGATTTAGCTGACATGACCCTGATATAGCTGTTTCTTGAAAGGCTATGCCAGTGCATAGCAAATACAGAAGTTGATGCACACAGTCATCTATTGGATATATTGAGATTTACATTCAACAGATTATAGCATAATGTTAAGATATGAAAACTGGCATTTTGTGGGAATTTGAGGACTTATTACAGCTGTTTATACTTTCATTCAGGGTTTTTCTGAGATTCCTATAGAACCTTCTGAGTTATTGGTTGTCCTCACTGATTCAGAAGGTTCCCTGTAGCTTGTAGTTAACAAAAATTTATATGCTTTTTTATTAGATATTCTCTTTATTTTCATTTCAAATGTTATCCCCTTTCCTTGTTTCTCTACTGAAAATCTCCTATCCCCTTCTTCTACCCCTACCCCTGCTCCCCAACCCACCCACTCCCATTCCTGGTCCTGGTATTCCTCTATACTGGGGCATAGAGCCTTCATAGGACCAAGGGCCTCTCCTCCCATTGATGACCAACTAGGCCATCCTCTGCTACAAATATGGCTAGAGCCACAAGTTCCACCATGTGTTTTCTTTGATTGGTGATATAGTTCCAAGGAGCTCTGAGGGTACTGGTTAGTTCAAAGTTAAAATTTGTTACTGTTATGCTGTATAATAGCATGCAGTCCTTTTGGGGGAATTTTTCTTGCCATGCATGATGTCTTGGGTTCAATCCCCAGTACTGGAAAAAAGTTATAAACATACATAATATGTGTGTGTTTCAATTCCCAGTACTAGAAAAAAGTTATAAACATACATAATATGTGTGTGTTTATAACACATAAAATCTTTTTAAGAATTATTATGTTCTGCTAACAAAATAATATCTAGATTTAAATCATCTTTCTGAAAATTGTACAAATCTGGTAACACCATGCTGTGATATATTATGTACAAAAACGATAGACATAAAATACCCAAGACAATTTGCAAATCACATGAAACTCAAGAAGAAGGAAGACCAAAGTGTGGAGACTTCATTCAAAATACCCATGGAAGGAGTTACAGAGACAAAGTTTGGAGAAGAGGCAGAAGGAAGGATGATCCAGAGACTTCCCCACGCAGGGATCCATCACATAAACAGCCACCAAACACGGATACTGTTGCATATGCCAGCAAGATTTTGCTGAAAGGACCTTGATATAGCTGTTTCCTATGAGGCTATGCCAGTGCCTGACAAATACAGAAGTGGATGCTCACAGTCATCTATTGGATGGAACACAGGGCCCCCAATGGAGGAGCTAGAGAAAGTACCCAAGGACCTGAAGGGGTCTGATTCCCTATAGGAGGAACAAAAGTACGAACTAAACAGTACTCCCGGAACTTGTGTCTCTAGCTGCATATGTAGCAGAAGATGGCCTAGTTGGGCATCAATGGGAGGAGAACCCCTTGGTCTTGCGAAGATTATATACCCCAGTACATAATCACGGTGCAGGGTGGGGGAGGGTATAGGGGACTTTCGGTATAGAATTTGAAATGTAAATGAAGAAAATATCTAATAAATAAAAGAGATAGATGTAAACACCTAGAATTACTGAGACATGACCACAGAACAAATTATAACATGTAGCTTCAAAATCAAATCTAATCATTGACTTTTTAAACTGCAGCTCTTCTTTAATAGTCCTAGGACAATATAATAAGGGGGCTGGGATAGTGAATTTTACAAGGATTAATTAATGCCCTCTTTATAGAAAATTACTCTGCGATCAATTTGAAGGCATAGGGTTGTAATCCCAGCACTTGGGAGATAGAGAAAAGAGGCAGCAGCTCAAGGTGAACATGCACTGCACATCAAGTTGTAGGCCTCTGAATCACAGGACACATTGTGTCACACACCCCACCACCACCACTACCACCACCACNTCACACACCCCACCACCACCACCACCACCACTACCACCACCACCATCACCACCACCACCACCACCATCACCAGCAGCAGCAGCAGCAACAACAATCAAACCAAAACAATACAAACAAAAAAACAAAATTTATCTGAGATGATTTCACTTTCTGGTACAATCTTTCTTCAGTAGATGGTTCATCTCACTGTCTACTTCATCATCTCACTGTCTACTTCAAATATCTTTTTTTCTCTATTTTCAGTTATGTTTACTTTTTGTTCTCACCCCAGTAATTGATTATTACTTATCTAAAAATACCTGCTTAACACATCCAAATGTTAACCATAAATGGGTAAAGACTCTAAATGTAAGATAAAAAAACTGAGAAGTTTTTAGAAGAAAATGAAGCAAATAAACGTAATTCTCTGATTTTCTGACTCTATAGACTGAACCCCACGATGTTCATATGCAAAAATTCTTATCTCCCCTGTAACCCTATATGTATAAGAGGGTTGGGGGTGATAATTAATGTTAAATGACTCCCAGAAGTGGGCTGTACAGTGATTAGAAAAGAGAGTAACAGGTCATGGAAGTCACAAATCTGTAAACACAGACTCAGTAAGTCCAGGCAGAAGGATCAGGAGTTTATGTTCTGTGGGATCCAGGGTTGCATAACACCCTGTCTCAGGATATAAAGTCAAAATCAGAGGTAGAGAATAAACACACAACACACACACACACACACACACACATACACACACACGTTCACATACACACAGAAACACACACACACACACACATACACACAGAGGGACAGAGAGAGATGGACTGAGATAGACAGAGAGACAGAGAGAGAGAAAAAAAAATAAAAGAGAGAGGTGTGAGGAAGTCAGATCAGCCTGCCTTTTCATGAACAAATATCAATAAATGTTTATGAATAATGAGTAAGGAGACAGCTATGGAAACAGAAAACTGACAAACCAACTGAATGGCTGTCATGTGGTCCCCTGAATTGAACTTCCTGCCTATAGCAGTGTCAGAAAACAAATTATATTATTTCAATGACAATGGATCTTTATGTCAACCAGAGATTAATGTATAGAATATATAGGCAAAAAAGTGAATCAGTGTGCATACTAAAGTATGGAAATCATACATAATATTAACTTGATGTGTATGTGTGAAATATGTACACTTAAAACATACTTAATAAAAGAGGAAACAATGAAAAGTGATATTTGATAATATTTCACTTAAATTTTAAATTGAAAAGTACTGTTAACTCTATGTGAAAAAAATTAATTTATATACTCTGTTCATATCTGAGGCCAATTCTGTACTGTTAGTGTTCTATCCAGAAAGCTCTAACTTACTCAAGAACATTTAAGAATATTCCCATTGTTGGCTTATTGAAGTTTCACTGGTTCAGGTTTTAAAGTTTTTGAGTAATTTTAGTTGAATTTTATGCAGGCGAAAATGTAATCCTAATTGTGTTCTACTGCAGGTAAAGATCTAGTTTGGAGCACTACTTGTTAAATATATTGCCAATGTATGTTTTTGCCTTGTCAAAATTTAAGTGGTCATCTCTCTCTCTGTTTACTTCTGATTTCTCTATTATATTCCATTGGAATATCTGTCAGTTTTTATGACAATTCCAGGCTGTCCTTCTCACTACAGTTTTTCAGGACAATTTGAAGTCAGGAGTTGTAACACCTCCTGCATTATTTTCACTCCAGCATTGTTTACATTGTCTTTGGCTATTTGTGCTCTTCTGTGGTTCTAAAAACACTTGGTTGTTTTTGTTTATTTGTTTGTTTGTTTGTTTTGTTTTTAAACTGAAATATAACATCAGAATATTGGCCAGTTTTGCATTAAATCCTTGGAATATTTTTGGTCATGCAGCCACTTTCATAATATTAATTCTGCCAATGTGTAAACATAGATTGTCTGCCGTACAGTATCAAATTTTCCTGAAACATTGTGGGTCCATGTTCTTCCCTGTTGCTGAGCATGGCCACTGGGAAGTACTTGACTGTGCTTATCCTACCCCCAAACCAGGTGGATGCTGGGCTTCTCGAGAGTCCAGAGACACCACTGCAGGCTTGGGAAAGCATACTCTGAGATGCTGGAAGCCTAAGTTGGGGTTCTCATTTGCTCCAGAGTGTCACACAGATGAGTTGGGAACAAAGGGTCGGGGGTCTATGGTCCTGCAGCAAGGCTGATCTCTTGGCTATCCAGGCACCTCTGGGAGTCATGGAAGAGAAGAGAACTGAAGTGGATTGTGAGTTGAGGATTATAGCCCAGTGCCTGGCCACAAGGGTTGGGGGAAGCTCTGGTTTAGCGCAGCACTGATTGTCCTTAGATATGCAGTGGGTATGACTCGGAGCACAGAGAGGCCTAATACTCAAAAATTAAGCTGCAGCGTTGTAGGCAAAGGCTTTTTCCATGTTCTCCATGGTGGTGGTAGATAAAAGAGATAGTCCTTGGTTCCAAACTGTGTACTGATTGTTCATCATTGAAAGTGGATGTGTACCTACTTCCCAGAGTGTACCTGAGACTAAATACCTTTTTCAGGAAGGAATATCTGGAAAGGGGAGTTTATTGACTACTGCTGTCTCTGGTGTGTACTTATCACGTCTCTGGGGTCTCACACCCACTTCTTGGCATGGTTTACCATCCCACAGCTCCTCCATCTCTTTTTATTAAGGGAGAGGTGTCACTGGAGTGACTGTCTAGTGTTAATTGTAGTGAAAATTTTAGGTAGGGTGAAAGCATCAAAATAAATACAACATAAGCCAGAGAGGTAATGAGGGGTGGGGGCTAGGGACACAAGTGGTAATTGAACCAAATAATTGTTGAGTGGATTGTACAGTTAGTGAGGGTGTTAACATTCATTTAAAACAACATTTCATTCATCTACATAGACGTCATATTTTCCTTATTATCATCTAAATTTTCCCAAGTTTGGTAGACTTTGGCAAGTGAGTTCATCTGTCACTAGAAGATCCCAAGTCTATCATCTGTGAATCTCCTGCTGTCATCTTTCAGTTTCAGTGTCTGTTTGTCTTGGAAGTCTTCAGTCAGACAATATGTCTTCAGTCAGCTTTCCTGCCCTAGGCAGGACCAAGGAGATGGCAGGCCAATCTTCATCTGAGTCTATTTTGGCTTTACATTGTCTTGATATTTTTATTGTAGAAGATTTTTTTCTTCTTTGGATAAGTACATATTCCTAAGTACTTAAATTGGGGAGTTATCTTAAATGGGATCATTACCTTTTTCTAAGACTAATTGTTGTTATATATGAAAGAAAGGGTTACTTATTACATTCATTTGAATCCAGCAGCACCAACAGGAATGTTTTCACCTACATCTTTACCACTGTGTTATTCACTCAACTGAAAAAATGAAGCCAACTTAATTTTCCGAGACAGATGAAAACTATTCAGCTCTTTTAAAAAATGAAATAAAAAATTGGGAGGGAATGGATGGGTATAAAAGGCATACTCGAGAGAAGTTACACAGTATCAGAAAGAGAAATATGACAGATTCTTACTAATGTGATTCCTAGCCTATATTATATGCATGCATGAAAGTGAAGAGATGTCCATTTGGGTTCGAAATAACCTGTAGAAAGAACACTAAAAAAGGTTATATTATACTATAAGAAAGCACCGAATAAAGACAAAAACATTTGTGTCACAGCTAATAAACCTAATTGTTTTACCAGTTCTAACTCTGTCATATCTGTAGTGAAATTGTGCATAAAAAGATAAAAGTTACTGTAGGTGAAAAATCTAGCACAATGCTTCACAGCTTCAGAATGGTGTTTCTAATTTTACAGAATGTCCCCAAGATGCACAGTCTTCGAGTTCTGATAGTTTTGCTACATTACCTTTTATTTGAAACCTGTTTACAATCAAGTTTTAGCTTAAAAGTAGACTTCTAGTTCCTGAACATGTCATAATAATCCTATTAAAAGAAAGCAAAACTTTGAAAAGTAAAGTTTGGAAGCAACACGATTGGAGGGGAGCAGTGTGTACTTGTGGTGTGCAGGAATCACGGGGACATGTATGTGCACTCCCTGTGAAGGAACTTCAGCACAAGACAGAAGGGATGGTGCATCTAGAGTAGCTGTTGACCTTCCAGACAGACTGTTAAGGAGCAACTGCACACCTCTGAATAGTTGCCTTTTCTTTAAAAAATATTTCACAGCTACAAACTTTTCTCTGAGTACAGCCTCTTTAAGGACTCCAGACTCCAGAAATTGGCCAATTATCCATTCAAGTTGCTTCATATTATTGTAAATATGAACTGTGCACCTGCTCAAACACAGGCAGGATCATCCCCCACTGAGTCTTTTTCATGCAGTGCATAAATATTTTCTCTTGTGTAATATAACAACTGATGCATATTGAAGTCGTCCCTCCCTCAGGACTCCCTGTCTATAATTGTTGACTTGTGGGAAAGATTTCAGAAATTGTATCCTCACACCACTGCACATGGGTCTCTGTGCATATCCTCTTCTAACATTTGAAACACAAAGACCAAAGAACTCAGCTAAGGGACTACTGTGAGAGAGCTTTAACCTCTGGGGTCCCTTGACCTACAGCAGGAGAATGGTGACTTTTGTACCATCAGGGAGCCCTGGAAACTAAGAGTGTTTCATCCATGACCTCTTCTGACTTTTGAAGCATGGAAACAAAGATTCCTGTAGGTGACTAATCCCCTGACCTGGTCCTCCTTCTTTAGAGATGTTAATCAGACTGTAGTTTGGGTGTCACTAAATTTACTCCTGTAGACCCTTTCAAGGTCTTTTAGAATGACAGTTGCTGTTCAGAGGTTTTCTGAAATCATTAGCAGCATAATAAGTTTTAACTTTACAAACACAATGGTTATAAGTCATGGTGTTTTGAAAAACCACTGCAGAATAACTGTGGACAAATTCTTTATTCTTAGCTATCTCTTAAAATTATTTGAATAACAATGTCAGGTTTATGCAAAGCCAACACTAAAGCAGTGACTATAAACACACAAAAATATTGTTAGTTTGTCTCCTCAAATGAGAGAGATTAGGCTACAAATATTTAGGCAACTTGTGGACAGTTATTCAAATACAAGTTCTTACAAATGAAATAACCTTTCATATTAGGGTACCTTGTTTTCAAACGATAATGTATTTGAGACAATGCCATTTTCCTGAGATTTATCTCATTGTTTGTTTCTTCTTCAAGAACTGATCTAGTCCATAACTACTACTCATGAAATGAAATTCAGCTATCCATTTAAAACCCCTAAGATCTTACATAAGGCAAAGGTTAGGGAGAAATGTAAGAAGCAGAAATCACTCTCAGTCTCCCCCCACCCGCCTTCCTTCCCCTTTTTAAAGTTAAAGACTGATTACAGCCACGCAGAGAGAAAATGGAGAACAGATGGGAACACGCAACTCTTTTTTTTTTTTTTCATTTTTAATATATCTTTTTTTTTTCAATTTTTATTAGGTATTTACTTCATTTACATTTTAAATGCTATCCCCAAAGTCCCCTATACCCTCCTCCCCCTGCTCCCCTACCCACCTGCTCCCCCTTCTTGGCCCTGGAGTTCCCCTGTACTGGGGCATATAAAGCTTGCAAGATCAAGGGGCCTCTC
>NC_034590.1:25926174-25939108 GCF_900095145.1 Mus pahari | reverse complement strand
GAGAGAGAGAGAGAGAGAGAGAGAGAGAGAGAGAGAGAGAGAGAGAGAGAGAATTTAAGTCTCATTGGAAATGCCCTGAATGTTTTAAATGGTTATTTTTAATAATCTTTAGTGGAATAATAGTTACAATACAATAGCAATACAACTGTACAAAGAATAACTAAATAATATTGTACTAATATACTTGATAACATAGACTGTATAAAATTGCAATTTCAATATATGGCTACTGGAAGTTTATTCAACTTGATAAATGTCCAGTGATGTCTTAGAAAGGTGATCATGTATTCATTTTATGATCCAACACCTCTATCTTCACTCTGTATGTATAAAATAATATTGAGAAGTACATAAGAATACCAGATGCAAAGTAGTGGTGTGTTTGAACAAGAGCCCATTGAAATAGCAGCCCACTATACCATGAAAATGAAGTTCACATATTGAGAGGATTGCTTTCCCCAAAAGCTGTCCCCTTGTTCACTAACCCACCCACTCCACTTAAAAGCAATTAAAGAAATATTCCTGGAAGACTTGTTATAGAACATTTCATGGTAATTGCTTGTGGTACAGCCAAATCCCACAGAACAGAAACTCAACTTTTACCATAAACAGAAACCTAACTTGGCTAGCGTATCAAAATGTCTCCTGATTAAACAGTGGAGTCAGCCTGGTTTCTCAGTTTCTTCACGACACTTCCATGATAGTATATAAGGACTGATTACGTTATATAGATTATTAAATACATGCACTTTATTTTAGCAGTTTATACTCATGCAGTAGATATATTTTAAGTGTAAATTTAAAGTGCACTTAAAAATAAGTATTTCTATACTGATATCAGAATAAAATGAGATTTTTTAAAAAAAATGTTAGCTAAATACAAGTTTGCTTGTGAAGACTATATTTCATATTTCAACTATGACAGCTGTAAGTAAAGCTTTAAGATACATGTTGACATGTGGTTAATTAATACTTGTTAATTAAGGTCATTGTCTAGATAGTTCTCTGAGCTGCACACAAAGTGGGGGATACTCTTTACCAGTGAGGATTCCCCTTCTCTGATCATGTCTGGGGACACTGAACCTCCATACTCTCTAACTGAATTAAGTCGAGTAGTCTTTCTCCATCTCATTTTTATTATTCTCCAGTGGAACTCTTATTCAAGTATTAACTTAGCATTTTTATTTTGGTGGAAAAACTATAACCATATTTATATTATAAATACATTGTCTTCAAAAATTGTTTTTCTTTACATTAAAGGGAAATATTTCTGTTATTGAAAACTCTCAAGTGATTCAGCTGAGGACAACAAGAATTGACAGAAGAAATAATGGTACCCATTTACATGACAGGGAAAGCGAGGAAGAGGAGAATCTGCATGAAAAATCATCTGTGATTCACCTTCAATGATAGTGGACTTGATATGTCACAATGAAATTCTGTGTGAAAAGAAGTCATCTCAAACTGAGTCTACAGACAAAGATGGTCCTTATTAACCCAAGTGGGATACAAAACAAACCCCGAAGTCATGAACATGAGTAAGGGATAGGAGGATGCTTAATAGTTGTGGGAGGAAGAGAAGAAATGATGGTGCAGCGAGCAACCAGAAAGCATTATATACACATATGAAATTGTCAGAGAAGTTGATAATTTAGGGGATACAAAAGAAGGCTGTATTCACACCCAGGGCAGAATTCTCCTCAGCATTTCCAGTGACGTGCCTTCCCTACTCTTGTCAAAGCAGTAACTACAAATATCCCATACTGTGGCACACTGGGAGGCATGGTATTGCCAGTATTGATTAAGGGAAAATAAACCCATTAGTGTGGCTCTAATCCAGTATGGCTGCTGAAGTTATAAGATGATCTAATGTGTTCAAAAACAATCAGAGGGAAGTTTTGGGGAAAACCCAGGGAAAAGACAGCTGTGTCCTTAAATCGTGGAATTCAGACTCTCAAAAGGAACTCACACACCATTTCCTCAGTCACCTAGGAATGTAGGAACATGCATGCCTATTTTACACACACACACACACACACACACACACACACACACACACATGCACAGATGGTTTACTGTGACAGATTCTAATATACATCCATTAACAGAAGATTCAAAGTACAGAGGTGATCTGTGATGTATTCAATTTTTTCTTTTCTTATTAAGTCTGTATCACAAAATTTTATGGATCATTGTTCCAAGAACATTCTAAAAGTCTCTGTCCTTAACACTGTTCTTATAGTAGGCAATGACTTCAAATAAAAGTAAATATTGAACAGTAGTTCTTAACCTTCCTAATGGCAAAACCCATTAATACAGTTTCTCATGTTGTGGTGATACCAAACAATAAAGTCATTTTCATTGTTACTTCATAACTGTAATTTTGCTACTGTTATGAATTACAATGTGAATATCTGATATCCAGATAGTCTTTGGCAACCCCTGTAAAAGTAATTTGGTTCCTGAAGGGGGCACAACCCACACAAATTGAGCACTGCTGAATAAAGGAACTAAATATGATCATTATAAATATGAATAATTAGAAGGGTGAGACCAAAATATGACGCAGACATGGTGGTGGGAATTTGCAATACTAGTCCTAGCACCTCAGCAAAGGGGAAGGGAAGAAGAGATGGATGCTGACGCTCATCTGGTTTCTTTTCTTCTCTACATTTTATTCAGTCTGAGGTACAGCAAGTTGGAACAATGGTGGTAATGATCATAGTGTATGCTCACATCTCAGTTATACCTGTAGATATCCTTACAGTCAGGCTCAAAGGATGTGGTTTTTGTGTGTAACTCAACACAATTACAGTGAGAGTGTTGAGACATCAATAACCCTATACTGGCATTTATTGTCCTTTTACAATATAGCCAAGGAGATCTTAGGAAACATTTAGGTGAAAATATATAGTTCAGATAATTAGACAAAGTCAGGACAGTTGAATATTAGGAGTTATTTCATTATTCATTTTTCAAATTTTAAATGTATTTTATTACTTAGAGCAATGCATGGCAATTTTCTTACTAGTTTAGATTAACTGCGAAAGCCTATTTTTGATTTATATAAATTAAAGTGATTGGTGAGTATAATTGCTTAGGAGCTTAAAATTCTAAATTGTATGAGTTCATTTTATGTGTTAGTAAATTAGAGAATCCTTCCAAAGTAAAGGAAATATATGCATTCAGGTAGAGAAAACCCTATGTAATGTGTATCAAATATCAGTGGGAAGAGATCTCAGATTATAATTGAACAGCAAGGGGCAAACTTAGGGGAAACAGAACTCTTATCCTGTGAGCAAAGCATTGCTTATTGAGCTAGGAATGTGGCCCGTGTCACCAGTTTCTTGGAGTAGAAAGAAGACAAGTGCAGGAGAAATCCTTTGGATATACGTAGTCTGTATTAAGGGACTAACAATGAAGATTATGCAATGAGTAATAAGAATAGACAGTTCCCCTATTGTTTGAGAAATTTGTTTGGTTGTAACTCTTTCCAAAGATAGCTAAGCATCAATAGGGAAATAAAACATGGTTTGTTCTCTCTAACCAGATATGCTGTACAAAATTACTGTGTAATCTCAGGGGCTCATTGTTAATTAACTCAACAGAAGGAAAATCCAGCCGAGTAACATTCATCTTCTTTTCCCCTTTGACTCAGATTTAGAAGGCAACATAGGGGAACAAACACAGCTTAAAGCTAGCTACGTTTTCAAGCCATCAGTCCTTATTTGTATGACTGATTCAAGTCAACACAATGTAAGCACTTACTAAGCTCAAATCCTCATTAAAACGGCAAAGTGCATGTCCAGTGCTTATTATCCAAAGTATGTGTAATCTCTGAAAAAATCCTAAATATATATTAGTACACATAGCTTCATTAGAATTTAAACTCTTTTTTATATCATTATAAATTGCCTTGTGATAATAATAAACAACAAAGCTTGAAATTCTTTAATTTTCATGAAATTAAATATATAAGATATATTTACATATTGATTGTCTCATTGGAAATCACTAAAGCTTTTGGCACTGTATGTCATTGATAGGAATCAGATTTAGGAGGTGGGTACACACATACTAAGTAACATACCTAAAAAATGACTCAAGGTGTTGATATTCCTGCATATTTCAGTTCACTAGACATCCCTACAGCAAGAAACATATTCACAGACACAGATATATGCTTTTCAAATCCATGGTTTATCATTATATTATCTGTTTCAGTTTTTCTTCTTAAGTTGTATTTTATTCTTCTGTGTAACTTATACTTCTTTAATAAAAATAAAGATACATAAATTCATATTAAACTGTAAATTTGTAAGGAACAGAAATACAGAAAAACAGAATTGGGTTTGGTAACTGTGATGTTTTGGATAAGAATGGTGCCCCCGTAGAGTTATATATTTGAATGTTTGATTAAAAGTTGGTGTATTATTCAGGAAAGATTAGGATATGTGGCCTTTTTGGAGGAGATAGATCTCTGTGGATGGGTTTGAGGTTTCAAAGCTTACTTCATTCCCAATCTTGTTTTCCTTATCTAATGCTTCCTGCCTTCTGATGATACAAGTCCTCAGCTACTGCTCCAGTGCTATGCCTGCCGGCCACCACACTCCCTGCCATGAAGATAATAGGTAAGCCCTCTGAAACTGTAGGGAAGTTTCCAAATAAATGGCTTCTTCTATAATCGCCATCATAATGTTGTCTCTTCACAGTAATAAACCACTAGGTAAGAGTAATCAATTTTGATTGGCTATAAAATTGTTAGGTGATGATTAATTTTGGATCAGTGTAATTTTTTTTATCTTTAAATCATACAAATGTGTCATGTTGGTAACTGCATAAAAATAGACCATATAAATACATTTCCATGACCTTTCATTCAGTAGTTTCAGAATACTTACTATTATTAGAAATGTAGGTCTAACCTTCTAATGTCTTCGGGAGATTTAGGTCAGGGATGGAAGGAATCAAAAGTTCAGAGTCTTTATGAAAGGCACTAGATAGAAACACATTAAAAGGACAAAAGGTTTATTTGAATCCTGGTTTTAAAGATTTTCAGTTTTGATTAGCTGACATCATTGCTTTAGATCTAAAGTAATAACACCTATAGTACATTGTTCAATGATGTTAACAATGAAAAGTGAAAGAGAAAAGGGGGAGTGAGAGATGAGGTTTGAGAGGACTGGGAGATGGTGATAGAAGACCAGGGAGATGGGATACAACTGGGTGGGGAACCATGGGTAGGAGATAAAGACAGAGGAGATAGATGAGTTTGATTGGTTGGGAGATGGAGATAGGGATAAGAGAGTAAACTGAATTTCATAAGAATCTGTAATTTTGTAGGAATTCATCCTTATTGGAATGAATGCACAGCTATAATAATGGTGATATTAATGCAGTTATGAGATGTTAATATTTGATCACATTTACAGCTTTGAGCAGAATAAAAATGTTAGACATTAGTGTTATGTGGGAGATTAAATCAGAGAATATTATTTCATGATGGAGTGAAAATTAATAAATAGATTTGAGACGAAAATTCTGGAACCTGTCCAGTGGTGTGCTGTAAATAGCAGGTACATGTAGAAAAACATTGAGTGGGATGCCTGGAGCTTTTATTTGTAGAGTGTTACATAGAGTGAAGCTCAGTAAAAATCGCTGAAAAGACTAATAGGAATATTAATTACAGTTTACTTTAACCCTCCACCTATAGTTAAAATCAAACAAATAATTATATAGCATATCAGCTTTGGACTTTGATGATAAAAGATGCATCATTTTAATAAACCTTGGAGATATAAAAAACGTAATGCACTTTATACCACACACTAGACTCCAATGAGATTGCACAAATAAAAGTAACACAAATAGTGAGTGCATTCTCATGAAAATAATCTTGAACACAATAATCTCAAAACACAAGAAGACACTGCTATTTAAAAATTCCTTAAAAATATATTAATATTTTAGACAAATATGCATTAAGACATTAATATTTTAGTCAAAAAATACAAAGAAGAATTTCAAAATTTCTCAAAATTTTACTTAAAGGAAATACCTTACAATTAAACTTAAAACACTTTTAAATATGTCTATTAATTAAATAATGCAAGAAACATGTGCTTGTGTCAAAATTATAGAAAAAGTAAGGATCTAGACTAAAATATTCAGCAACAAATATCAGCTGACAGTTTGAGGGGAAAAATTATGAATTGAGGCTGAGATCATATTAGCTACTCTAATCATGAAATGGAACTTTCAAGAACATTAAGATTTGAAGGTAGTGATTAATGAAAGCTTTCTGTTTCTGTACAGATGTAGAAAAGATGTTTGATGATATATTGAGAATATACTTCATGAAGTTAAAAAATCATTAATTAAATATTAATGCCAAATAGTATGAGCTTATAGATAGTTACTTATCAAGAAATCTACTTGATAATAAGAGATGCACCTGTGCAGAAAGGCAACATTTTGTATAAATTAGAAACGTTTAAGTGTTTTGCTCCCAGATCAGGAGGGAAATGCAGCCCACCATTCCCACAGCTTTCTACTGTTGTGTTGTGTTTTCTACTGCTGTAGTCGCCAATACTCTTGGCCCAGAGAGCAAATTACATACAGATATGCACATACATATGGGAAAACTCACACATGGACACACACACACACACACACACACACATGGGTACACACATACATGGGTGTGCATACACGTCTGTATGCATTTATACAAAGTAGCAAATGTAATAAACTCCACTTATAAATTATCTTTTGGGCACTTTCAAACATAATACATAACACTGTCGGTATTCTACATGTATGTGGTATTGCAACCATGTCAAACCAGGACCCTGGGATTTCTAACAGGAAGATCATGAGTTCAAAGTTAGTCTGAAGAACACAGAATTATTTTGTACAAAACATACAAAAATATACTATTCACAACAAAATCATTTGGTTTTGTTATTTAAAAAACAAAATTAACATGAAGATAACTAATTGTATAGAGATAAGCAAGTGCCAGAAGAATCAATGGAGGATACCTTATACTTTACAGTACAAAATAAAATAAAATTCATATGGACAATTAACCAATACATGTTCAAAACATATATATGAAAGTGGCACTGAACAATAAAAACCTCTTAGAAAATACAAGGACAGCAATTTAGAAAATTTAACACTTTTATAAACAGAGAAATGATACTATAAAAACTTGGACATTGCAGTGAGAATTGGCTGTTTTACAATCAAGGCAAGAAAAATAAAACACTAACAGAAATTTAGAAATTAATCCATGAAATCTAATAGTAATTGCCATGAAAACTTGGGGTGGGGGGTGATGAGAAAACAGAGAAGTTATCCATATAAAACATTTCTTATGTTTAGGAGGTATTGCTATTGTTTTAATATAAGTGCATAGAAAAGCAATATTCCAGAAATTCAAAGGAAGAACAGATTGATCTGAATTATATATGTACATATGAAGTAAAGATGTTATAGGTATATAATAACAAAGATGAATGCACTATTTATTGAAGAAATTTGAAACAACTGAAGAACTTGTGGAAGGTATATAAAAGGAAACAATTCTTTACACTGTGTGAATGTTAGATAACAAGGAATGTCTGCTAATTATGTGTTACTTTCCTCAAAGTGGGCTTGTAATTTGTAGTGCTCTATGAGCATAGAGGCAGCTCATGTCCCTAATTCAGACGGGTAAGTTCAGTTCTACATTCCCCTCTTTACAATGGATTTAAGTTATTGTAGGCATAAAAATATGTGAGATAAATCTACCTTGATGGAAATAAAGTAGGTCTAGCATGGATGATCCTAATAGAAACAGATTATTACCCAATATTACTTTTCTATCAAGCTAAACAGCTATATTGCACAAATTTCAGTTTTGATGCTATTAAGATTTCAAAGGACTTTGGTCCTTTCTCAGTTTTGTTTAGTCTGTGCCCCTAGACTCACAGGAGGGGCCGTCTATACTTACTGCAGCTGACAGTGACACTTCAAGAGAAAAAATCCAAAGAGCTGCCTGCAGGACTTAGTGCCTTCCTTCATCTTCTCCTGTCTTCTCTCCCATTTCCTTGGGTGATGGAGAAAGGGAGGCTTTAGAGAAACTGCCTGTCATTCTTGACTGAAAGGTGTTTGAGAGGTGGGAGTGACAGACCGAAGAGATGCTTGGAAAGGAAAATAAGACTATGAATTGTTAGCTGAATTGTGATTTTTATTTTCAGATAGTCCTGTATGGGTAGAAAAGGCTAGTTAATTATTGTTTTGTTTAGTTTCACAGTGCTATATATTAATGATCTATTCAGACTTTAGTCATTAACTCATAAATTAATGTAATTATTTTTTGAGTGCTGGAGACTAAACTTGGTTCTTCACACATAATATACAAGAACTTTATCGGTAAAATGTATTTTCACCTCTCTTTTACTGTTTTATGCTATTAGGGGATGAGCACAGGATAGCATTGATCCCACTGTATCAATGGCTTCTGACAAAGCTGCCTGTAATTCTATTCTTGTGTCCTCAGTGGAGAGAGCTGTGGTTATAGAACAATATAATTCATATACAGAAAAACATAGGATAGCCCAGCCTAGCCATCACACTATACGTCAACATAGCATCTATGAACACCTGCTTGTCAGGGTGCAATTTAGGATAAATTGCAGAAGTTTGCTGCTTTAGCTATAACTACAGAAAAGAAAACTAAAACACTGTCATTTTCCATAGAGATTCACTCATTTCCTTTTGTGATAGATGCACATATGTCAAAGTATAACAATCACATCCTCGGAAAAACCTGCATTTTAGGTTGAACATAATGCTTTCTAGTTTATTTTATAATCTCTTGGTGGCCCACATTTGTATGTTTTGTGTTTCTGGAATTAGATTATACACACTGAGTATCCTGTTTTGCGTGTGTCTTTGGGTCTTTTAAAATTAGAGGCCTAGCTGTAAAATATTACCACCTATTCCAGCAATCAATGCTTACTATTTTTTTTATTTTTTTATTGAATATTTTATTAATTTACATTTAAAGTGTTATCACCTTTCCTGATTTTCTCCCTGAAACCCCTTATCCCACCCCTCCTCCTCCTGCGTCTATGAGTGTATGCCCCCACCCACCCACCTATTCCCACTTCCCTGCCCTTGACCTACACTGGGGCATCAAGCCATCGCAGGACCTAGGGCCTCTTCTCCCTTTGATGCCACACAAGGTCATCATCTGCTAGATATACGACTGGAGCCATATGGTCCCTCCCTCTATGTGTACTCTTGGATTGGTGGTTTAGGCCCTGGGAGCTCTGGTTGGTGGATATTGTTGTTCTTCCTGTGGGGTTGCAAACCCCTTCAGCTCCTTCAGTCCTTTATCTAACTCCTCCATTGAGGACCCAGTGATCAGTTCAATGGTTGGCTACGAGCATCCACCTCTGTATAGGTCAGGCTCTGGCAGAGCCTCTCAGGAGACAACTTTATCAATTTTCTGTCTGCAAGCACTTCTTGGCATCCACAATACTGTCTGTGTTTAGTGACTGTGTATGGGATGGATCCCTATGTGGGGTATTCTCTGGATAGCCTTTCCTTCAATCTCTGTTCCACACTTTGTCTCCTTATTTGATCCAACAAGTATTTTTTACCCCTTCTAAGAAGGACCAAAAGACCCACACTTTGGTCTTCCCTCTTCTTGATCTTCATGTGGTCTGTGAATTGTATCTTGGGTATTCTAAGATTTTGGGTTAATATCCACTTATCAGTGATTGCATACCATGTATGTTCTTTTGTGATTGGGTTACCTCACTCAGGACGCTATTTTCTAGTTCCATCCATTCACCTAAGAATTTCATTAATGCATTGTTTTTAATAGCTGAATAGTACTCCATTGTGTACATGTACAATTTCTGTATCCATTCCTCTGTTGAAGAACAACTGGGCTCTTTCCAGTTTCTGGTTATTATAAATAAGGCTTCTATGAACATTGTGGAGCATGTGTTCTTATTACATGTTGGAGCATCTACTCCAGGAGTAGCATAGCTGGGTCCACAGGTAATACTCTGTCCAATTTTCTGAGGAACCGCCAGACTGATTTCCAGAGTGGTTGTACCAGCTTGCAATCCCACCAACAACGGTGGAGTGTTTCTAACCAGCATCTGCTGTTACTTGAGTTTTTGATCTTAGTCCTTCTGATTGGTATGAGGTGGAATCTCAGGATTGTTTTGATTTTCATTTCCCTGATGACTAAGGATGTTAAACATTTCTTTAGGTGCTTCTCAGTCATTCGATATTCCTCAGTTGATGATTCTTTGTTTAGCTCTGCACCCCATTTTTTTATTTTCTTGAGGCCAGATTTTTAGATAATATTTATATTTAACTATTTATAGGGATTATTATTTAAAAATGAAAGTAAGAGTAAGAAATAAAATATGCCAGGTTGAGATAGTATTGTAGAGCTCATGATAGGGTTTAGGAAATAATGCCTTCTCTGGACTTGCTGGAGAAAGACTGTATTTGTGAATTAATTCTTCCATTGTCTAATTTCTTGGCAACAACAAAATGCATCATTATTGTCTCAAAATTGCTTGGGGAGAGAACTCAAATGCCATATAAAGGGAGAGTGTCAGTCCTCTTGGTGGACAAATGACAAAAATGGGACAACCTGGCCTGAGCCAGGTTCCTCTAACAAAAACTTCCCTAGAGATTCTTGCTCTGACTGCAGGGTTGTCTCAGTACTTCCTGTATTTACCTGAGATCCCATTTATCTGAGGTTATTTAATTGTTCTACAGGTCTGCCTCACCCCAACCTGTGCCTGATTGTTAACTTGTTAGCTTCATGCCTCTTCTCCCTGTTTTCCATATCTTGGGACATAAACAGGATACCTGGCTGAAGGTGGTAGTGGCAATTTTATATATTGGGTTAGTTTTATGCCTTATAAATTGAAGGGAATGCACAGGAAAAAAAATACTCATTCTCTACCACTTGCCCTCAATTCTTATACATTTTACTATGTTTTCCTGTGTGTGTGTGTGTGTGTGTGTGTGTGTGTGTGTGTACATGTGTGTTGCATGAGTGAGATATGACCTCTCTGCTCATGTTCATCTTAGGAAATGATTTCAAAGAAACAACTTAGAGATTCATTGAAAAGTCAAAGGCATGTGAAATAAAAGAAATGAGAAAATGAAAGAGGCATAGGAAAGGTTCTCCATTAAAAAAGAATATTAACATTAGAATCTTAACTTTCCCTTTAATACATAGCACGCAGGTTTACATATTCTTTTGTTTTGGAATTTTAGCCAGTGATGACACATAAAAAGTAATTTAGGGGAAGAAACTTAACTGCCTGACTCCTACTTTCACAGGGACTGTGATTTGTACCTTGCATAAAATGACATATCTATTTTTACAACTCTGTAAGGAAAATGAAGTCGCTATGAAAATAATTTCTAAAACATCACTGAGGGATAAATAAAAGAGTCAGAATTCTATTCCAGGAAATCTGATTCTCATGCATTTAATTTAATTTCTGCCAAGGGAAATAAATATAGCCTTCGAAAAAAGGAGAGGAAGAAATTTGGGGAAATGTATTCATTGTCCCCTTGGATATCGCCACAGTAAATTTAAAACAAAAGATTTTAATATACTTACCATTTTGAAATTTATTCAGAACAATACACTAGACACTAGAGAGAAGCACATTAGCAAGAGTGTTTCTACCATACCAAGTCTGGTGACCCCACCTCAGCATAGATACTGTATCAGTGCCCAGTGTCTCCTAGATGCTATGGGTAGGGTCTAAAACAATCACACCACCAACAAAGGAGTGTCACAATCTGTAGGGATTTAGGGTTGACCTGAGTTGGGTGACAGGGACTGAAGAAACAACAGAAACACAAACAGAAAAACTGGGTTCTGTTGAACCGTGAGCTCAGATGAAGGCACACCAACGATTTGGAAAGTCAGAATATGTATTATATAGTCGAGTGAGGACTTGGGTATCTTATATACAGTTGAACAAGGATCTGAGTTAAAATATGTTTAATCTTTTAGGCGATCACCCTCAAACTGCAGTCATCCAGGAAGAGAAAGGTACGGGTAATACTTTGTGCACACTCTGTCAACATCCATACTTGTAACAGTGAGAGATGTTTCCGTCCCCATGGGTCTGAGACTACAATGTCCTTGACATGTCAATGCTCATGCCAAAAATATACATTCATTCTCATCCACTCTTCTATTATTTATAAGCAGCATTCATCAAGATATAGGATACTTTGGTGCATCAGAAGAATCCAGTTGTGGTTGTATACCTTAAACTCAGTCAAGTCTAGAAGAGGCCTCCGGTCCTGTCCAGTCTTTTGACTATGTTGTTGCTCACACTTGAACATCATAACATTCAGTTAGGTGTTAAGCTGTGGCCACATAATTCTTCTACTTTAGCACATTATAAATGAATATAGGTTGACATGAAGATTGGGGAAAAATTACTCTCACCAATCCTAATAGTACATATGTGGATAAACTAACGTAGTATGTGGGAAGGAAAAAGCTGGTAACTCTCAGGTAGTCAAAATAATATATTTTACATGGTACAATTTGTAAAAACCAGACCAAGCTTAAAACATGAAAAAAGAAAAAGTCACAAATTTAAACTCATAGTGTGTCAAATAAGTTTATAATTTTATGTAAGACCATGCTCATCACAATCTTGGGTGCATGAAGCACACTGGCTTCAGTGTGGACTCACATTGATAAACTTTTTTTTTTTTCTGTGATCCTGTAAACTTTTATTTTTTTTTTTACCAACTTGTAAGCAGATGTTTTATGAAATAGCAACAACACCATAAAATAAGTAAGAAACTATTTGGTTTAAAACTAAGATATAAGGCGAAAGATTTATACGATCTGAAGAGAAACCAGAGT
>NC_034590.1:25917449-25925699 GCF_900095145.1 Mus pahari | reverse complement strand
GGGGGGGGGGGGTATAGGGAACTTTTGGGATAGCATTTGAAATGTAAATAAAGAAAAAAAAAGAAAGTAGGTAGGACTCATTGATTGATCATTCTGTTATAGGTAGAGAAGAAAATTAAATGTATAATAAAAATCTACTATCACACAAAAAACTAAGATATAATAAATTGATAATTAATAATGGGAACAATGATGATTTATAAATTCAAATTCTGTAAAGTGTATTATTTATCTGTATTCTATTTCACACAAGAGGATATTATATAATTAGTGGCATATAACCATATTTACATTTCCTCCATTGCCTAGGGTGTATGTTGATATTTTTACACTAACACAGATATGCCTGTCAAGTTTTTTTTTTTTTTTTTGGTTTTTCGAGACAGGGTTTCTCTGTATAGCCCTGCCTGGCTGTCCTGGAACTCACTTTGTAGACCAGGCTGGCCTCGAACTCAGAAATCCGCCTGCCTCTGCCTCCCGAATGCTGGGATTAAAGGTGTGCGCCACCACACCCGGCCTGTCAAGTATTATTTAAGATCAATGTGTGCACATGACTGGAGTGACGTAACCACGTCCTTACTACCTATCTTTTAGTGGAGATTCTCATTTCAGAATATAGAGTCAATGGATGCAATTCTCATAAAAACATCTCCATTCAGACTGTTAAAACTGTTCTCTGGGAATGGAGAGGTAACTTGGGGTTAGTACTGCACTATTTTTCAGAGAATTTAGGCTGAATTTCTAACATCCATGTCTAGCTGCTCACAATAGCCTGCAACGCCAGCATACTACCTCTGATCTATTCATCCAATCCTGCAATCACAGGCTTTTGCATCATAGTATAATGAATTTCAAAGCTTGTAACATTTTATTAGTAATCTTATTTATTAATTATTTTTAGATAAATGGAAATAAGTAATTTTTTAATATCATACTAAAATTACATTAGCTCATTCAGGGTCATATAAAGAACTTCTCTTCATACATGTAAGTATGCTCAGTGCTCTTACAGAGAGCTTGCAATAATTAATTGTACAAATAAATAATTATAATTAAAATAATTATTATTGAACAGAAAAGTGTATTTGCCATCAGACATACTGTGGTAAAGAAAGTCTATGTAAGGATATTTCCGTTTTATTTTATATTGTATATCACCTATTTTAAAAATGAGAACTTGACTTTTCAATAAAAAAGGATTCTTTTTTTAATTTTTTTATTTTATTAGATATTTTCTTTATTTACATTTCAAATGCTATCCTGAAAGTTCCCTATACCCCCCACCCCTGCTCCCCTACCTACCCACTCCCACTTCTTGTCCCTGGCATTCCCCTGTGTTGGGTCATATAAAGAAAATAAAAGGATTCTTAATGGCCAGTGAAGAATTTATCATTTTTGTCAACTCATTTAATTTTGCTTAAAAAATTCTTGGACTACATGAGAAAATATTTCTTTACATTATCTTTAAGCATTTATGACTTTTAAAAAGGATGCTAAACCTTGTATTATGTAAAAATAATCTGTTTATTAAGATTATTAATTTTTCTATATACTCATTCATCCTATGTCTTACAATTTTTTTCTTCAAATTCAAGCTATACTAAGATTGAAGTAATTTTTGCATTAATGGAATTTATAGGATTCTTAGGCAAACGGATGGATCTGGAGGGAATCATCCTGATTGAGTTAACCCAATCACAAAAGAACTCACATGACATGCACTCACTGATAAGTGGATATTAGCCCAGAAACTTAGAATACCCAAGATACAATTTGCAAAACACAAGAAAATCAAGGAGAAGGAAGACCAACGCGTGGATACTTCATTCCTCCTTAGAATAGGGAATAAAATACCCATGGAAGGAGTTACAGAGACAAAGTTTGGAACTAAGACAAAAGGATGAACCATCTAGAGACTACCCTACCCAGCGATCCATCCCATAATCAGCCACCAAACGCAGACACTATTGCATATGCCAGCAAGATTTTTGCTGAAAGGACCCTGACATAGCTGTCTCTTGTGAGGCTATGTCAGTGCCTGGCAAATACAGAAGTGGATGCTCACAGTCATCTATAGGATGGAACACAGAGCCCCCAATGGAGGAGCTAGATCAAGTACCCAAGGAGCTGAAGGGGTCTGTAACCCTATAAGAGGAACAGCAATATAAACTAACCAGTACCCCCTGAGTTCATGTCTCTAGCTGCATATGTAGCAGAAAATGGCCTAGTTGGGCATCACTGAGAGGAGAGGCCCTTGGTCTTGTGAAGATTATATACTCCAGTACAGGGGAATGCCAGGGCCAGGAAGCGGGAGTGTGTGGGTTGGGGAGCAGGGCGGGGGAGGGTATAGGGGACTTTTGGGGTAGCACTTGAATTGTAAATGAAAAAAATATCTAATAAAAATTTGTTTAAATAATAAAAATTGCATAAGTAATCTTAGTTGTAGAGAATAGTCAGAGAAGAGATTCTACATTGTTTGTTTGTTTGTTTGTTTTAACTAAGGCATGTAGGAATTGGTATGACACTATTAAATTCACATTGTGTTGACTTGGTGAAAAAGCAACTTTTGTAATTAAATGTGTGACGTTTCCCTGTTTGGTCATATAATTAAAATTGTTTCTCACTAAAAAAGCACCACTCACAGGCTTCCCAGGTTTTAAAGTGTCAAAGTAGGAAAATGCAGCATTCACTTTACTTAAGCTTGCAAAGTATGATTTCTTTTCTGAATGCGGACCCACATACTTTGCAGAAATTTGTACAGCTCTCCTTCCACTCAGGCTGGGATTGAAACAAGTCTGACTTATATTGACTCAAGAACAATTTCATAATAGGAAGCTTTGTAATGAAACAAAGATATTATCACAAAAGCCAATATCTTCTGTGTTTGCTAAACAGTTTTTTTTTTCATCCTTAATATCCTAAGAAACTCTCCTATGTAGCTGAGGTTACTTGGCTCCCTTTACAGAAGCACAAATGGCTTAGAATTTGTGGTGCTGGCCAAGACACAAAGTACACCATAGTGGCAGACTGGGAAACAGAGCAATGACTAAAGTGAGTCACTGTGGAGTGCACTGCAGAAAGAGGGACTTGCTTTTTGTGAAGTGATTTTTGAAAATTGTTTATAAAGTGCTTATCTGTGTAACAAAGAGCTCCTGTCTTGGGGTATTCAACAACAGGCCTCATGTTTTCAAAGGAAGCCTGAGTGCTAAGTGGATTATGGGCTCTTCATAAGCATGTGTTGCTGGAACTGAGGAGTTTGGCTTTGTGTTTTCAATTTAACTGTGTCTCCCAAAGTCAGATGAGCAGAGAAATTCATGGGATTCTATTTATAGAGTCTCACCCAAGTCTTACAAAGAGCTGAAGTCTGGGGAATTTACAGAAGCAAAAATCATCTATGACAGCATAAAGAAGTACTGCGGCAGATGAAATGAAATACTTACCCATTAAAATTTATCAGTCAAGATTGGAAGAGACCTTTATCCCAAGATACAGGTGTCAATCTGTGTACTCGAGGCTATGTGCAGAGAACTTCAGCCTGGCTAGGCAGGATGGTTCAAGTGAAAGGGAAAGGTCACTAGCAGGGAGTGAAGGGGAAAGAAGGTCACAGCAGGAAGGGGAAGTTCTAACTGCTCTGGGGTTGAAGCCTCAGCAGCCACTGCTGCTCCTGTGCTGAGCTGAGCTGAGCCAGTGGAGGGGCTGGTTAGTTAGCTAAGTGCAAGGGTGCATCTAGGGGAGAAAGCTTCAGGGGAGCATTCTCTTCCCAGGCACTGTTACACCTCTTATGAGACAGGTGCACTCAAATGATGAAATAATTCTCACACACTAGTTTTTCCTTCTGGATAGGGTCTTTTTTTTTTTTTCTTATTTTCTTATTAATAATTCAATTCATTTACATCTCAAACGATATCTCATTTCTCAGTTATCCACCAATCCACCATCCCATAATATTCCACTTCTCCTTTACTCATCTGCTACCTCTCTCCATCCCACATCTGCCCTCCCCTTCCCTTTTGCCTGAATGAGAGTGCTCCACTGCCCACACATCCTCAGGCCCCCACTGCTCCAGCATCCCCTTACTATGGGGCATCAAACCTCTCCAGGACCAAGGGCCTCCTCTCCCATTGCTACATATGTATCTGGAGCCAAATATCCCTTTGGGTATACTCATTGGTTGGTGGTTTAGTCTCTGAGAGAACTGGGTGGTCAGGCCAGCCTATTTTGTTCTTCCAATGGGGTTGCAATCCTAGTCTGCAACTCCAGTCCTTTCCCAACTCCCCCAGCAGGTTCCCTGAGTTCAGCTTGATGGTAGGCTTCAAGGACTGGATAGGATCCTATATACAGAGTTTAGGCAAGGCCCCCAATTAGGGGATAGGGCCACCCACTTATCTCCAATTTTTTTAACTGAGAATTGTTCCTGTCTAAAGGAAATAAAAGACAAATTGTGGAGCAGAGCCTGAAGGAAAGGCCATCCAGAGACTGCACTACCTGGGGATCCATCCCATCTACAGACACCACACCCAGACACCATTGCAGATGCCAAGAAGTGTTTGCTGACAGAAGCCTGATATAGCTGTCTCCTGAGAAGCTCTGCCAAAGCCTGACAAATACAAAGGTAGATATTCACTGCCAACCATTGGACTGAGCACAGGGGCCCCTGTGGAGAAGTTAAAGAAAAGACTGAAGGAGCTGAAGGGGTTTGCAACCCCATAGGAAGAACAACAATATCAACTGACCAGACCCTCCAGAGCTCCCAAGGACTAAACCACCATCCAAAGAGTATAGATAGAGGGACCTAACCCATGGCTCCAGCTGCATAAGTAGCAAAGGATGACATTGTCTGGCATCAATGGAAGAGGTCTTTGGTCCTATGAAGTCTCCATGCCCCAGTGTGGGGGAATGCCAGTGTGGTGAGATGGGAGTGGGTGGGTGGGTGGGGTAGCACCCTCATAAAAGCGGGGGGTGGGGGGTGGGATGGGATAAGGATTTTCCAAAGGGGAAATGAGGAAAGGGCATAACATTTGAAATGTAAATAAATAAAATATCCAATTTAAAAACTATACAAAACAAAACAAAACCCAAAACCTTATTTAGATAAAGGACTCAGTATACACCACTATATGGATGATAGATTAATATAGAAAGACTCTTCCACTTCCCTCTCCCAACTAAAGGACCAGCTAATACCATCCTAATCTGCCTAGGATTCAAAACAGCCCTTCACAAAATCCAACATATTTTCCTCATTGCATTTTTGCTAACAGAGATCTTTCTTCCCTCAAACCCACCCTTTACTTCCTTCAAAAATTAACCTTTGTCACCCTCCAGAGCTTTTTCAGGCAACCTTAATTGACTTCAGTGCTGGCTTCCCCTTCCCAGAAGCTCCTGTCAACCCCTCTTTAAGCTCCGAAAAGGAGATAAAAGGCTGTCCTCCCCATGAACAGTGTCCCTTGAAACAATCCAAGCTCTAAACTCTGTTAATACAGCTCTAAAAGAAATGACTCTTGTTAGGTACGACCTACCAGTACCCATGTAGCTTCTTATTTTTAATTCCTCCCTTACACTGGTGGATTTCCTCTACCAACCCCAAGGGGTGTTGGAATGGTTCCACAAGCTGATGGGTGTAGTATACCAAATTTTCAATGAGTTAAATGAACTCGATGGCATGGCCAGAGCTCTACAAACCCTAGGAAAAGATCCTGACATTCTTGTCACCCTCTCACCGCCTTCTCCCTCTCTGGTATTCAATGGTTAATCAAAAATCACTCCCCTCTCCCCCCACTTTGCAGTCAGCTTAGTAGGATTCCCAGGAAAAATTGACAACTATTATCCTGGCACAAAATGGGTCCCTGGCCTCCTGTTGTGATGGCTGCCCCCAAACTATTTTCAAAAAAATTCCTTAATGGGACTGCCTGAAATTGAATGAACCAAAGTTCTAAAAGAAGCAAGGCTCCAATGCCTAGTATGGGGCCAAGGAGGGGCAAAAACCAAGCTACTAAGGGGTAAGGTTACCAAGGAATAGGGGTGCTGGGAGCATAGCATGCCTGGAGGATCTCCTGGAGTTCTCTGTGCATCTGTACCTCCTATTCTACCAGCCTTCATTCATTGACATAGAAGCAACAATCCTCCCCCAAAATAATGCAAATCCCTCCATGTTCAGTAGTCACTAATTCCAGGGCTTTCTGGTATTTTAGAACAACTTCTGCTAGGGAGTTATCTAGTGTTGAAGAGACTCAAGGATGTCTGCAGTGGAGGTCATTGCCTGATCAAGCTTGTCCTGGAAGTGCATAGTTTTGTTAACTGCTCTCAAATCTTGTAATGGTCTCCATCCTCCTGAGATGTTTTACAGCAAACACAGGAGTGTTTCATGGACTGCAGGAACGGCAGATGTGCTGTAGTAAAAGCTATTCTTCTTCAAGCTGTGTGAAGACTTGAACTTTCTCCCTTGAAGAGGCCACTGTGGGACCCAGATGGGATCTTGGACACCAGAGGGCAGGATGAGCACATCCACCCGAGCTTGGGTTGCACAGAGCTGGACCTGTTCTTAATACCCTGCTGGCTGTGTTGCCTGCTGTGCTCCATCGAGAAAGTCTCCCTGGCCAAAGTGCCCATCAAAACCTCGTGGGCTGTTGGTGTTGCCTTGTGCCCAATTTTGCCTGAGCTGTTGAAGGCATTCATGTGAAATAAGGCTCCCCATTCCAAGAACATCAGGCTAGACAGGGAGTAAAGGCAAATATCTCTCCAATCTCAAGGGGTATTTTGGTTAGCAATATGACTCTGAAGAGGAGATTTGGTCCAGGTAGGTGGATGCCATCTTCCTTCACCTCCTGCCTGTTTTTGTTTTTGTTTTTTGTTTGTTTGTTTGTTTGCTTGTTTTTAAAGTCTGAGGCTTTGAATGGATACCACATGAGTGGTTTAGTTTGATTGGGCTTAATATTAATGGGGAATGCTCAAGAGTCCTGAGTAGCATGGGAGTAGGAATTTGTTTTTGCAAGAGCGTCAAAAAAATTGCAAAGTTGTTCCATGGTAAACGGTTGGGGCTAGGGGACTACAGCATTTGGCAGGATTTTTTTTCTAAGCATTTTGTAGATTTTGGCTTTTGTAGCTGGGGAAAGGGCAGGAGTGAGATCTCTCTCTGGTTGGGTGGTGGAAGTTGGAATAGGAGGAGAGAACTGTGGAAACTCCATTGTTTTTCTAATGGAGCCCTGTCCTTGGTTGAGGCAAAGAGAAGCAGGAAGAACAGATTTTTTCCACCTCTGAGGAATAATGAGGCAGGTGTGTGCAGATAAATTTTATTTCCCTTATTAGCTTATTAGCCCTTATCAGGCTGTGAGGTCTGAAAAACGGTGGTCTTTAGGACCTTGATCTTTGAGCTCATCTGATTGAGGGGGTTCAGGGGCTATGTTGCTATCAGCCTGTCCTATTTTAAATGGCTCTATGCATTGCCAAATTCTAGCTAAAATTGACAAAAGTTCACAGGAGGTTTGTTGTTTTTGTTTGTTTGTTTGTTTTGTTGTTGTTTTTTCCTTTTGGGTATCTCTGCTTCTGATGAGAGAAGCTACTTGGATCCATAAGTCAGGGCTATAGATATTGTCATTGGCCATGCTTGGTGCTATCTGAAGGACTTCTTCCCAAAACAAGGTTTGCTTTTTGGCTGTTTTTATTCCTTGAGATTTTAGTTAGACACACATCTCCCGGACCTGAGGGGATTTTTTAATTAATTAATTAATTAATTAATTTTTTATGCAGAGATTAGTTGTCCATGACAGAAAAGAGGACAAACACTTGTTCAATGGGAACATTCCCTTGGCCTGTTGGCTTTGGAAGATTCCACAGAGGTCCAAAAACGCTAAGCCTTCCCACAGACTTGAGAACTGGCAGCCACCCTGTGGCTTTTAAGTGGCTGCTACATTACCAGGTCTTTGGTTATGTTTTAAAGAGAAGTTAGATAGTCTTTGCCAATGCCTGTTGCAGGCTGTTGGGATTTAGACAGGTGCCAGAGGGACCTTCAGCAAACACCAGAGAGTAGCTCTGGCCAGGAAGGCTTCAGTTGCCCCTTCTGCACAGCAGGAAAGACAGGTTGCTTAAAATTTGGTAAGGTAGAGCAGGTCCAGACCTGGAGACTCATTGGGCCCACACCTGATGCTTAGGCAGCTCCCAGCTTGCTGCCAGACTTGGGCCTGGAAAACATGGAAAGAGAGGGAGAGAGAGAGAGAGAGAGAGAGAGAGAGAGAGAGAGAGAGAGAGAGAGAG
>NC_034590.1:25911939-25917269 GCF_900095145.1 Mus pahari | reverse complement strand
GAGGAGGAGGACGAGGAGGAGGAGGAGGAGGAGGAGGAAGAGGAGGAGGAAGAGGAGGAGGGGAAAGGGAAGGGGAGAGAGGAGGGGAAAGGGGGAAGCTGGGGGGAGAAAACAGAGAAAGGCCTAGGTCTTTTGAAATAGGTCAGGGTTTACTCCTGGTCTTTGAATAATCTACAGTCTCCATGTAGGTCTGAGTGTGTGACCAGCTGATAAAAATATCTCTGGGGTATGCTTCAGCTGGGTGTGGCCCACATTGTTGGCACCAATTGTTAGTCTGTGTACCAGAGACCTCTGGCCCAGCCCAGTGAGAGGGTTCAAGTGAAGGGGAAAAGTGAAAGGAAAAGGTTCAAGCAGGGAGGAAGGTCTGGAGCCATGCCCCAGCAGCTGGCAGGGGCTGTGACTCCAAGATGCTGCACTGACTGAGCTGAGCCCAGCCAGGCTGAGCTGAGCCCAGCCAGGCTGAGCTGACAGGGTTGGGCTGATTAGTGAGCTGACTCATTAGTGCAGGGGAGTTTCTGGTGGTGAAAGCTGCAGGAGAGCACTCTCTTCCCAGGCAGTGGTGCAGCTCTTGTGTGACAGATGCTCTCATTTGATGAAGTAATTCACTCACGCCTTTAGTTCTTCTGGATAGGATCTTATATATACAGTTTTGAGGTGGGTTGGGTCTGACAGCAGGTGCTTCCTGTTGGCTTGAACTGAGATGCCTCATTTACATGAGGAAGGACTTGTGGGTTCAGCTCCTACTGGACTGATGGGCACAATTCTCTCTATGGGGTGTGTGTGTGTGTGTGTGTGTGGCTAAATGGCAGGGCCCTGGAATTGGGATTAGGCAAAGCTCCTACCGTCCCTTCTGTGTCTCCAGGGCTTCAAGCCCTAGAATGACCCTATCAGCATCCTCTCATGGTTCACTTCCCCAGAGACATTTTTATTGAAATCATTCAATGGGACAAGGAAATTTCTTACATTTATATATGACTAGATATGCTTCAAGGTGTGCTGAAAAACAGGTTGGTATAAAAAACAGAGAAGGGATTCCTGGAGTGAAGAAAGGACAAGCAGAAAAATGAAAGAGTTGATACAGCCATGCTAGAGTATTTGACTGATATTTGAGGGAGAATTTATGGATCCTGGCATGTTATTTTTCGCCAAGTCCTGTTGACAACCTTCTACTCTCCAGCTAGTTAGTCCTACATTTTTTTCATGTCTATTTGTGCATGGGTAAATCATGTGTTTAGTGACATTATAGACAGCTGTGCTTCATGTCAGTTTTTAATATTTACTGGTTTACTGGGAAAAATTTTAGTTCCTTTGCCATAAGAAGGAATAGAAAAGAAACCCTGGTTCTTACTAGGTTTCTTGTTTTGCAGTGCTGTGGATTGAACCCAGACCATAATCTTCCAGGGCACTCCCTCATACTCTGAGCAGCGGTTTTGGATGAATTGATTTACTCTCTTTATAACAATGGACATCAATACTTCATTTAAGACTGCAAAAGAAACTCAGACATGTAGAGTGCACGAAGCATCTTTATCTTATTATTATACATGTCATAACTGAAATAGGGGTGCTTGGCTCAACTGTAGAAGAGAAAGGATAAATGTTTTGAATTGATTTTTGAAGGATAAAGTCCAGTATCTAAGGTTTTATATAGAAAAGTGACCATTTAGGTAAATGGCTTGTGTTCTGATGGAACCTCACTCATACAAATAGGAAGAAAGTCATATTTGGGGAACAGGCCAGTTTGAGTGGCCTTGTTAGAGAGATGCCTCTGTTTCAGCTGCTCGGTTCCCTTGCTGTGATCATTCTCTAGTGCTTCAGTGGTTTTCCTGAAATTGCTCACACCGTATGCTAACTTACATGCATCTATATTTTTGCCAAGATTCCATTCTCCAGGCAAGAGAATATTTGCATTACTCATGTCTTTATTGCTATGATGGTACCCTGTCCAGTTACTCCAGGAGACTTCATTATCTACTCTTTTTTTTTTTTTTTTTTTTTTTTTTTTTTTTTTTTTTGGTTATTGTATATCACCACCCAAATTCATAGATGGGGAAAAGGGACAACATGTCTGGTTTAATTACTTCATGCTTTATTCTTAGACCCTCTTTCATCCCTATAACTTAGAGAAGTCTTCTACGATCTTAAGAGAAATGAGAACAATCTAGAACAAATCAACTCAGTATCACTTTAACAGTTGTAATAGTATTGATTCAGAATTTTCATGAATATAATGTTTTGATCAAGTCCACTGACTATTTCTTAACATTCAATTCCTCCTCCATGTTAACATTTTTTTTTCTGAACTCCCTATACTCATTTTAAAATCCACTGAATGCAGTTGATGCTGCCAGTATGTACATGCATTTAGAGGCATCTTCTAGAGCAGTAAGAGCCTATTTGGGGATGCATCCCTGGAGAAAATCGACCCTTCCTTTCGAAATGGTTGTCAGTTATTAATAGCTCTTCAAGTAGTGGTGGGTCTCCATGGATCCCTTCCTCAACATTGCTGGAGTTTTGGCTGGTCTGATCTTGTACAGGTCTTATGCATCAGAAATAGATGCTGAGGTAAAACATACAATTGTCCTTGTCCTATGCAGAAAAAATAAATTCACTAACTGATGGTATTTGTAAATCTGTGCTTTGCTTGGACATGGAAAAAAGTGCCTGAAGTGCACTGATCTGTTTATTGCTGGGTTATCTGAAGTTTCAAACATAAGACTGGTTAAGATTCTGTCTCAAGTAAAAACAAGTGCAGTCACATTTCCTAATCTTGGATCTTCAGAAGGACTTCATGCATGCTGTTGTCATTCTAATTCACCATGGTGAACCTGCATAAGTAACTGTACCTTAGAGCCATGTTCTTCTCACAAGGGTCATATTAATGATCTTCCTGGCAGAGCACTTGTGCTTGTTTTCTGAAGTTTTGAAACAGTCAAATCAATACGAGAGGAAGTACTATGTGAGTAGGTCTTTAAATAAAGCAAGTAGCCTACTCTACATTCTTCTGAACAGGAAGGGTGTGTTGGATCTCTTCCGTATGGTTCTGAAGAGATGTGATAAGAGGCATTTAGCTAGATTTTCCATGAACACTGTTAAATTATTAAGTTGTGACTTTTAGCAGGGTGAGAGTTGGCTTTCTGTGTTCCTGGAATTCAAACCAGGACTGCCACACAGGCTTTTGAAACACAGCTTAAATGCAACTATGAGATGGCATTGCTGAGAGTTTCTGCTGGTCCCACTGCATAATTCTAGGCTCCCCCTTGGAGCACAGACTTCTGCAGCAATGAATCAGAATATTTCTCAGTTTTTACTGTTTAATCAGGTTCTTGATAATGTTTTACTTTTGACATTTGTCCTATTTCCCCTCGGTGTTTTTGTTGTTGTTGTTTGTTTGTTTGTTTGTTTAACTCTTTATTTAAAATTCTTTCACCACTTTGGTATAATATTCCTTTTTGAGGCTTTAGTTGCTATAACAAATACATCACTTACCAAGTCATTGCTACAGGCTCATTGTTTAAGGAACGAGATTTATAAAACATTGTTGGGCTCTGACAAATGCAAATTGATCAACCTAATATTTTCATTATCTTGATTTCCTCATTTCAGTACCTTGTCATTATATATAATTTTTAAAAGTTTACTTTTTTTACATGTCAGTCTTTACATCTTTCTCCTGGTTTATTTTCTTTCTTTCTTTCTGTATTTGATTATACATTTGATATAAAATGCTATGTAGAATGTAGACACAAAGTAAAACAAAAGAGTTATTTTGAGTACCCTACTGCTGTGAGGACACTCTGTGCCCCTCTCTGCAGATTACTACAACTTGCTTTTGAATGCAGGAGTCAAGAACTGCAGTGGAGGAACAATTCATGGGATGACAGCAATGGGGGGGGGGCTGGCAGCTCAGGTGTGGCAAAGTTCTCTTTAGAGTTCAGAAAGTCTTTAGATTTTCCACGAATAGGTATGTGAAGAAAACAAAAAGTTTCATTTTTTTTTTTGACAGGAAATGCACATAGAAGTGATGAGAGAATTGTCTGGTGTCCTGTGGGACTTTGAAAGGCAGCCTGGTTTCTGGTTGAGCTAGGTTTAAAACCCCAGTGATCCCACGGGGGAATAATCCTGCAAGAAAGGGTGGCATTTTGCCACCCACACTCCTAGACACTAGATTCCTGAAAGGAGGCCACAGCTCTCTACTACATAGGTCTGTGGCCACCAGTCACTTAAGGACAACACCCCAAGCCCCACCACAGGTAGAGGATTTGACCACAGATCACACAGCCTTAACACAGATCTCCTTTTTAATAAGGTACCTAAAGGCCTGAAAGCTTAGCCAATAAAACCACCTTCCCAGACACTTCTCCCTGGAAAAGGTATTTAACCTCAGTCCTGACCTGAGAAAGTGGGGTACAATTTTTTCATTGCCACCCTCTGCCATGACAATAATTGACTTAAAAACACAGGCTGTCTCTTTTCATCAGGATCCACTGTGGGGAGCAATGGAACAGGCCATCGCTAAAGAACCATTCTAAACACAGAAGGCCTCTCAGGGAAGCAGCCATGGCCTCCACCAAGACAAGCTGCCCACCAAACAAGCCAAGGACACATCCCAGTGGGGCCCAGCCAGAGCTCTCAACCCACCTTTCCTCTTCAGCCTCATGCTAGATCCAGCTTGAGGGCTGGTAGTCCATTCTCAGCTCTCCCAAGGCATCCAGCAGCATCTAGAGTGCCCAAGAGTCTAAGAACCTGATGTCCCTGGCCTCCATGCAGGTCAGGGATCCCCGAACTAACTCCAGCAGTCCACAGGAACCTCAGACTATGCCTCCCCACCCTCCCTGGAGCAGGGTTCCACGACTTCACATAGCCAGACCCCCCCCCACCCCTAGTGCTAGTGTGGGGTCTGTGCAGTCAAAACTACTGCATATCACCTCCCCAATGGCCTGAGCCCAGGAGCAGAAGCAGGCCATGTATTAACCCATAGTCCACATTGTCTATAGGTTCTTATAGGGAACTGACCAGGGGAAAACATAAGAGGATCTCTGAGATTCATGGTGTCTATACTGGCTAGTTTTGTGTCAACTTTACACAGGCTGGTGTGATCACAGAGAAAGGAGCTTCAGTTGGGGAAATGCTTCCACAAGATCCAGCTACAAGGCATTTTCTCAATTATTGATCAAGGGGGGAGGTCTCCTTGTGGGTGGTGCCATCTCTGGGCTGGTAGTCTTGGGTTCTATAAGAGAGCAGGCTGAGCAAGCCAGGGGAAGCAAACCAGTAAGGAACATCCCTCCATGGCCTCTGCATCAGCTCCTGCTTCTTGAACTGCTTTAGTT
>NC_034590.1:25885648-25911750 GCF_900095145.1 Mus pahari | reverse complement strand
AGAGAGACAGAGGGAGACTGAAGATAGTATGACAGGAAGACAAGAGCAAAGAAGAAATAAACACAAGCTTTACATTCTTCACAAGGAGCTGTTAACTCATGTGTTGGGAATGATAGGTGATGCTTTGATCAGAGTACTCAGTTCAGGAATAAATAAGTCAATATGACAGTGGTTCCTAACAGTGGCTAACGCCCACTTTTACACAGGTCACTTAAGAGTTTCTGTCCTGATTTCCTTTAATAATGAACTGATATGAAAGCATAAGGCAAATAATCTGTTTTCTATCTAAGTAATTTCAGTCATAGTGTTTTATCAGTTATATTAACCCTAACTAAAACAGCATGTTTTATTTATGTATATGTGTTTGTGTTTGCATTTAAGCATGTGTATTATCCTATGATACATCAATACAAATCTCAGGACCAGTGTAATTTTTCCATCTATCCTGTGGTCTTAACTGTTGAATTTAGATCATAAGGCTTAATAGCAAGCATTTTTACTCCACTGAGGCAGCTCACCAGTCCCTGGTATTTTCTTTTCAAACTCTATTTTCTTGTGTACTTGAAAGATTTTCTGCTCATCATCACCTCTTTGCCACAAACATCTAATTTTTTTTTTTTAATTGTGTCTTAGGGTTACTACTGTTGTGACAAAACACCATGATCAAAAGCAAGTTGGGAAGAAATGGATTATTTTGGCTTCCACTTCTACACTGCTGGTCCTCACCGAAGGAAGAAGGACAAGAACAGAAGAAGGATAATAACATAGTCAGGAGCTAGTGCAGAAACCGTGGAGGTGCACTGCTTACTGGATTGCTTGTATGGCTTGCTCAGCCTACTTTTATAGAAGCAAGTCTCTTTACTCACAATGTCATGGGCCATCTCACATCAATTACTAATTAATAAAACTCCCTGTCTACTTTCCTACAGCCCAATTGTATAAAGGCATGTTCTTACTCCTATCCAAGAACACTTGCTTCTGTTAATTTAATATAAAACTAGATAGCACATATATCTACATGGAGTATACAGTTTCTGAGTCTTTTCTGGTTTACTCCAACCCAGTACCATGAAAAGTAGACATAGTGAAAACTCTGTCATATTGTCTGACTGTCGGCAGTAAGCTAAGCAATGTTAAAATGATGTAAAGATGAATAGATATGAAGAGGAAACACTCAACTGTCCTTGTTGATTTTACATCAAGCATGACAAAAGTATGAAAACAAGGAGTTCTAAAGTAATAAAACTATTCTATCATCAAGATTTTCTCTTTGAATTAGGTATTGCAACTGGCCTTAAAAGTGTTGTAGTGTATTCCTTTTATAATAGAGTAAACTAAAAATTTAAGAATACTGAACAATTGGAAAATCAGTGAAGATTTATTTTCAATGGCTCACACATGGTCACATGGATGGGCAATTTTCATTAAAGGACAAACTTGTCATGGTTTTAGATTGAAAATTCTGTGACTTAGCATCTGAAAACTAGACCTTAATATCGCACTGCTAAATATAGAATATACTCCAGAAAACAAAGCTACTATTCTGCTAGATTTCATATCATAAATCTGTGGAGATGAAATTTATACATATCTTCCAAAGAAATAGGTGACTTAAGCTGTATTGCATAGAGCATGTGTAAAGTTACACATTTGTCCACTCAGAAGCCCAGCAAAGCTGATAAAATACACTTTAAATTTCCGTGATTCAAGCTTATTTCTTAAAGCAGTCCTCACCTAAGTATGGCAGGTGTAGAATTCAGTAGTAAGATGCCCGCATAACTGTTGACAATATATTTGCCATTTGTTTAAACCTTTTCTATTCCTTTTTATACCTTTATAATTATTTCTATTTTTAGATGATAACATACCATTTTTTCCACTTAATTTCCTCCCATCTAACATATAACATTCTTTACTCTCTTTCAAATTCATGGTCTATTTTTATTAATTGTTTTTAAATATATGGATGTATATTCCTAAATACAACTTTTTCAACCTGTTTAACGTTACTTGTCTGTGTATTTTCACAATGACCATTTGGTACTGAATAACCAGTGAGCATCCTCATTCCCTAGAGAAGACTTTTTTCCCCACTCTCAGCATCCTTCATTTGCCAGCAGTAATTTGTGTAGGGTTGAGGACTCAGGCTATATTTCTAACGAGTAATAGTAGTAGAAAACTTTAAACTACACAATTTCTCTGACTAAAATTTTATGCTCACATAGACTTGTGTTTCCATGAAGGAAGGGACATATCTGCTGTAGGAATAAAACATGAGTTTTAAGCTAATAGAGATATATGTTATATATGCCTTAGCCAGCTTTGGAAACACAGCAAAGAATACGGTTGTAAATAGAGTGCATTAGGAGAAACTAGAATTAGCTTTTGATTGAAAAATTATATTAAAATGTAGTTGATAAAACTTCAAGAGAAATTTTGAATGGAGAGCATGGTAGTAAGATTCATAGGATACAATATAGATAGACGGAAGACAGAAAGACAAAGGGTGGTCAGAAAATAAATGGACATGTGCTAGAATTATTTGAAGATATAACATAGCTACAGATAGATGACAGATAGATTATAGAATAAAGATAGGAGAAATATAGATACAAATATATGACAAATTATAGAGATAGATGATAGATGGTAGATAAATAGATAAATCATAGATAAAACATTAAACTTAATTTTCATTGTAGTTTTATCAGGTATGAAAAATCTTTATTAAAACAGAAGATTGCAAGAAGGCAAATCCTCTTGGGGACACTTTAGCATGAGTTTAATTCTGAGACGACAGGGATCACATTTAAGTGCCTTCAACACTGTTGTTTGTAAGAAGAGATAACTGTGCATCTGTCAGTGATAATTTTCTTGAATAATGTGCAGGTTGGAAATGTGATGCTTACAATATCCTGGACAAAGTGCTTAGTTCAATTTCTAGCAATTCAAAGGAAACAGTCTTCAATGTCTTTTAAGTTATGACATATTTTGTAATTCATGCCTGTATATTGAGGTGAAAGATTAGAGATAATTTGAGTGAAGATAGAAAATTCATTGAAGATTGTATGCTATATGAATTGCAACTCTATCTTGTGTATGTATTTCTCTGTTTCTTGTTTCAGCATCCTGAATTTCTAATGAAACCTGTTGACAAATGACTTTTTTCTCACTAAAACTTCTGATAGTTGAACCAATTGCAATGAAAAAGAGGATATATTTTACTTGAGAAAGAAAAACAAGAAGCATATATTTTTAATTTTGATATTAGTAATCATTTCCAGATAATATACCAATACATAATTTTTGTTTATATATTTTATCTTGTACATAAATGTCGATTATATATGTAGTATATAATCTCCTATAGGGACCAGAGAAGATTAGACACACAGGTCATATACTTAAAATCAACAAGGTATAATAGCACATCAAGGAACATGATGGGATTTCAAGTATGTAATAAAATTCATTTCATTTAATTGTGGGAACAATATTTGAAAGGATATTAATGTGAATGAGGGTCACTGTTTACCCTGACTACTACATAGAGCCCAAAAGCCTCCTGGTCAACAATTTGTTCTTAAATTCATCATTACCATAAATACCTCTGATATTGCAAAGTAAAACAAATTCCTTTACCCAGATATACAATCCTCAAACTTAGTAAGTTTGATGGTGTTTATAAATGATCAATAATACAATTTTTTTGCATTAAATCTTACAGTGCAATCTTCAACTTTTTAAAAAAGATCATCTGGCACGATCTTCATATTTACTTTATATTTACTTTCACATGACACATATGTAATAGTTTTATTTTCTTTGTTCATTTGTTATATGATTTATAAAAACTTCAGTGAGTTAAACAAACAGGTAATTTTGCATTCTATATTCATATATTAGGAAAAGCTTTCTAAATCTAATTTTGACAAATAGTCTAGTTGTAAGGTCTCTCACTCACCTTATTTACAAATAGCTACATTTGGATGGTTTGAATTATGCTTATAAACTGTAGTCTCATTTCACTGTAACTTAATTAAAATTGTTTTATTTTGATGAAAGGCTATGACAATTTGCTATTCGTAACTTACTGTCCTTAAAGCATATTTCCTTTCCTAGAACAATTTGCATAATTGAAAATCATGCAACTAGTATTTACTATTAATAAACTACTAAAGGAATGTGATATTAATGAATGAATTGTGGCAATAACAAGATAATTTCATAAGAATTTTTAATTGCAACTCTACCTGTTATTATTAGCTTGACTTTTTTCTATATCTGTGGGTTGGAAAGACCAGTTGCAGATACAGCCCTGTGGAAGATAGGTAAAGCAAAAGGCCAAACTATTTGTTCTTTATAATACCAGTTGACATAGCATTTAAGTGCTCAAATATTAAGCCATATTTATAGAATCTAAACATATTAATTAATAGGTGAAGAAAAAGCAATGTATTTTGGAACCATTTTTTTTTTCAGCTAACAATATACATTCCATCCAGTCAGACACATGCCACAGGTGTACTGCTATTAGTCTGACATTGTTTACATGAAGGTCTAGGTGGTAAAGACCCCCTATTCAAGCAGCTTCCTTAAAAACAATGCCATTGTCTTCTCCACATATTGCTTTAAATTATGATATTTTCCCCTCTTGAGTCCTTCACCCTACATTTCTAGATTTCCTGTGCCATCTGTGGCTTTTGTCTGTTCGTGATTGCATAGATAGAGATGAGCAATATGTGCACATATACATACTCATTAATTAACCATGCAAATACAGACATGTTTACTCATAAGATCATACAGTCAAATACATATACATGTACACCCATCCAAAAATATGCAGATATATACACAGATAAATGTGCAAATCTATGCATATATGCAAAAATCACTTAGAGAAGTGTATATGTATATATATATATATATATACACACAACTCAGATAGCATAAATATATATATATATATATATATTCATATATCTACACAAATATAGGGACTTCATAAGCATATACTCAAAAATACAATCATATACTTACGCATAGCAAGAAATATTTATACACATACACAAAGAGCAACATGTACATTCACTGTGTATGTGCACACATGCAAAATGAATGCATATATATATATATATATATATAAATATACATATGCAAGCATATACATAAATGTATGCACACAAGCACATATGGATAAACTAATACACACCTACATAATGAATACTTACATATATATGGACCCATACAGATTCATACCTAAACACAAACATACTCACGCACACAAATATAATCCTTGCATGTAGACATATACATATGAATAATAGGCACACACCAATACACACATATACAACACATTGGATGCATAAGCATATACATAAATATGCACATATATACACAGATACTCATAAGTACAAAAAATCCATATATGTAATGAATGCTTACACATGCACACACACACACACACACACACACACACACACAACAATACACCTGCAAACATAAACTAGCTACCATAGCTCACCTAATGACTATACCACTATTCTAACTGACCTTTGTGCTATACCTTTATAATAATTTCTTATAATAATTTCTTTTCCCCCCTTACCTGACTGTTAGATTTTAAATAGTGTATTCATGAACAGTGTCTTCGGGTGGTTTTGTAGGAAGATGTGTTCTGCATTGTGTAATATCTTGATTATCAGTTTATTTACTGTTTTTGGATCCAGAATGATCTTCCTCAAATCAGGCCAAATGCCTCCTTTCATTATTAGTTTTTATGGTCTCCACATGCATACTATGTATTTATACCTTTCCATCTTTGAGAGGGACTCACAGCCTAATAATACATGAAAGGAGCATCGATCACTTAAACACTCCAAGACAGAATTATTCAAATGAGTATTCTGTACTTTCTGTTTGATAAAATGTGTATACATACTTATGGAAGATTATTATTATTGATTTTCCTGGACATTTTGAAACTCAGTTTTAGCTCAAAGACTATTAATAGTATAAAATCTCTCTAGAAGTAAAGAGAACAGATGCCCCAACTTCATTTGCATGAATGTGAGAGGTTGTTGATGTAAAGTGGTAATAGGTCCATGAAAAAAATGTCAGCTTAGCTATGTTGCCTTATAGTTTATGCTTGAATTTTCTGAGCACTCGGGCAATTGTCAATACATCTTTTCCTCTTTCATGGCAACTCCTGGACCTTGGCTATCTGAAAAATATAAATAGTATTTTCAGCTCATGGAGATGCAGGCTGTGGTGTAAACATCAGACAGACATATTCATTAATATGAGGATCTTTGCAAGTATTTACTGAAAGGGTTAAAGTAATGGTTCTCAATCTGTGAGTCTTGACCTCCTTGCAATCTTCTATCTCTAAAATGTATTTATGTCAAAAATATTTATTAAGAAGTATAACAATAACAAAACTACAAATATGAAATATCTTCATAACTATTTATGATTGAGTGTCACTACAACACAAGGAACTGTATTAAAGGGTCATGGTATTAGGAAGGTTGAGAACCCTAGCTTAAAGGGATCTGGAGAACAAAACATTTCTGAAATGAGCAGGAATGAGCCTTACTATCTATGGAAAAGTCTATTCGATCTAACATTTCTGTTCATTGCTGTTTTTCACAAAAGCAATGTGGACAAGAAATGATTTGTTTTGCAATTAATTGAGAAACTTAGAAAGACAGTTCTCTGCCAAAACCTGGTGTTAAGTATCAAGATCTTAAACTTTACATAAAAATTAAAAGTTTCAGGGAGATATTTGTATATCACATTTCCCATGGCATGTGGAAGAACAGAGTTAAAGGGTTTAAATTTTAGAAAAGTAAATCTATAAAATATTTTAAAATTTCAGAATCAGGAATCCAAATTTTTCAAATTTTTTGTGAATAATAATTTTACCAATAACATATATGCTCACTGCATTATGAATCAGTGGTCTCTTCTATTGCATACATTTTAGTATAAGAGAGGAAAAATGATGGGTGCTCATTCATTTCATGTTCCCATAGATAACTTACTTGACTTTGTCATGGAAAAAGTAAAGTAGAATGGGAGAGATTGTGAGACTTGTGCAGAAGCCTGGAGACAAGCAGTCTCATCAGTGACTGTTGAGATATGACTTTGATCTGTCAGAGGACCTAGTTGTTCCTTATTTTATGTTCAGTCAAGTTCAAAATTTTTAAACTTAGTTAAAATGTTTTAATTATCTGGCATCTGTGGGAGAGGAGGCCCTTTGTCCTGTGAAGGCTTGATGCCCCAGTGTAGGGGAATGCTAGGATAGTGAGATAGGAATGGGTGGATAGGTGGGGGAGCACCCTCATAGAAGCAGGGGGTGAGATGAGATAGGGGACTAATCTCCAATATATATAAAGAACTCAAGAAGATGGACTCCAGAAAATCAAATAATCCTATTTAAAAATGGGGTACAGAGCTAAACAAGAATTCTCAACTGAGGAATACCAAATGGCTGAGAAGCACCTGAAAAAAATGTTCAAAATCCTTAATCATCAGGGAAATGCAAATCAAAACCACCCTGAGATTCCACCTCACAACAGATAGCATGGCTAATATCAAAAAATTCAGGTGACAGCAGATGCTGGCAAGGATGTGGAGAAAGAACACTCCTCCATTTTTGGTGGATTTGCAAGCTGCTACAACCATTTTGGAAATCAGTCTGGCGGTTCCTTAGAAAATTGGACATATTACTACTGGAAGATCCAGCAGTTCCTCTCCTGGGCATATATCCAGAAGGTGTTCCAACTTGTAATAAGGACACTTGCTCCACTATGTTCATAGCAGCCTTATTTATCATAGCCAGAAGCTGAAAAGAACCCAGATGTCCCTCAACAGAGGAATCGATACAGAAAATGTGGTACATTTACACAATGGAGTACCACTCAGCTATTAAAAACAATGAATTCATGAAATTCTTAGGCAAATAGATGCATCTGGAAGGTATCATCCTGAGTGAGGTAACCCAATCACAAAAAACACACATGGTATATACTCACTGATAAGTGGATATTAACCCAGAAACTTAGAATATCCAAGATATAATTTGCAAAATGCATGAAACTCAAGAAGAAGCAAGATCAAAGTGTGGATACTTCACTCCTTCTTAGAATGGGGAGCAAAATACCCATGGAAGGAGTTACAGAGACAAAGTTCAGAGCTAAGACGGAAGGAAAGACCATCCAGAGACTGCCCCACTCGGGCATCCATCCCATAATCAGCTACCAAACGCAGACACTATTGCATGTGCCCGAGAGATTTTGCTGACAGGACCCTGATATAGCTCTCTCTTTTCAGGCTATTTCAGTGCCTTGAAAATACAGAAGTGGATGCTCACAGTCATCTATGAATTGAACACAGGGCCCCTAATGAAGGTGCTAGAGAAAGTACCCAAGGAGCTAAAGGGGTTGACAACCCTACAGGAGGAACAACAATATGAACTAATCAGTACTCCCCAGAACTTGTGTCTCTAGCTGCATATGTAGAAGAGCATGGCCTAGTTGGCCATCAGTGGGAGGAGAGGCTCTTGGTCTTGGGAAGATCATATGCCACAGTACAGGGGAATGCTAGGGCCAGTAAGTGGGAGTGTGTGGGTTGGGGAGCAGGACCGGGGGAGGGTATAGGGGACTTTCGGAATTGCATGAAATGTAAATGAAGAAAATATCTAATAAAAAAAGGAAAAAAAAAAAAAAGAAATCGTGTCCCTAAAAGCTGTCCAATTGGAGTTAAAAACAGCCCAGATTAACACAGTAAGTAATAACTTGGGTTATAGATAGGAAAGTAGATTTTAACACCATAATGGGTAGATTTCTGACCAGGTCTTGTGCTTGTTGTAAATAATAAAAGTTGTGTGTTTTCTAGGAACTAGAATGGTTAAAGGCATGGAAATAACCCCAGGTAGTGGTTACATAATTTCTACAAGAGGACTCAAAGCCTGGGAAGACTTCGTTTTATTTATGAATGCAGAAATTTCTGTCCATCATCAAAAAACTTCTTTACATCTGTGACTGTGAATACCAAGAAGTTATGAATGGGGAAGGAGTGAGAGAGAAGAATAGAGGAAGAAGACAATAAGGAGTAACAGGAGAGGAAAAAGGACAGCAAAGTGGCAGGGCACAAAATAGACTATATTTCCAAGGGATACCCACAGTGGCTTAGCTCCTGCTACTAAGACCCACAACCTATCACTTCCACACCACTCCTCAATAGCTCAAATTGCTGAGGACCATGCCTTCAACCTATGAGACTCCGAGAAACATGCCATATTTAAACTACTCTGACAAACTCCTATTGATTATTTATTGGAACACTGATTAAAGTATTACATGAATGTTATCTGTCTTTAGATGAGTATTTCAAGATATTGTTGAAATCAGGAGTTTTAACGTTTTTATATGAAAAATAACTATAACAATAACCACTAAAACATGTATGACTTCTATTACTTTTTACTTGTTTAATGAAGTTGAAAGCAGACTTTGGTTCATGTTTCCTGTTACTCATCAAGCCCAAGAGAAGAGACAGAATCTGCAATGGGGGAACTGAACCAGAAGGTCCAGGTGGAAAGTGTCAGTTTGCAATTGAATTAGAGGACAGCCCTGCTACTCCAATTGGGAATATCTACCACATTGAGACCTGCCCCTGTCAGCAATTACTGTGTTACAAAATTAAAAGTGACACTGTGGTTTCTCTTATCTCATTAAATGGGTATTTGAGATTACTCACAAACATATATCTACTCTCCAAGTTCTCCAGTGCTTCTAAGTTGAATTACAAAAACAAGAATGGTGATTTCTGGGAAAAGGTCAAAGGGTTGCAATAGATGTGTAAGAATATAAAAATGGACCTCAGGAGAGAAGGCTAGACTGCTCTCAACAGACATCGCTGGAGCAGCAAATCTTTAGTAATTTGTCATTTATTTTTTCCATGTTAGAAAGCAAAGCTTAAACGTAGTACAACTTTTAACAGATCTTTATTTACGTTTTGAAAATTTCATACAAAATATTTGTATCATATTCTCTCTCCATTAACCCTCAACCCCTTTATGTTCTTATTCAGCCTCCCTATCCTCTCAACTTCTTTTTTCATTTTCTTTTTAAATAATAATTTATATAGATTAATTAGTAAGCTTGAGATCAATTACTGAGCTTCACATTCCACATCATCATCATAGACTTCCAGATGCCACACCAAAGGAATCTGACTTATCCTCTCCCATCAGCTATTGATTGGATATTTGCACAACACTTGGATATTCACAACTCATCTAATGAACTTTTGTTTCAAAGTACACTATGACTTTACAGAAAACTTTATTAATTGTATGACTCTGTTCATCAACTTCATACAGCATTTTATATTCTGTACCTACAGCCCAGCTAAAAACAGTAAACTCATGTATTTTAAATCATCTCATTACCTCTGAAGGGATCTATGTTGTCCTTGAAAGTTTGTACACACATAGTTGGTATTTGTGAGTTATGCCTTTCAGACAGCAGATATCTATAAGCATTTTACAATTTAGAGCTAATGTATTATACTATGAAGGTAGTTTGATCACTGTGTATAGTTGAACAATGATCAAGCAAGGGAAATCAAAGCCTTGCACTTGAAGTTTATCAAAATGAGTACTATCGGCCTTCTATCTTAGGGAAAGGATGCATTGAATCTGAATGTCTCTTTAGTTATGGCTTTTATGGAGATGACTATGTAGACAGTCTAGCCTCAAACTCACTGTGATCCTTCTGATTCTGCATATAGCTGGGATCACAGCTGTGTGACACTATTCCCAGTTACTGCTTTTGAGGCTGTAGAATCTCTAGTTTAATGTTATATCTCTCTTTTTTGTGATGCAAGCATGGTTGAATAACCATGAAATGAGGACTTTTACTGATGTGTTTTGTTTTTGAACAAAGCTAGAATCACTAACTTAGAAAGTTTGCTCCTGAAAATACTTTCTTACAGAACACTAAATTTTGTTGAGACTACTAGAGACAAAGCATTTCTGACTCTAGTGTTTAACCAATCATTCTTTTTCTTAAATTTTATTTTATTTTATTCTTTAATTCTTTTTTAAAGTCCAGACTTCATCCTCCTCCTGGTCTGACCCCACCCTGACCACTCCCCTTCCCATACCTCCTCCCCCCTTCCCTCTCTCCAAGAGAATGACACCACTCCATCCTGTAAAGCTTCCCCACTTCATGGGGCTTCAAGGCTCTAGAGAGTTAAGGGCATCTTCTCTGACTGACTTCAAACCAAGCAGTCCTCTGCTGTATATTTGCTAAGGTCCTCATATCAGCTGGTGTATGCTGCCTGGTTGGTGTTAACCAATCATCCTTATAGCAAAACTTCCTGCCTCAAAAATCACATGAGGCCAAAAGTTTCTGCAAAAACAAGAAGACATATGTTCATTCTATACTATGTATAATGTCATGTTGATGGCCTAACAGGGTTTCAACTCTACCAACGAGAAACAAAGTATTCTAGAGGAGGAACTAATTAATGAACTGACAGCATGATCTTGCTACCATGAACTGACAGCTCTCATATTGATCTTGCTACAAAATGTCACTGAAGAAGCAACAGCATCTTGGAAAAGAGAAATCACACTTGGCTCTGTCTAACATAAAACCATCCACCAGCCCTACGAGATTTTAAATTGGTTGCTTTATAATAGGTTTGATTTATTGTGAATCTGCTATGGGTTGAACTGAGTGGAGACACCTACAACCTCAATCAGCCCAATTCACCCCTTCAGCTCAATAGGCAATTAAAGAAAGAAAGTAAACACTTCACTCTGTACTTTGCTATAAGAGCAAGATTCTACAAACTTTCCTTTAACTCACCAAAAAGCTATGAAAATTTCAAAGAAAAAAAGGTAGGGAACTAGGGGAAATGCATATAAAAATACACATTTTTGTTTTCATTTTCCATTTTTTAATGGGAATTTTTTTGTACACTAACAAAATAAAAAGTTAAAAATTATCTAAGAGAACATTCATTGTTTAATATTTTCAAATTTTTACTAGCTCAAAGTTAGAAATAATAGAACAAAGAACAGATAACATAAATAATTACAGGAAAAATAATAGAAGAAATGGCCTCAATAGGAAAAAAATCTTACTGACCACATCATTGAATAACATGGAATGAATTTAAAAGGCAGGAGGAGTAGAAGTGCATATAGAGTCGAGTTGAGGACTGTGACACATGCACAGCATCTGATTTGTATTCATATCTATCTTTGATGTTTTTGTTCTGCCCGGCTTCCTTATCTGTGCTTACTTCTACAGGATAGCCTGTGCAGGCTATGGGTGACTTGAAAGCAAACACCAATTTCTCCAGGTTCTGGAAGTGTTTGAAATCTAGGATCAACTTACTTACAGGTTTAGGTCTAGTGAACTCTATTTCCTGCTATGGAGGTTTACTGTTCTCTCACATGTCTAAAACAAGGGGGGGGGGGAGGAAGGAGGAGGAAGAAGAGGAGGATAAGGAGGATGATTGATGATGATGATGATGATGATGATGATGATGATGATGATGATGATTATGTTCTAACCTTCTGACTTGTTAACTCCTCAAAGGCCCCACTTCTTAATATTAGTATACTGTGAAATAGGATCTTGGGTGCATTCTTTGGGGTTATTGAGTGTGATGGTGTGTATATTCTTGGACCAGGGAGTGGCACCATTTGGAGATGTGGCCTTGTTGGAATATAGGTATGACCTGGTTAGAGTAGGTGTGTCACTTTGGGTGTGGGGATAAGATCCTCACCCAAGTTGTTTGGAAGTCAGTCTTCCACATCATTAACACCATGTATTTAGCACATATTTAAAAGTAAGTCTTGTGTGTCTGGGTGCTAATGAGGTTAAACTGTAAGTTCTGTTACAACCTGTGGAATACAGATACAGAACTAATACAAGCCTACAAAAAGGAAATGGTTTGGAAGCACTTCTCTAAGCAAGATTAATGAATAGATTAGCCCCACAGCTTTCTATTTCCCTCAACAGCTTAAACAAAGACAGATGAGGAAAGATTTGCTCTGCTATAAAGAGCAAAGAATCAAAGGATGCATTGAAGAAGGCTGTGAGAAAGCAATGCTGCTACAAATGGATTGAAGGATGTTCTAAGTTCTCTAAATGGTTTAGATGGATTTAAGATTCCTACAAGGCAGTACTGCTGGTGTATAATGAGTTCTGTGGGGCTTTTATAGCTAAATAAGAACGTGAATTACCATTTCAAACAGTTAACAGAAATGAAACATCTGACAAAACAAACCCAAAAGGTTATTGACAGATACCTTCATGAACATAAGTGGAGCTTGAATACAAAGGAATCATGTCCAGGCCTTAAGAGGGACACTGCCCTGATACAATGCAACATCGGTGAATCTTGGGAGTCTTACACTCATTCAGTCACAAAAATAGAATGTTTAGGGGGTGAAGAGAAAAGAGGTTTGTTTATTTAGATGGAAAGCAAACTGTTACTCACTCAGGCCTGTTGGATGGCAGAGAGATAAAAACATAATTGAAGTAGTCAAGAATTTCAGGCTTATTATTTACAATATAGAGAGTTTTGAAGGTAAATGATAATGGTAACTCCTGATGACCATTTTATTTCCAGTGAATTGTACTTTGAAATGGGTACAGTGTGTAATAGCTGTGTAACTGCTCAGTGAGACATCCCCGTTTGAAAGCATATTAAAGACAGTGGAGATTGCTGTGGCTCTTAGAATAAGGTTTCAGCAGGGACATCATGGGGACAGGAGAGCTTGAGATAGAAACTTGTTATATTGCCTCTCTGATCTGGAAGCAGAATTGTTGAATTCATTGTCTGTTTTATTTGGCCAAGAACCTCAGCCCAAAAATGGTGCTGTCTCCTTTAAGGGTGGGTATTCCTGCCTCTGATAATCTAATGAAGATAACCACTTACAAGCCTGCTGAAGCCCAACACAGTCAACCTAACCTTGCATAAGCATTCAAGAGGCTAACCTAATTAACATAACCCCTCACACTCCTGCTTGCAGGCATTGCTAGGTGTTTCAAGTTCTGATAAGGCTGACAATCAGATTTACCATGGCAGATTGTAAAATTCATGTTTTGTGTATTTTACCTAAATTAAATAATTTTAGATTCATGTATTTTATTTTTATGTATATGACCTTTTTTTTTCTGTATACCTACGTGTGTCTCTCTGTGTGTGTTTGCACCACACGCTTGCCTCTTGAGTTTAGAACCCTGAGAAAGACATCAGATCCCCTGGGATTAGAATCCGAATCTAAGTCCTCTGCAAGAGCAGTAAATGACCTTGATGGCAGGGCCATTTCAGAAGATCCTTATTTTACTGAGGTTAAACATATGATTTTTTTATTTTTGTCCTTTTGGGTTTTTTGATACACCATTTCTCTCTTTGTCCTGACTGTCTTAGAACTTGCTCTGAATATCAGGCTCATCTTGAACTTTGCCTGTCTCTGACTCTCAAGTACTGGGATTAAAAGTGTGTACCACAACTGCCCTGTGAGATTAAATATATTTTATCTGAAATTTAATAGTTATTATACATATAGAAAAGACATGTTTTATGAGAATATTCTATTAATTTAGTCAAAAAAATTAGGTAAGAAATTATAGCAAACAAAGCTAGTCAGTGGATACATACATTCATTGGATGTATGAGTCTTTTGAAGACATTCAATAAGAAACCTAGGAGAAACAAGTTATGGAATAAGGAAAACACAATCTATTCAGAAAATCACTTCTTTATAGCTACACTACATAGCCAAATATTATAATTGGGGAAGTTTGAAATTAGTCAGCAATAGAAGATTATTTTACAGTTTTTGTGTCCATGCTGAGGCAGTTGTGATGAACAAACGACCTTTGTTTAGAAACGCCAGGAATGCCAGGGCCTGGCAAACACCGAAGTGGATGCTCACAGCCAGCTATTGGATGGAACACAGGGTCCCCAATGGAGGAGCTAGAAAAAGTACCCAAGGAGCTGAAGGGGGCTGCTACCCTGTAGGTGGAACAACAATATGAACTAACCAGTACCCCCTGAGCTTGTGTCTCTAGCTGCATATGTAGCAGAAGATGGCCTAATCGGCCATCACTGGGAAGAGAGGCCACTTGGTCTTGCAAACTTTATATGACCCAGCACAGGGGAATGCCAGGGCCAAGAAGTGGGAGTGGATGGGTAGGGGAGCAGGGGCAGGGGGTATAGGGAACTTTCTGGATAGCATTTATAATGTAAATAAAGAAAATAATAATAATAATAAAATACACACCAGGCAAAGGCCAGAAACTATAATGAAGACAAATATAGTAACTTAGAAATCATAAGTCAAGATGGCTATGGTAAAATTCCTTCCCCTACATTTTTTTACAAGACATAGTTTTTCCTATACTTTGGGGATTACACTGTTCAGCTTATTTTATAACATTTGTCCTTTCTTATATTTCTACTGTAAATATCTTTCTATTACTTGTAGATTGACAGTTATTGTTCAGTACAGAATAACTGCAATTAAATCAATCGACTACTTCATGATAGACAGAACATTTCATGATATCTAACTAAGAGACTCTGACTTTTCCTCTGGCGTCTGCTGGCAGCTTTTAATACCTATCTTCTGCTACAGTCACTTCCTAGGGGAACACTGAGAGTCATGAAGCCAGCATCACTACTTGACAAAGTACCAGCAAAGCTGAGACATGCTGTGGTTGTTGACCTGGTATCCTTTATTTTCCATTTGAGTTTGAATGTCTGCCTGTCCCACTCTTGGGGAGCCATTAGCATAATGATTCACCCATGTCTTCTCTGACAAAATTGAGAAAGTCCTGAATGTAGTGCCTCCTACTTTCAAGCAAGTAACCTCAGTTGACTCTATTAGAATGTCTTCTTTGTGACTTGGAGATTGATATCTGTCCCTAAGCAAATTCATGAAACAAAATAATTAGATATTATAAAGTCAGAGGAGGCTTATCAGATTCAGCAGGAGAGGAGAAATGACAGCAGATAGAGCACAGAACTCATTTTTCAATACATTTTGAACATAGAATTATAACCTATAAATAAAAGGCCATATATATTAAGGCTCATGTAAGAACTCAGCCACAAAAGCTAGAATGACTAAGATAATATAATAGCATGTACAGGTGGTACAAGAACAATATAGACGAATGTGAGAAGAATTAAGTATTAGGATTTGCTATTCTTAGAAATATTGGTTTACATCAGGTTGCTGTTATGCTAATTAATTTACAAACAAAACGCTTTTATTAAAAAATTCTTAATAAGATTATGAATTCAAATAACAGCTACAACAGTTTCTAAGTCTGATTTCTCATGCTTAGGCAAATTTGCAAGTAATATGATGCATTGAAATTTAAAAATATGCTGCTTAAGGCAGGGTGATTCATCTAGAGTGACTTGGATTCTATCTATTCTTGAGCTTGAGACCACAAAGTACTGCCACCCTGAGAACAGGGGGTTATATTACATTAAGATGTTATATTTAACTAAAATTATTTGTAGAATTTTAGGAATAAGCATATGGGTTTAATAATAAAATACCTATTCTATCTGTATTTAGTAACCTCAGGCATACTAGAAAAGTGTGCCCCGTATACAATTTTATGATCTGTATCACTTGAAATCATAAGTGCTTTTTAAAATCTGTATATATATAAAGAAAGTTTTGGATTGCTAGTTAGTCAGAGGTGCAAAGCATCCCGGTCCTGGTATCTGACTCAAATTTCTCCTCCCCTGAGCTGCACATCCTCTATGGAAACCATCCGCTGCTGGGCCTGGGCCCAGGCAATGTCCTTTATTTCTTCTACTATTCATGTAAGCTATGTAAAAGAAAGTCTGAGTTGAGATGTTGCATCTCTGATACTGTTGGGACACAAAGGAATCAACTGTTAGCTCTACTTTCCAACACAGTGAAACCCAAAGCTGCCCAAATGATTTCCAAATGCCTCCTATTCCACTTCCTCTTCTGTGAGCATAAATGTGGGCATGGGAGGACACACCAGTAGTCCTAGTGCTGAGGAGGCTGAGACAGCACAATGATGAATTTAGGGTATAGTGAACTACAAAGGGAGACACTGTCAAAGCGAGGAAGCAAGCAAACAAACAAACAAAAAACAGCCAAAAGAAACAAAAGACAGTAACAGCAGCAACCAAGCCAAGATAAGGAATTAAATATGATGGATAAGATTACAAAACAATCACATTTTCCCATCATGTGTTTTAGTATCTCTAGTTTTGTTTATTGATTTTAAGACAGATTTATAACGACTCTAGACTTGAGAGTCTCTGAGATTTTGTTTGCTCTCTGTTTTCATGGCTCAGGGAGGATCTAACCAAATGTGCTTCTTTCCCTTGCTTGCTCAAAGTCAGGGGCATAACATAATTCAATCGTTCAGCCTTATAATAATTAAATTATGGTTAATCATCATGTAACCCTTATGCACACAGCTGAGGGGTCCTGTCATTCTCAGATCACTGTCTCCCTGTCCTTGAGGATACTGCCTTCCAGCAGCCGCCACCTGCAATTCCACCTCCCTAGAACTTTCTGGGATTGAGGTGATTTAGTAATCCCTGCTATCTCATCCTTTGGCCTGAGCTCACTCTTTGTTTCAGTGTTGTGTCTGTCTCTCCAGTGCCTGCTCTGTGACTCAGTGGGAAAATATAATCAGTTGCTTGTAGATGGGGCTCAATCTCAAATTCTTATATGTATGATACGAGCATTGTCCCACTGAGCTATATCCTTGGTTTTTCTGTATGTTTATGCTTTACACAGGAAACTTTGCTAGATTGTCTTGGTCTTGTGGTTGGGACATGCTATCTCCAGCCTGACTATTTTCTGAGAAAAGAGACATAGGCTATTACACAAAGCTCACTCAGGATAGTTTTAATCAGGGATAATTAATATGCTTTTATGAGCAATGTTTGTTATACATGTTCTTCTAGTGTCTTCTGAACAGATCAAATATAGTTATCAATATCTGCCCATTCTTTGCTAATTGATATATAAATTTTGATACCAGAAATGCATGGTCATTTAAATGAAATGAGTTCTAGCCATTGAGGGTCAACAGCCCATTTAATTGCAGTGATTATGTGTCCATAGAATTAAATTGATCCAAAGTTCTTTAGAGATGCATGATAATAGACTTGGAATCAACATAATTGATTGAACAACTCATTCACTAAGAAAAGCTATTCAAGCTTGAAAAGAAGTTGAAAATTTAATTTGAGGACAAAAGAGGATAGGATTTATTTGTCTGTTATTTCTAGGCAGATTTAAAGCTACACAAAATAGTAAGGTGCGGGAAAACATGTTTCTGACTTAGTATATTTATAAATAATCAAAATAAGATGTGGTTCCTGAGAAAATCTAAAGTTAAGTATAAATTTTATGCTAAATTGGAGAAAAAGCCGATACTTTCATTGCACTCCAGAGACAGAAAACAACTCGATTGCATTCCTGATATTTAAATAAGATTGATTGTAAACTGCCAAGGCTTTCTATTAGAGCCCAAAATAATCTACCCAAGAAGAAACAGTAGTGGGAATATACCACTAACATTAAAGTTAATATGAAATTAATGGACAGAAAACAGTCCTAATCTGGTCCTTGACAGAAGACAAACAAACAAATAAACAAAAACAATAAACACTCCTAATTAGCATGTGTCTATGGAAACATGAAGAAGAAGAATTTTTTTTTTTTTTTTTTTTTTTAATCTACACTTTACTCCAAGCTGTAAGCAAGAACTTGAGGTATTTTTTAATAGGAGAGGATACCCACAATCAGCCAGCAAAGTAGGATCAGAACTTTTCTTAAAGCCACCTAAGGACTCTAAAAGTCACAAAGCTTAGCTGAATCAGCACAGAAGAAAAAAACCTGTTCCAGATGCAATGAGGATGGACAACAGTGCCTGCTGGCTTCTTGACCACAACTGGTGTTGTGTGGATGGAAATGGACTCCTGCAAAAGAGCCCAAAGAGGTGAGGAAGAAAATCCAGGAACTTTTTTAGCAATATAGGAGGGTGGAGACATGTGCATTTCTATAGGCTTAAATTCTCTTCTATTTCCTTCACCTCCTTAATTGTATATTCCTGTATTTCTTTAAAGGATTAAGTTGTTTCATCTTGAAGGGTTTCTACACGATTGACTGAGTTTTCTTGTATTTTTTAAGGGAGTTATTTATGTTCTTTAAAAGCCTCTAACATCATCTACATGGGATTGGGTTTAGGGTTAGAATCTTGCTATACAGGTGTGTCAGGATATTAAGAGTTGGTTGTAGTAGGAGGGCAGGTTTCCAATGGGGACATATTGCAGTGGCTTCTGGTGTGTATGTTTTGTGCCTGCTCTTGCTATCTGATTGTCTCTGGTGTTAGGTTACCTTCATGTGCTGGGTTAGAACAGGCCTCTCAAGAGGTAGGTGGACCTGTGTGTTGCAGATTAGAGCAGGTCTCCTCTGAGGCAGGCAGAGCAGTACGTCCCTGGTGAGAGCATACATCTTGGAAGATAGGCAGGGCTGCAACTTGAAGATCTGATAGTGAAGACAGAAGGGCGGACTAAAAGGGAGATGGAATTCCATCAGGGCAAGGTAGAACACGTCTCTTCTGTCCCCATTTCTACATTCGAAACCTTGCTTAGTCATGGGCAGTGACCACTACAAGTTACATATCCCTTCTTGCTAATACTCTTTGCTAGGGTTTCCCTCATAGATTACTGGGAATTTTCGTTGCCTGAGTTTCTAGATCATTCCAGAGATGCCTCCCTACTCCTCCAAACTGATTTCAGCTACATATATATAACATTATAAAAAATAATTACATTATAACATTATATGCCCTTGATTTTCATATGAGTCCATTGATATAGTCTAGCATTAAGTGTTTTTACACTCCTAGTTAAAAATCTTAAAATTTACATGTGTTGCCGGGTTTGGTGGCACACACCTTTAATCCCAGCAATCGGGAGGCAGAGGCAGGCGGATTTCTGAGTTCGAGGCCAGCCTGGTCTACAGAGTGAGTTCCAGGATAGCCACGGCTACACAGAGAAACCCTGTCTCGAAAAACCAAAAACCAAAAAAAAAAAAAATTACTTGTAATCTGGAGCTCAGAATTTTATTCTCTCATGCAGCTGTTTCAGCGTGAAGACGGAACCATCTCTTGTCTTGGAGGGATTGAGAGGGAGTGTCTTTACCATTCTCCCAGCTGATCTGGAGTTTGCTCTACTTGGGGATATGGTACCGGGGCCTCTTAGGATCCATCTTTTGCCTTTATCCCACTGATTACTCTTCTATATCCTGTGTGTAGTTCCATCAGGATTTCTTACAGAAGATCCAGAAATAACCCCTGCTCTGGATGTGAATGGGCAATATGTCAAAGTTTTGTTTGTTTGTTTTTGTTTTTTTTTCTCTGTCAGTCATGTCGGGTTTTGTAGCTCAATTTCAGTGCAAACATTTTATTCTCTGTCTGCCTCTCCTCCCACAAATTGGCATCCTTCAAAAATCTCACAGTTTTATGAGAATCACAAATTTCCTCATATTTGCTATCCATTACATATCTAATATTAACTTTCAAAGGCCATTGTGTTTACAATATTTTATAATAAACAAAGTGTTAGGAACTACAGCTATTAAATGGCTTTAAAGGAGATAGACATAAAGGGAATCCAATAGTCCACATCCCTACAGAGGGGAGAAATAAAGCAAAGGTGAAGATCTAGGTTTGTCAATTTAAAACAGCACTGGAGGAAAGCTGAAGACTCCTAATGTACATTTGGGAAATTGAACCGAAGGGATGGCACATTAACCCTGGAAAATGAACAGAAAATCTTATTTCTGCATGGGGCAACTATCAGGACTTTGACATTTCTGTGATTACTGAGATCACTGCCCCAAGGAACCTACAGGCTCTAAATCTCCCTAGGATACTCATGCAAATGACCCACTTAAACTCCTCACTACCCATGTTCATAGAAAATTTGAAGAAACTTAAGCAGCATAATGCGCACTAATCAGTGCTCTAGCTGTCTGAGCGGCTAAGAATCCTTCACAGATCTAATGAGTTTTTTTTTTTTTTTTTTTAAACATCCCTGCTCCTGTGCTATATGCCTGGCTTGCTCTATATTAGCAGGTATTTTGCCAACATTATAGAGGCCTGATGTAGCAGGGTGAAACTCCCATCCATCTAGTAAAAGTGCTTCTGGGATGAGTTCAAGAACTATGCCATAAAAAAGTCTTAACACCTATTTTCAGTAGAGAAGAAAGGCCAAAAGGATACACTGGTAGAGTTAGGTTTTATCTTTAAACCCTGGAATAAAAAGGTTTGATAACAGTTTTCTTTTTAGTAAAGACAATTTTAATCGTTGCATAACTCAAAGAAGGACATACAATAATGAATTGGCTATAGATAGCAGGGACTGTGCACAGAGGTAAAAGTTAGTAGAATTGATTAACTAGACAAAGTTACATTTGTTACATTTGGCTTAGAAATTGTTATTATTCATTGTTCATGGCTTACAGATATATAGTCATTAAGACAGCTGTGTAGAGTACTGCTATGTAAATATGTCATGGTAGAATGTATAAAGGTAAGCTGAAATCCTGATTCATTTGTAAGGTAGTTGTGTATAAGATGCATCTGTGGAGAAGAGTGCTGAAGTTTAAGTGAGAAACCAGCCCCTTAGCCTCAGGCAAATGAACACTTAGTCCCCACTGCTGGGCCTACTTTTGGAGGCTTAGGAGGTGTGAATTTGGTGGAGGGAGAAGGGTAATGGCAATGGGCTCCGAGATTAGAATCATTGCACAACTCCATGTTCACTTTCTGCTATGTATTTGCAGTCCAAGATGTGAGATTTCAGCTTCCTGTTATTGATTCTATGCCTAGTACCATGCCTCCCCACCAGGATGGAACCATAAGCCAAAACATATTCTTTCTGTATATAAGTTTCTTGCAGTCACGCCGTTTTATTACACAAAAGATAAGTATACAGGGGGGAAATCAGTCCCCTGTGAAGCATGAAACTGCTGAAAAATTGATATGGACACAATATAGGCAATTAGACAGGGATCAGATGGTAAAGTGTGGGATGATTGCCAGGCTGGAATTAGTGAAATGTGCCATGACTATAAAGGACAAGATAAAACTATAGTTGTACCACAGGCAGATTAGAACCTTGGGCACAGCATTCCCATTCCCATGTCTTTGTGACCATCCCCATTTATTATCGCCCACATGTCCTCCTGTGTTCCCTACCCATCACCATTGCTGTGTTTTCTCATCCATCCTCTTTCACCATTGCCATGTGCCTATCATAGCTGGGCTATGACATGCCACAGTGCCTGTGGTTGCTTGGGAAACCCTAATTATCTTTTTCCATGCTAACTATTACAAATCCTTTAAAAGAACATAGCATTTTCTCTGCATATGAAAAGAATTGACAATAATTGAAATGTGAATGAGACTTCATAATCTGTTGCTAGTTAGAAGAAATTTGCCATTGTAGAACAATGGAGGCAACCTTGCATCATGATCAGAGTCTTTAGGTACATAAGCTTCATGCAACACAGTTATTCTTCCAACTGTTCACTACATACCAAACGAGGGTGGAAGCATTTCTATCACTGAGATAGTGGAGGGCTTCATCCCATCTATCACTTTGACTTTGCGCTAAGAAAATCAGATGCCCTGGTATCATTCCTAATATTGGAAATTGTTTCACACTACTAGGACAGTTGCATAGCAACAGTGAATTAATATCAGTTTGTGCTGCAGATTGACAACTCTGAATCTGGTTATCCATCTATCCATATCATTAATACTGACAATATCTCAGAATCTAGGTTGTTTGGTGCCATAAACCAGGGATTGGTGGAGGTCTCAGTCAGCCTGTCTGTCACTTTTTTTTTAAATACTGTTCGCTACAAGGGGAGATAGACAAAACCATATTCTTGAGGTTCTTAGTGGATTTTTCTGACACCAAATTAATAGCCACTTCCTATTAATCATAGAATCTATCTAAGACACGATCCTTGTCAAATAGCGACATTGGGGAAAAGCCAAATTTGGTGACAACACTTGTGCCAAAACAATACAAGGTAAAATGATATCACTCTGAAGAAAGATACATTCTCAAGGCCTTAGGCAGGAAGTTGGTCAGTAAGATCTGTGAGTACAGAAGGAGTGAACAGACGCCATTGGGAATGTGTTTATAACAGATAGGAACAGCCTCCTGCAAGCTCATGAGCTATATCCATCAGTGACTGTGGGAACATGTACGATTCACAGGTTGAAGCAGAAATAAATGATAAAGTTACAAGAAGAATATACTATGTTTAAAGAAACGCAAAGTTAATGACTTCATGTTATCTAATTCAATTCATTAAAGAGTTATTCATTAAAAACAGTAATATATCATGATAGTCTGATAACTACAAATGAACAAGACATTTAAAAATAGGAAATTACCTTTGAATTTTTGAAAATAAAATAAATGCTTTAAAATATTCTTCACTGCTTCCACAAGGATTCTTTTGAATACAAAAGAAAGTGCTTTGTTTCAGAGCAATATGAGCACAATGTGGGATAGGGACAGATAAACTTCATCTTTGTGCTACTGCATTTTTGAAGCAACTTGGGTTAGTTATGCCACTTTCAAAGGCTAGGGACACTTTTGCTCTAAGTTATTGTGAGGAAGCTGTATGCAGATGTTCTGAACATAAGGTCCTGAAAGAATTTCTTTAATAGATTAACTGTCCCAGATGCATCATATATTGGGCTGATCTTATAGCAGCCGAATTTGTGTGTGTGTGTGTGTGTGTGTGTCTATAGGGGTGTGTGTATGTGTGTACATCTTTAGATGCCTGATGAGGTCAGAAGAGCATACTGTATTCAGTGGAGTTCTAGTTACTGTTTGTCATGCAGTGCCTTGCATGGATGTTGGGACCCTAACTGTCTCCTCTGGAAAATCAACAAGTACTGTTAAATGCTGAGCCATCTCACCAGGACAAAATGTTTGAAACTTAAGTGTTTGATTTTATGAATTTTGATACCTGTATAAATCTAAACCCATATAAACCACTCATTAATTTATATGCTATTTTCATTATCCAAGAGTGATTCATTGAGCCCTTGCCTATCACCTGACCACCTGTGGTCTGATATCCCCTGTCACACAAGCTCTACATGTTTCAAAGATTACTTTTGAATATGAAATTCATAAATAAAAGCATGTCATTTATATCTAATAATATAGGCATGAGGCAAAATAGTAGTTAACACATTTTAGATAAGAAATTGTAAAACGTTGAGTTGTAAGACAGTCAAAAGCAAAGGATATTGAAATAAGTTAAATTGTAGGATTTGGGGTAAAACAAGATTCTGTCTTTAGAAAACAAAGCTGTGGTATCTTATAATTAAGGATAGCTAATTAAATCTTCAGTTATGACTCTTGCATAGATTTTCTACAGGTACTCCAAACAATTGATGTATCTTTGCTACACATTATATAAATTTCTTGGTATTCTAAGAGCACATCAAATCTGAGGGTTATGCAAATGGCTCAGTAGTTAAGCACTTGTTGATCTTTCAGAGCACCTGAATTCTATTCTCAGACCCCATGTCCAGTAATTCCAGCTCTGTTGGATCTGATGTCCTCTTTTGACACTGATATTCAAAAGACTGACATGCACATACATACAGAAAGTAGTATACATGATTGTTATATACCTTTTACAAAAAGAGTTAACCAAATCAGTAGTTTAAGGGAACACATCTTCATAAATCTGGAAATTACTAAGAAGATATTTTTTCTCTCTTAGGTATAAAGTTTGTATTTGCAAGCCAATGTCAGGCTGTATAAGATGTTGAATTATCAACAGTGTGTGAATTAGTCTTATACTTATAATGGCACTCATTTTGACTTAATTGCATATACCAATTGTTCTTAGATGTCCATACATGCCATCCCATGCCCCCAAGTTCAAAAAGTTCTGCATTTACCTACATGTCATAAAAGATAATCTCAACACACCTTGAGAAAAGTACACTGTGTCTGGAAAATGTTTTATCTGGCTTACTTCCACAGTAGCCAGCATGCACTAAGAGAATCCTAATCAAATAAACTTTATAGAAGCAAACAGGTGTGTGATCAATTATTACAAGTCACAGCTTGACTAGCTGCTCAGTAATCTTGAAATACTATTTCCAACACTGCTAGATTTTAGGTAACCTTGACTCCACTGTGTGTTTTTATAATAAAAATACAGCTCACACAACTCACATAAAGTGACTGTAAATACTAAAGTAAAACTTAAGCACTAGACCATGAGTTTGTGTATATTCAAATACCAAGTCAGAAGGTATGTTACACATTAAGTCAAGCCATCAAAAGATATCCTGATAATTTAATACATATTATCCTAGTCGTTACCAGTTTTGTGATTAAAAACACTGGGAGAAGAACCTTAGAGAGGAACTGACATATTTATATTATTGTGAGAAACCAGAGCAGAAGCTTAAACATGAACAAGGAGGTACAAACTGAATCAGAAACCATTAGAAAATACTGTGGGAATGTTTAGTATCATTTTGATAGAATGACCTAAGCAATTAGAGTCTAAATCTGCCCACTCATGTGCTCCCATCTCCTCTCTCTTTTACAATTTAAAATATTTTTTGCAAATAGTCCTCTTTCATGATGTGGCCAATTAGAATATATCTAGTGGTGGAAAGAAAACTGTTTTAAGTTTGGAATCAAACAGAAAAATTCTCTTTTTAAAATATTTTGATTGAATAAGGATAATGTTATATAACATATGTTGCTCAAATTAAGGGAATCTGGGAAAAATGAACAGAATAGTGAGTTGTGGAAAGGATAAAATTGCATTCACTAAATTTATGCATGAATTTATGAAATAGTAAAGTGTCTACTTTTAAAAATTCAGACTTCTCACAAGAGACTATGAAAGCCAGAAGATCCTGGACAGATGTGATACAGACCCTAAGAGAACACAAATGCCAGCCCAGGCTACTATACCC
>NC_034590.1:25880308-25885637 GCF_900095145.1 Mus pahari | reverse complement strand
TGGGAATAGAGGCTCCTTGGTCTTCCAAACTCCATATGACCTAGCACAAGGCAAGGCCTGGGCCAAGTAGTGGGAGTGGGTGGGTAGGTGAACAGATGTGGGGGGAGGGGTATGGGAATCTTTCGGGATAGCATTTGAAATGTAAATAAAGAAAATAATAATAATAAAAAAAAATTCAGTGTGTTCACTAGCTATTGTGTAATAACTACTGTGTTTTCTAGATAAAGTAGTTGGATACTTTATTTTTGAATGGAATATTTTCTATATCTTCTTTAAGTCATAAAATACAATGTCTTTTATTTAATTTTCTTGTTAAATGCAGTTTAAGTAGTCATAGAAACAAATATACATAAGTAAAATGGAAGGGGATGTCATCCCTGATTTTTTTCCTAATAACAGGAAGAAATCATTACATTGCTTATTTTAAGAATGATAAAAATAACAGTTTGTTTGAACTGAAATCAAAAGCGCTTATTATTTTAGTTTGCTAATGATTTAATTAGGAAATGATCATAAATTTAATCAAAACTGTTTTTTTGAAGGTTGATGATATGATTGTCTCTTTATGCCTGTTAGTAAAGCAAGGTAAGACTTTTACTTATGTTTATATTTCATGGTTTGGTCTTGAATATGTTATCAAGATGGCACCTCCCATGGTGTAAAAGACAGTGGGACAGAGATGCTCACAGCATTGCCTCTTCCTATGTATCTTTGATGTGTCCGATGACATCTGGTTTATCTAAAAGAGTGAATTATAGTAGACAATGACAAGACAGACTTGGAGGACCCTTAAGACTTACTTTCAGGTTTTATGTGTCACTTGGATTTTTTATTTGCCAGAAGCATTCAACATTGTCCGTAATATACACCACACTAAAGAAACATTTCATGGCATATTTGGATCTATTACAAGCGTTTACTGTAGGCACAATAAACTGTAGGCATACTGCACCATGTAGAGTTTATCCTTGTGATATTCAAATGCTGATTTCTCTGGCCTCATACCTTGTTGCAATTTCGACACAACCTTGTAAGGTTTATGTCAAAAATCTCTTGTCTCAAGTTTGTATAAAAATATTCATCATTAATTCTTGGTTTTGTTGAAAACAAGCTGGAAAATTCAATAACTAGGCAATAAAGAGAATAAGGTGAAACTTTTGCTGGTGAGACAAAGAGGGAGTGTAAGAAAGAAAAACAAAAAGAGAGGGTTGCCATGAGGAAGTGTTCTGGAGAGAAATCAAGGCAGAACAAGCCAGGAATTCAGAGAGACAGAACAATGCAAAATTGCAAGTATCTCAGGGATATATATATATATATATTTTTTTGACTTGGAGGTAGCAAGATTAGATTAGAGGATTATAATAGAATTATAATTCCTAGTTATTGTACTTTAACTTGAAAAATATCTTGATCCCTCTGTACTATTATAGGGGGACTAGCTAGTATAAAGAAAAACAGCTGCTGTGTTAATTTACTGCATACATTTACATTAAAATTGCCATGACATTTTACTGTTCTTGTAGAATTTCTCTTCTATGTAGAATATTGTTGATGGTATCTTAAAATTTTACACAGATCTACCTCGACAATGATCCCTCTTGCCTTTTGTTAAGGCAGAACATGAATATACACTGGAACACGGCCGAGGATAAGTTTTATCTATCTACCTAAACAATCATCTATCTATTTATCTATTATCAATGTATTTATATATTTACTTATGATTACATAAACGTGCAGTGTATTTATTAATATATTTTCTGCTTGACTCTGTACCTCCATTTTCCAGCATGTGTCTTTATCCTCTTTCAAATTCATGATATTTTTTTCTTCAACTATTGTTTTTATAAACATACACAGACACTCACTCTATTGAGTCTGTTTAGTTTTGTTCGTTTGCATCTGTGTTTATGATGACCTCATGAAATTGGTAACCTATTATTTCTCTAGCTCATGGCTAGAGAAACCCCTCTCTCAGCAGCAACTGCTTGCTTGTAGCTCTTAAGTGTGGAACGTTTAGAAATTTTGCTGATCCACAATGGCATTATAACGGATGGTGCCAAGGGCTTGGTCTTGTGAATATTATATGCCCTGGTACAGGGGAATGCCAGGTCCAGGAAGTGGGAGTGGGTGGGTTGGGGAGCAGGGCATGGGGAGGGTATAGGGGGACTTTCAGAGAGGAAACTAGGAAAGGGGATAGTATTTGAAATATAAATGAAGAAAATATCTAATAAAAATATTTATCAAAAAAATAACTGGTGGTGCCATTATTTAGATCTTGTTTTAAATGGTCATATTATTGTCATTGCATGCATGGAACTATGTCCAGAAGACCTACCTAGCAACAGACATCCTAGTCCTCTGGCTCTTAAATTCTTACTGTTACCTCTGTTGTGATTTTTCACTGAGCGTTGACTGTAGTGATTGTATTGCATATTCATTGCAATATTAATTAGAGATATGATAATTGGAAACTGGTGACAGAACTTTAATAAAAGAGAGTTGAGAAACGGTAATGCCAAGGTACAGTGAAGGAGGGGGAATAAATGGTACCAAGACTATTTAAAAAAAAAAACACAGGGAACACACTACTTTATAAATGTACAAAACACAAATATGACAGTATTTTACAGGAAGCTTGATATGTGACTAAAAAGCATCTGCATACTTGGAGTGCCTATCCAGCAAGGATGGCAACCCAGGTTTGGCAATTTACAGTTACAGAGAGCGTTTTCGTGCAAAGAGAAACAGGCTGGAAATTTTTCTTAGAATATACTTTGAGAATAGACTGTAGATGAGATTAGATGGAGGGTGATAACTAAAATCTAGTTCCCTAATTGTTTGATTGGCCAAAGAAAGATGTCAGGAGCTAATCATTGGGCAATGATATGGAGGAGGCATGGTCTGGATCCCAGAAATGAAGAGGAGAACACAATATAGAGAAAGGCTTTTGGGGCAGGCAATAGAGAGAGAAACAAAGGCACAATGTAGGCCAGGGGCTTGTTAGACCTAGTGGAGGCCTCCACCAGCAGAAGTATTCCAACATAGAATAGCTGATGAGTTTAGGATTATAGATTTGGAGTCCAGCAGTTGTGACATTTGGCTGATTTTAAATATTAAGATTGTCTTGGTGTTTTCCATTCACGACATTTCAGGTAGGCAAGAAAGAGTGTGCAGCCATGTGGCAGTTGGTGGTGATCAGCAGAGCCAGCCATGGTGGGGGATGGTCAGCGTAGACCAATTGCAGCTCTGGGCATTTATGGGAAAAGTATATGCTAGTCTTGGGAACTGAGTGAGATGGCAGTTGTGCCAGACAAGGAGCAAGCAGATACTGGAGCAGCTTGGTGAAGCAAGCCCTTGGGGCTGTGTACCATTGCCAGCATCTAGTTAGAGCAAGTGTAGATAATTACAATAACACACACCAAATAGATCTGGTTAGAACAACTGGCAAGGTATTGCTCTTCTTGAAGGGAAAAGAGAGCAAGGAGAATGGTGTGTGCTATCTGAGTTGTTTTTTTATTTTTATTTTTATTTTTTTTGAGCCTCAATATTTAGAGTTCTACTGGACTGATTATATCAAAACTGTCTATCATACTAAAGATAATTCAAAATACTAAGAGTCCATCCTTCACATGTATTACCAAAGTGACCAGGAGATACATTACTAAAAGAGAATGTGCACAAATTTGGGGTAAAATATACTGTCAAAATGAGAGACTAGGCCCAGGGCAGCTACGTGAAGTAATGATCTGACAGCCCAGCATTCCTACAGAGATAGATGTCTTTTCTCCAGGCTGGCTTTAGACTCTCCAGGAAGCAAAGGATGACTTGGCTCCTGACACTTCTGACTCTGCCTCTAAATTGCTGCTGAGATTTAAGTATTTGATAAATCACATGTGATGTTAGGCTATTATTTTATATCTGGTCTACTTAACGTGAATCCCATATATCAAAAAAGAAATATGAGTATATAGTTCAGAGAAAATTATCTATATTAAAAATTAAACATTGTAAAGACTGAGATTATTTCTTTACTGAATATGAATACTTCATCAGATAACAAATAGCACATTTGATAGAAATCTCCTTCAATTGATTTCATTTTTCTTCTCTTAATGAATGAGAGCAAATTACCCTGGATAACTTTACATCCAATAGAAGTCTCCATAAAGCCTCTAAGAAAATTCAGTGAAGTAAAATGCTATTCCAACTCAATTCTTCACTGAATTAGAAAGGGCAATTTGCAAATTCATCTGGAATAATAAAAAACCTAGGATAGCAAAAACTATTGTCAACAATAAAGTAACCTCTGGGGGAAATCACCATGCCTGACCTCAAGCTGTACTACAGAGCAATTGTGATAAAAACTACATGGTACTGGTACAGTGACAGGCAGGTAGATCGATGGAACAGAATTGAAGACCCAGAAATGAACCCACACATCTATGGTTACCTGATCTTTGACAAAGGAGCTAAATTCATCCAGTAGAAAAAAGACAGCATTTTCAACAAATGATGCTGGCACAACTGGCTGTTAGCATGTAGAAGAATAAGAATTGATCCATTCTTATCTCCTTGTACAAAGCTCAAGTCTAAGTGGACCAAAGAGCTCTACATAAAACCAGAGACACTGAAATATATAGAGGAGAAAGTGGGGAAAAGCTTTGAAGAAATGGGCACAGGGGAAAATTCCTTGACAGAACAGCAATGGCTTGTACTGTACAAACAAGAATCAACAAATGGGACCTCATAAAATTGCAAAGCTTCTGTAAGGCAAATGATACTGTTAATAAGACAAAGAGGCCACCAACATATTGGGAAAGAATTTTCACTAATCCTAAATCTGATAGGGGACTAATATCCAATATATACAAAGAGCTCAAGAAGCTGAACTCCAAAATTTCAAATAACCCTATTAAAAAATGGAGTACAGAGCTAAACAATGAATTCTCAACTGAGGAGTACCGAAGGGCTGAGAAGCACTTGAAAAAATGTTGAACATCCTTAATCATCAGGGAAATGCAAATCAAAACAACCCTGAGATTTCAACTCACATCAGTCAGAATGACCAAGATAAAAAATTCAGGTGACAGAAGACACTGGGGAGGATGTGGAGAAAGAGGAACACTCCTCCATTGCTGGTGAGTTTGCAAGCTTGTACAACCACTCTGCAAATCAGTCTGGCAGTTCCTCAGAGAAATGGACATAGTACTACCAGAAGATCCAGGAATACCTCTTCTAGGTATATACCCAGAAGATGTTCCAACTGGTAATAAGGACACATGCTCCACTATGTTCATAGCTGCCCTATTTATAATAGCCAGAAGCT
>NC_034590.1:25862467-25879667 GCF_900095145.1 Mus pahari | reverse complement strand
CTTGGTCTTGCAAACTTTATATGCCCCATACAGGGGAATGCCAGAGCCAAGAAGTGGGAGTGGGTGGGCAGGGGAGCAGCGTGGGGTGTTGGGTCCCGCCTGCTTCCACTGGCAACTCCGTCTAAGCATTGTATTGCTCCTCCTACAGACACGTTAAGAGTTGCCTCCTGGAATCCTGGATACAGAGTCCTCGGACCGCCCACTGTCAACGCCCACTCGTTGCCCGGACCAACCACCAATGTCGTCACGCCTACTCGATTGGACCCGCCTTCTGGACACAGCTCTGCTGAGGATCGGACCGCCCGCCATTGGAACATTGGGACATGCACCATTGCGACTGAGAGACACTCAGCAGGGACAATGGGACACGTGGGAGAGGGTTGGGTTCTCCCGCGTGTAATTAATAAATAATCTTTCTTGCAGATCATCTCTATTTTCAGGAAGCTTAGCTCTGCAATATGAACCCACTCCAAGGTGTTTTCTGCCCACGCAGACACGGCACTGGTCTGCGTGGCGCAGAAACACTACAGTGGGGGGATGATATAGGGGACATTTGAAATGTAAATGAAGAAAATATCTAATAAAATAAGTTTTTAAAAAAAGAAAAAAAAAAAAACTTAAAAAACTATCTTTACAAGTCTTGTTTACTGAGGCCACACAGCATGCAACCAAATTTCAGCATAGAATCCAAAAGCATACCAAAGGCCATTGAAGTTGATGCATTTAAAATTTAAGCATTTTATGTGTATGTGTGTTTGTGTGTTTAAGAATATACAAATTTCTTGCTGGGCGGTGGTGGTGCATGCCTTTAATCCCAGCACTTGGGAGGCAGAGGCAGGTGGATTTTTGAGTTCGAGGCCAGCCTGGTCTACAGAGTGAGTTCCAGGACAGCTAGGGCTACATAGAGAAACCCTGTCTTGAAAAAATAAAAAAATAAAATAAAATAAAATAAAAAAATAAGAATATGCATATTTCTCAATGTGTACCAATAGGTAGGAGCCTGACCATGTATGAAGTAGGTATCAGATAGGCTGCAAATGGAAGTATAGGCAGTTGTGATTGACCATGTATGTGCTGGGAACTGGCCCAGGGTCCTCTGCAAGACCCAAAGTGCCCTTAACCCCTGGGACATTTCTCCAGCCCCAAAGACCATTGCTCAAGGCAGGTATACTATGGTAGAATTTACACTGACAAAATTCACATCTTCTAGGGGGAGGTCTATGCTCTCATCACTTAGGTAAGTCCTGCCATAGACAAGATACTTATTTCCCCATTACTAAAAACAGTTCAGTTTTAGTTCTTATACTTTGATATAACCCCTCTTTTTTTCCTGACAGATAATGGTCTGGTTGATTTTTTGTTCTGGTTTCAATGCCTCAGCATTTTTTCAGAATGTGCTGTGTGTGATATCATATTGTGTAGCTCTTGGGTTTTCTTTTACTCAAATAATAAATAACTTTTGAGTGTGTTTTTTATACTATTGTGTAGTCTATTTCATTGACAAGGTGTCCTACTTGAAAGTTTTGACTGAAAAACCATGTGTATTTTATTATCAAAATTATAAAAATCATTGGTACATATTAGGATTTTGACATACATCATATTTTGCAAAATTTAGAAATACTTTGTTGTTTCAAATGCATACCTATGCAAGAATGCATTGAAGTTAAAGGTAAGAATCTGAATATTTTCTGGCTTTCTTCTGTCCCATGGAATCCTATAGTAACACCTATCTGCTTCCTGTCATTATAAAGAAATTTGACATTAAGAATTTTTGTGTGTGTGTGCCACAGGTCCTCTGCATATATGTTTACATGTGTACATATCAGCACTGCATTTCATTTGCTTAGCTATTCTTAGTGTATTCCCTCAGTCATATGATTGAACATGGGCTTTTATGGGCCTGACTAATAGTTTCCCATCCTTCCTTTGATTTATGTATGTTGTGAAGCTATGTAATTGTCATACTTAACTACCCTTGTCAGATGTGGGGACAATTAATCGCATTATCTATTGTAGTAATTGTGCAAAAATACATTGCTTTGGTTTTAATTTATATTAACTTGATGATTGGTAGTTTCAACATCTTTTTTTCACATGTCCATTTTTGGCATTGGTGAATCTTACTTTTGGTAAGTGTGTATATAAACCACTAAGGTTTGTATTACTTAATTGGATTTTTTTCTAATTTTAACCATGATGTATGCATTTTTATGTTTCTAACTTGATTAACACCTCTCTACTCAAATGGCATCATTTAACACTTCTTATAATATAAAAATGTGCCTGTGAACTCTTTCAAAAATATTGGTGGTTTAAATTATTTTCATAATTGTTTATTAATTCTACCAGGTTTAGCTTTAGGTTTTGCCAAAATTAAGGCATATGATGGAAGAGTTAGATGCTAGAGGAGTCTGCAACACTAAAGCAGCACAGAAAAGAAAATACTGAAAAAATAGAAATAAATGCAGAACACAGTACACAAACACCAGAATAAAACTTAGGAACAATACCTGATCTTAGATGAGAATGGAGCTGCAGGAACCCTATCAGCATGGAGAAGAGAACCTGTCTTAGGAGACACTAGAGAAAAACTTAGAAAAGTTTAAGAATGACCTGAAACACCAGTTAAAACTTAACATCCAGAGGCATTTGCATTAGTTTTATGCAAATATTAGTTAATTGTCTGTTGCTATTATAAAAATTCCTGAAAAAAAGCAACTTTGGGGAAAACAGTCTATTCTGATTACATTTCCAAAAGCAGTAGAGTCCTCTATGGTGGGATGGCCTGGCAATCAGATTGCTGTGTATGCCTAACAACCACAAGCACAGTCATCGCATTCCTCTTCAAACAGGCACCAGAGAGACCAAAGAGTACATAAACCAGGCCATAAAGCCACAAAACCCAATCCCAGTGGTGTCTTTCATCTAGGTTTCACTTTCTAATGGTTACTGGACCTTCTCAAACAGCATCATCAGCTAGAAACTAAGTATTGAAACAAGTGAGCCTATGAGGTGATTTTATATTCGCACAATAGTATGTCCTTCATTAATGACAAGACAACTAAGAGCTAGAAAGAAAAGACATCCCAATCTCTAATTCTCATTTAAGTGAAATCAGACTCTTCATATGGCAGAATGATTTGTGTTGTTATCTAGGTACATATCATTCTCTATTGACTTCTCATGATGACTGAGTCATTACATCACTATTGGATGATTATTTCTTTATAGTTTGTCTTAGTTAGGCTCTTACTGCTGTGATCCGACACTATGACAAAGGCAATTATTATAAGGACATTTAATTTGTGCAGGCTTAAAGATTCAGAGGTTCAGTCTATTATCATCAAGGCAGCAGAATGGCAGCATCCAGGCAGACATGGTGCAGGAGGAGCTGAGAGTTTTAAGTTCAGAAGGATGGCTATCATGTGGATAGGAAAAAGATTTCATTGTTCACCTCCATAGTGACACACTTCCTCCAACAAGGTTACACCACCTTCACCAAGGGAACACCACAACTCCCTGGGCCAAGCATAGTGAAACCACCCCATTCTACTCCCTGTCCCCCATAGGCTTGTTCAAACACATAATTATATGGGGGGCTTCAATACCTAGCCATAGCATAATAAAAAAATATATTTAGTTCAACTTCCAAAGTCCCCATAGTCTATAATAGTCTCAATGTTAAAAGTCCAAGGTTCAATGTCTCTTCTGAGATTCATCCAATCGCTTAATTGTCACTCTCAAAGCAAGACAGGAAACAAGCTGGGCAAACTCCAAACTCTGCATATTCATGTCTGAGGTCAAAGTAGTCTTCAGGTCTCCAACTCCTTCTTCACCTTTGTTGACTGCAACAAACATCTCTTTCCTGGGCTGGTTCCACTCACTGTTAGCAGCTTTCTTTGGAAGATATCTCATGGTTCTAGCAGCTTTAACATCTTGTGGTCTAATGTTCTAGTTCTTTTTTACTTTCCAATGTCTAGAATCCATACATGATCTTCTGGGCTTCTCCAAAGGGCTTGCATCACTTCTACAACTCTGCCCTCTGAAACACTCTAGGTTCTGGTTGATTCCACACCATGCTGCTGTTGTTCTTGGTGGTCATACCATGATATTGGCATTCTCAATACACTGGAATCTTCTGCTGCAATTAGTCTTCACCAATATCTTCTCATAGGTTCTCTTCATGAGAGAAAAAAGTGGAGCCAAAGCTCAACTTCTTTGCATGACAACTTCAGATTTGTGCCATCAACTGCAACTGAGGTTGCATTTCACCTATGCTTTTCCATGGCCTCTCACAATGCCAATACTCAGCTGCTCTTCATGACATCTTCAAAACCAGTACCACCTGGGTGATTCTTACACATTACCAAGTCCAGCTACAGCACAAATTACAGTCTTGGCTATCTCCAGAAAACAAGTTCTTTGTGCTCTCAGAAAACAATTCACAGAAGATTTCATCTTAGTGGTGCTGATCTTTTCTTAATCACTACTAATTTCTTAGCTCTAACCAGTAACCAGCATCAATTGTCCCAGTAGAAACTTCTGCTTTGTCTCTAAAGCCAGAGATATTTAGCCAAAGCTGCTAAGTTCTGCTGCTTGCTGCCCACCCAGATTCCACATTCTATTACCAGCTTTCTATTTTCCAACTCTCTCATTGGCCAGACTTGGCAGTCAAACAATTTGCTCTGCAGACTGACCTTCATCTCAAAGATCTGCATGGCTGAGTCTCCTGAATGCTGAGATTAAGTGTCTATCACTATGTATGTACTTAAGCTTTATCTACCTAGAACTTACTCTGCCCTGTGCAGGCTTGAACTCAGATATCTGCTTGGCAATGTCTCCTTGGATAATGGGTGTATACCCTTATGCTTGGACCTAAACATGGCTAGGTAGGATCTTGCCTCAAAGTCAGTTTTCTATTTTTCTCCTTGAACCTAGGATTTTGCTCAGTTTCACTTTCTGGTGCCCCTTTATTTCTTGAAACATACGTTTTATATTTTTTATTTTTCCCTCTTGCTTTTTTTCATTAAAACACTCTTTAGAAGAGTGAAATTTAAATTAGGCTCCATGTGGTTTGTGGGTTGTATGGTAGGTATTCCGAGCTTTTGGGCTAATATCCTCTTATTAGTGAACATACCATGCGTTTTCTTTTGTAATTGGGTTACCTCACTCAGGATGATACTTTCTACCCCTATACATTTGCCTAAGAATTTCATGAATTCATTGTTTTTAATACCTGAGTAGTACTCCATTACGTAATGAACCACATTTTGTGTATCCATTCTTCTGTTGAGGGACATCTGGGTTCTTTCCAGCTTCTGGCTATTATAAATAAGGCTACTATGAACATAGTGGAGCATGTGTTCTTATTATACATTGGAGCATCTTTGGGGTATATGTCTGTTAGTGGTGTAGCTGAGTCTTCAGGTAGAAATATTTCTAATTTTCTGAAGAAACACTAGATTAATTTCCAAAGTGGTTTGACCAGCTTTCCGTCTCACCAGCATTGGAAGAGTACACCTCTTTCTCCACAGCTTCGCCAATGTGTGCTGTCACATGAGATTTTGATCTTAGCCATTCTGATTGGTGTGAAGTGAAATTTCAGGGTCATTTTGATTTGGCTTTTCCTGATGACTAAAGATGTTGAACACTTCTTTAAGTGCCTCTCAGCCATTCAAGATTCAAGTGTAGATGCCTCAATCCTATGTAGAATGGGGAAAATAGTCATAAGAGGTAGAGGAAGGTAGGGACCTAGGAGGGAGAGGATGTGGAGGGAAAGGGGGGGCAACAGGATCAGGTATTGGGAGGAACAGGAAAGAAGTACATAGAAATTGAATAGAAACATGTAGCAGTGGAGGATGGGGAACTGGGGGCAGTCACTAGAATTTCCCAGATGCCAGGGAAGCGAGAGGCTCTCCAGACCCAACTGAGATGACTTTAGCTGAAATACCCAACAAAATGGAGATACAACCTATACAGACCACCTCCAGAAGATAAGTATGACCTCCAGTTGAAGGATGGGGCCACCCATCCATCTCAAAATTTTTACCCAGAAATGTTCCTGTCCAAAGGAAAGACAGGGACAAAAATGGAACAAAGACTGAAGGGAAGGCCATCCAGATACAACCCCGCATAGGAATCCATCCCATCTGCAGAAACTGAACTCCCACACTATTGCTGATATCAAGAAGCATTTGCTGACAGGAGCCTGGTATGACTGTTGCCCAAGAGGTTCTACCATCACCTGACCAATACAGATGCAGATACTCACAGCAAACCACTGGACTGAGTCTGGAGACACTGATGGAAGAGCTAGGGAAAGAACTCAAGGAGCTGAAGGGAATTTCAACCCCACAGGAAGAACAATATCAACTAATTGGACCACCCAGAACTCCCAGGGAATAAACCACAAACTAAAGAGTATATACATGGTGTGATCCAATTAAGTATGTAGAAAAGAATGGTCTTATCTGAGATGAATGGAAGGAGAGGCCTTTGGTCCAATGTTAGAGCAGTGAGGTTGTAGTAGGTGAGTGGGTGGAAGAGCACTTTCATACAGGCAAAGGAGGAGGGAGATGAGGATATGGTAGGCAATTTGTGAAGGGGTAACCAGGAAGGGGAATATCATTTGAAATATAAATGAATAAAATGATTTTAAAAAGAGTGAGCTTTCGTAGCCACATAACAGAACTTAGACCAGGCAGTTTTAAGACTTTCTTTGTCAAAACAATTAGTCTAAATCTCTTCACTTTAGCCTCAGACACACTTTTCAAACAATGGCAAAGAACAGCCATATTTTTACCAAAATATCATTAAAAAGGTCTTTAGACAACATAGTAATATTCTCCACCATTGAAACATCTTTAACCAGCAGACCTATACAGTTCAAATCAACCTCAGCAGGAAAGTCTTTGATATCTCTGGTTAGATGGTCCATTAAGTTCAACTTTAAGAATTCCACTGCTTCCAAAATCCAAAATCCTCAGTTCCAGAGTCTTCCAAACCAAAGCATGGGTAGGTCTACCACAGCAATGCCCAACTTACGTTATCAACTTCTGTTTTAATTAGGGTTTTACTACTGTGAACAAACATCATGACCAAGGCAACTCTTAAAAGGACAATATTTAATTAGAGCTGGTGTCTTAGTCAGGGTTTCTATTCCCGTACAAACATCATGACCAAGAAGCAAGCTGGGGAGAAAAGGATTTATTCAACTTACATTTTCACATTGTTGTTCATCACCACAGGAAGTCAAGACTGGAACTCAAGCAGATCAGGAAGCAGAGGCTGATGCAGAGGCCATGGGGGTGGGGAGGGGTGTTATTTACTGGTTTGCTTCCCCTGGTTTGATCAGCTTGTTTTCTTATAGAACCAAGGACTACCAGCCCAGGGAAAGCACCATCCACAATGGGTCCTCCCACTAATTGAGAAAGTGCCTTACAGCTAGACTGCATTTTGTCAAGAGAGGCTCCTTTCTCTGTGATAGCTCTAGCTTGTGCAAATCGACATACAAAACCAGCCAGTACAGTTAGCTTACAGATTCAGAGGTCTAGTCAGTTATCATCAAAGCAGCAGCGTGGACACATCCATCTAGGCATGTTGAAGGAGAAGCTGAGAGTTCTAATTCTTCATCTAAAGGTTTCATTGCCCACTTACACATTGACACATTTCCTTCACTAAGGTCATACCTACTCTAACAAGGTCCTATCTCCTAACAGTGCCACTCCCAGAGCCAAATATATACAAACCACCACAGAGCTCAAGTACTTTTATATTAGTGTCATTAAAATTACTTGTAGAAAAGACACAAACACTAATGAATTTTTATGAGCTTATGTTTTTGTCTTGTCATGATTCTGTATTTAATAGCCAAATAATACCAAGAGGCTAGTCATAAATATCTATGGATACAAGAGGGAAGCTATGTATCTACCTATCTATTATCTAGCTATCCATCCAACAATATATCTATATATCTGTGTATGACTAAATATTTTAATGTCACAAAAGAATCTGTATCCTTATTCTGGCTGAGTTTCCACTCACAATGCTGGAGTAATTTCTCTGAATATCATTTTCATTTTCAAAGGCATTTCTGAGGTAAACTTCATTGATAGTTTTGATGGGTCAAGATTTTCTACAGGCTGAGTATTGGAAGCTTCTACAAAATGCTGAAATTTCAGAGATGAAACTTAATGAAGGAAACGTAACTTGGCAATCAGGTTTTCATGATCCTCTCTATATTTTATAATTTAGCATTTTCTAGAAAATCTAAAACTTTTGAAACACAAAAGATGGAAATATATTATTGATCAAATAGGATCTTTCCCAATGGGACAAATCTCAGCTGAAGTATATACTTATGTTGATATAAATTCAATCAAGTAGCTGGAGGTATTCAGCTAGGTAGTTTTATAGTGCTGTAGATAAAAGATAAAACATTCAGAAAAAGACCTTTTAATCTCTGTTTTATTCTGTTTTCTTATAATTTTCAAATATTCTCTCTCAAATGCTTGCTCTAACTATTCACAGTGTAATATAAAGAAAATTAGTCTGAAAACAGGATTGGAAGAATGGAATACACTATATAAGCAGCCTTGAATTTTGTGCCCATCATACTCTCATGATTGCATGAATCTTTCAGATTCCATGATAGAAGAAATCTGGTAGAGAGTGAAACATTATTTATGGGTATTATGATACAGAAACTTGTTTCAGTTAGATTTGCTATTTGTACTTCTGAAGACAGTACAACTGAAAAAAGAAAAAAAGAATATTGAGTCATTGTAAACTCATGTTTGTAAAATCAACCATACTGGACATTCATTTATTTCATAATTCTTGCAATGATAAGGATATTAATCTTTGAAATAAGACAATAATATATATCATAGTTTTACTGACACACTAAGTGCCCATCCTTGTAATTTTCTGTGTTTTGTTAAAAAAAAAAAACAGTGAATAAATAAGTGAATATCTCATCCAAAAAACTCATTCTATGTACAAATTAAAATAATACTAGAAAGTTCAGGGTTTTTTCCCCCAGGATTATCTATTTAACTAATGGTAAAACTAATAAGTTCAATCTTCTTTTTAGCAAATTATTAAACAAAGTCTTATAATTTGTCTCTTTCATGTCAGGCTATACCTGCTGAAAAATTATGTCACCAAGAAGGGGGTCTTTTGAGAGGAAATCTGACCAAATTTTGTCAAGTTTGAAGAGCAAAACTTTAACACTAACCAGTGACAGAGTGCTAGGGATTCATTACTGCTGTGTTTTCCTCTAAATTTTCTCATAGTGAAAAACTGTCATTGTTTGACAACCGAGAAAATGTTTTACCTTCAGGGTAGATTTTTGGTAACATGCAGACCATCACACATTTCATCCTGATCTGCAAATGATGCAGGAAATAAAGATCTATACAATGTCTTGTTCATAAAGCACTACTATAGATTAACTGTATCTGGATACTATTTAACCTTGATACGTGTGTCTAGATAAAATCCCTTTAACTTTGATGAGGAGTGACCAATTTCTTTGCCCACTTTCATTTAGTTCATGTACTCTACATTAGTATGCACCATACATTAATAAAAATCTAAACCCACACACGTGTATTGAGTATTTATACCACAACAGAAAAAGCATGAAGAAAATGTCAATCTTGCCATTTTCATGATTTTTACACAGAAAACTCTCAGTGCAGTACAGAAATATCCTGGCTATATTTTACATGCAATCAAGAGATTTAAACACAAAAATAAAGAGAATATAATCATTGCTGATAACTTAGGAGCTTTGTACTGAACAGTGTGGGAACACAGAACACAAAATGATACTTGACATCATCCTTGACAAGGGTGCACAGCAATATAAGTGCAACAAATTAAGAAACAAGATTATTTTTATTTCTGAACTATTTCGATAATTTCCATATTCTATGGAATGTATGAAAGGTATGTGTTAGGGATAACACATGCATAACCATATTTCTTTATTGGAGCTAGACTCTGGCTACTTTGAGGGTTGTTATTTCTTCTACTCTTCTCCACTTCTTTTCTTCCACTCTTTCAAACTTCTAACTCTCTGTAGGAGAGAAAAAATAATAAAGTGAAAAGAGGACTATGTTATCATTAGACTTATTCCTTCTGATTAGAAATGTTGGATTCCTTGGGGAAAGTTGGATCTCTACCATCAGGATATCTAATTTCTTTGTCTTGTGTCTTTGGACATGACTACTTAACAAACTGTGACCAAGGGCAACCAACGGCAGCCAACTACCAAACAACTCACCCTGCCTCTCGTGGCTCTTGTATTTATATGCCTCGTGAAAGGTCCCTACAACTACAGTATCACATAATTGCAGAAACTATCTGCCACTGTCAAAATCATGCTCCTGCTAGATCAAGAGGCAAATTATAGTCAGCTTCTGTGAACAATCTGAAGCATACTCATATGCATACCTGGAATTAATATGAAAGAGAGAGGGGGGATATCTAAGACGAAATAAGAATTCAGTTGAAAACGAAGAAACAGAGAGAACCAATATTAACACAGTATGTGTGGGACCGTTAAAGGCAGCCTGGTTTCTCATTGATATAGGTTTAAAACCCCGGATACCTCGCAGATAACTGCAAGGGATGGTCGGTGTTTTGCCATGCTCCTAGATACCAGACTCCTGACATGAGGCTGCAGCTCTCCACTCGATAGGTTTGTGGCCATCAGTCACATAAAGGCAATGCTGCAAGCCCCTCCACAGGTAGAGGACATTACCACAGATGATGTAGCCTCAAGAAAGATCTTCATTTTAATGTTGTAACTAAAGGTCTGAAGGGATTATTCAATTAAGCTTCCCATCCCAGATACTCCTCTCTGCAAAAGTTATTTAACCTCAGGCCCGCCCTGAGAAAGTGGGGTATGGTTTTACTCATCACAACTGTCTGCCATGACAATAAATGCTTTAAAACCATAGACTGCTTTTTCTCAGCAGGATCCGCCATAGGGAGCAATGGAGCAGGCCTTAATCTAAAGAGCTGGCCTGGCCTCCTAGTCTCCCACAGAATGCCTCTCAGCCAAAATCTCCACCAAAACAAGACACCCGCCCAAGAAAGCCAAGGACACTCTCCTCCCCAAGGGACCCAGTCAGAGACCTCCTCCAGTCCTTATCACTTTGGCCCTGGACTAGATCCAGCCATGGGTCCCCAGTCCATTCTCAGCTCTTTCATGGCATCCTGCTGCATATGGTGTCCAAGAGTCCAAGAACCTGATGTTCTTAGCCTCAGTGCAGGTCCAGGACCCTGTGCCAACTCCAGCAGTCTGTAGGAACCTCAGACTGTGCTCCCCACTCCCAGAGTGGGGCTCCTGACTTCTCATAGCCATACACCCACCTGGCAACAGCATGGAGAATGAGCAATCAAAATTTCCCTCGTGCCACCCCACCTAAGCCCCGACCAGACTCAGGACCCCACCATTTTGCCCACAAGTATACCATTCTCAAAGTTGTGAATCTTCTTCAGTGTATTCAATAGATGGACTTCATGGTAACTACTGATGCAATGCTATATTTGCTAAATATCTTCTCAGAGTGGTGGAATAATGTTAAGAGACCTGGATATGTGTGGTGTTAGAAGCATCACGTGGTTCAAATGCCTGATTTTAGTATAACCTTATATGTAATATTTACCACAAGTTCATATCTATATCTCAATCACATTAATTCTGAGTAATGTCACTTTGTGACTATATTAGGAACCAGAAAAGTATAACACTGGCCAAGAAGGTGATCATTCAATTTTAACAAATTTTTGGCCAGTTTTAGAGATTGCCATTCAATAAAGCACACCAAGCAGTTCCACTGAGCTGAGAATGCCAATTAGTTTCTAAAACATTACTAGAAACATCCTGAAATTCTCTCCCAGAAAGAAAAGATTGAGAGTTTGATTGATTACAATTCTTTCAATAAGCAACCCATACATCAATGAGACACAACTGTCGCAATTTACTGTTTAGCAGTTCACTGGAAGCTCACTGTGTTCTAGACACTAAATTGATATTTGCACATATCTCAGTGACTATATTGTTATCCTTTCAAAAGACTGTCTAATGGAGATAAGAAGATGCATCATTTAAAATTGCAAAGAGTAATGAAATGTGAGTATCATTCTTTGGGTTTAATAAATGTGGAAGTTTGTCTACTCCCTGGATCAATAAAAGGCACTGTAATATAGAGAGAAGGATGTGGGCTGGCTAGAACAAAATGTTTAATTTCAGTGAGTTTACAGAGGACATAATGAAGCATATATCCCAGAACAAGCTAGAGTTCATTTTGTTCAGAATTTTTACTTTTAATGTTGATAAAACTGCAGGTCCAAGAAGCTGTGGACCTCCACTAAAATCTTATCAGCAAAAGATGTGCATTGCTATCTAGTAGTGTTCATGGATTAATGAATTCTACAAAATAAATTATTTATATCAATGAACTTTACAAGAGTAAAATGCACTACAGATGTTACATTACCTAATTTTGCACCACTGAGTTTGAATGAGTAATGCTTACAATGTTTCAAATTCTTTTTCTTTTTTATTAACTATTCAAAACCCTGCATTTATTATTTTTTATTTGAGTTCTCCCCTACTTTGTATGTCAGGGAATCAATCTTGATAAATGAAAAGGCTTTTACCTTTAATAACAATTAACGTTGAAAGAACTACATGATGTAACCTACTCAGGATGGTGAGAAAGAGCATATTATATAGGTTCATTTGTATTCCTAATAAAAAGGGAACAATATAACTGATCAGAAGTATAAAGGTGCACATAATAAAGATTTATTTACATAATCTGAGATATCTATAAAAGTCAAATGTTCATGGGGATGCTACTCAGGACAAGAAATTGGAATTTTCATGGCAGGAGGAGAAACCATTGTGTATAGGAAGAACTTATTCATCTTCATTGCATCTTCTATCCGTTCTTGATATCATCCAATAATGGTATGCAGACAGTTTCTTTTCAATCCAGTTTGTTGCCAACCAATTTAACTGGTTATGAATCTTAATTTCATAAAAAAACAGTATTATGACAGCTTCAACAGTTTTAACAGTAAAAAATGAGTACTATATATTCAACAAGTTGGCATAAAAAATGACTATCACATGTTACAGAAAACATGCTAATGTAAATCTTCCTGCTATTGTGGTATACCAGCTGGCATTTTACAGCCATTGGATTAGTTAAAGTTGTCATATTTAAAATCTAGGGAGTAAGTATAAGAAGAATGTTAATCTTTGATGATATGGTTATGTCACTGACTTGACTAATTCTCATCTGCTTTGTAGGTGTGTTGTGGTTTTCTGTGCTCACAGGTTTACTGTGTATATGCTTGAGCCATCTTCACCTGTTGCTTTTCAGGAACTGTAATAACAAATAGTATTTGAGTGAGGGTCTTTTAATGGCTGGAATCCACCAAGTAGGCTAAAACACCCTGTTAAATAAACCACTATGATATGCTTTTCTCTGTCTACCCAGCATGGAGATTAAAATCTTTCTCCTCTACCTATAATGTTTTGATATTTAATGTACATTCTGTGTGACTGAACTCAGGGCCCCAAGCTCACAATTCCTTTTCTATCACCACAGAATTTTTCAAGAAACTTCATAGAATATATATATATATATATATCTGTGTGTGTGTGTGTGTGTGTGCATGCGCACGCACGCATGTATGTTTATGTATGTTTTAGTCAAGAGACCTGGGTGCTATTAAAAGGTGCTGCATTTTGAAACTGACAGACCCACTCTAAGTCATCTAGCATGAGCATCATTTTTTAGTATTAAAATAGAAACATTTGTAAAATTAATACTATTTTGCATTAGCTTTTTCCATGAGCATTGCCTATAACTATGCCAAAAAGAGAAACTGAACTATGTATCATTTAAATTTTTGATTCACCGGTCTGTTCTTAATTGGCCTAATCTTGAGACAGCAGAATTCCTCCCAGTAAATTATTTGATTAGTGAAAAATGATTTGAGGAGTCTGGATAAATACAACATTCTGCCTTTCAGAATATTTTAATTAGCTAAGTCAAAAGCTGTTGTTTTACTAAGATGTGAATTTAATAGTAAAATTAGGATCCACATATTAGAGAAGAAGAAGATATAGAGATGTCATTTTGAGTCTGAGTCACTCAAGACTATTGTTTCTAGTTCTACCCATATATCTGCAAATTTGTTTTGTTCTTTGGTGGTGGTTTCTATTCCTTTTTAGCTATATAAATTTCTATTGTGTATATGTACTGTTTTCATTGCTCATTCATTACAATAACATTCATTACAATATTACTCAATGTTGAAGAATATTTAGGCTGCCTTACTTCCCAGAGATTGGGTTTGGGGGTTTTGGTTTTTAAATTGTGTGTGTGTGTGTGTGTGTGTGTGTGTGTGCACGCATGTATGAGTTTGTGACTGTTCTTTTTGTTGTGCCACAGCTCTGTATAAATGTTTTAAACCAAGCTAGACAAGGCATTGATTGGCCACTCACACAAGTTCTGCACCACCAGTAAGCCATCTCTTCTTTCAGGTAAGATGAATTGCAGGTTAAAAGTTTTGTGAGTGACTTGTTGTCCACTAGAACCTCTGGAAGCTTTACCTAGTTACGGAAGATGGCCAGATATCTACAGAAAATTTCACCCTAAAACAAAAGAATACACCTTCTTAGCACCTTGTGGTACATTCTCCAAAACTGACCATATAATTGGTCACAAACCAACCCTCAACCAATACAAGAAGATTGAAATAATCCCAGGCATCCTATCACATCACCATGGATTAAGGCTGGTCTTCGATAACAGCAAAAACAACAGAAATCCTACATACATGTGAAAACTGAACAACTCTGTACTCAATGATAACACTGTCAGGGAAGATAAAAAAGAGAGAAAGCAAAGATTTCCTGGAATTTAATGAAAACATTAACACATCATAGCCAAACTTAAGGGACACAATGAAAGCAATGCTAAGAGGAAAATTCATCACAGTAAGCACCCAGGAAAAGAAACTGTGGTAATCTTACACTAATAGCTTAACAGTACACCTGAGAGCTTCAGAAGAAAAAAGAAGCAACCCACCCAAGAGGTGTAGACAGCAGGAAATATTGAAACTCAGGGACAAAAATCAACCAAATAGAAACAATACAAAGAGTCAACAAAACCAAAAGCTGGTTATTTGAGAGAATCAACAAGATAGATAAAGAAGCCCTGGTCAAACTAACTTAAGCCAAGAGGCAGAATCTAAATTAACAAAATCAGAAATGAATAGGGAGAAATAACAACAGAAATAGAGGAAATTCAAAAAATCATCAAATCCTACTATAAAAGCATATACTCAACAAAACTGGAAAATCTAGATGAAATGAATGGATTCCTAGACAGATACCTCATACCTAAGTTAAATCAAGAGCACACAAACTATCTAAAGAAGCCCATATACCATAAGGAAGTAGAAGAAGTCATTAAGAACACCCAACCTATCTGTATCCCTGAGCCGAGGCTGATCCAGAGCCCACTGTCCACGGGTCCCACCAGGAGAACCCTCCCAGGACTGTTTTACTCCCAAGCCTGGATGACAGAGAGCCACTTTCTGCCCAATAACTGTGTGGAGCTGGATGGCAAAGAGCACATGGAGCACAAGAACAGTGGAGCAGCTGGGACAAAATCCTTCCAGTAGCCATCTGTACCCAGAACTTGGACTGTTCCAGAGCACTAGTACACAAGTTTCGCCAGGAGAGAGCTGGTCTCCCAGGAGTGTTTACACAATCTTACAGAAACCACAGAAGGAACAAGCTCCAGCCAGAGACAGCAAGAACAACTAACACCAGAGATAACCAGATGGTGCAAGACAAACACCAGAATTTTACCAACAGAAACCAAGACTACTGGGCACCATCAGAATACAGTTCTCCCAACACGGCAAGTAATGGATTCCACAACACACCAGAAAACCAAGATGCAAATTTAAAACCATATCTCATGGTACTGGTAGAAGATCTTAAGAAGGACATAAATAACTCCCTTAAAGAATTAAAGGAGAACACAGGTAAACAGGTAGAAGCCTTTAAAGAGTAAACACAAAAATCCCTTAAAGAATTACAGGAAAACACAACCAAATAGATGAAGGAATTGAACAAAACCCAGGCTCTAAAAATTGAACAATAAAGAAATCAAAAAGGAAGACAACTCTGGAGATAGAAAACCTAGGAAAGAGATAAGGAGCCATAGATATAAGCCTCAAAAACAGAATATAAGAAATAGAAGAGTGAATCTCAGGCACAGAAGATATTTTAGAAAATATTGACACAACAATCACAGGAAATGCAAAATGCAGAACTAACTCAAAATATCCAGGAATCCAGGACACAGTGAGAAGACCAAACCTAAGGATGATAGGTATAGAAAAGAGACAAAAGATTCCCAACTTAAAGGGCCAGTAAATATCTTCAACAAAAATATAGAAGAAAACTTCCCTAATCTAAAGGACATACAAGAACATACAAGAAGCCTACAGTGCTCCAAACAGACTCAAACAGAAAAGAAATCCTTCCTGACACATAATAACCAAACTCCAAATGCACAAAACAAAGAAAGATTAAAAGCAATAATGGAAAAAAGTCAAGTAACAGGCAGACCTATCAGAATTACACCAGCCTTCTCACCAGAGACTGAAAGCTAGAAGATCCTGGGCAGATGTCATACAGAACCTAAGAGTACTCCAATGCCAGCCAAAGCTACTATACCCAGCAAAACTCTCAAGAACTATAGATGGAGAAACCTATATATTCCATGACAAAAGCAAGTTTACACAATATGTCTCCAAAAGTCCAGCCCTTCAGAGAATAATATGTGGAAAACTCAAACAGAAGAAGAAAAACTCCACCCTAGAAAAAGCAAGAAAATAATATTTTAACAAACCAAGAAGAAGATAACCACAAAAAAATAATCTACCTTTAACAACAAAAATAACAGGAAGCAACATTTTTTTATTAAGATCTCTTAATATCAGTGGACTCAGTTCTTCAATAAAAAGACATATATTAATAGACTGGATATGTAAACAGGACCCAACATTTTCCTGCATACAGGAAACCCACCTCAGTGACAAAAACAGATACTACTTCAAAGTAAAAGGCTTGAAAACAATT
>NC_034590.1:25829907-25861982 GCF_900095145.1 Mus pahari | reverse complement strand
AATAGTGTCATCCCATAATCAGCCACCAAACACAGACACTATTGCAAATAATACCCATCTCTTAACAATGGACAGATCATGGAAACAGAAACTAAACAGGGACATGTGGAAACTAACAGAAGTTATTAAACAAATGGATTTAACTGATATGTATAGAACATTTAATCCTAAAATAAAAGGATATACATTNTTCTCAGCACATCATGGTACCTTCTCCAAAACTGAACATACAATCACTCTCAAAACCTAACCCTCAAGAGACTGGAAGCCTCAGGGTGTTTAGAGGTCAGATGGGGTGGGGTGTGGGTGTATCCATGTGAAGATGGGGTATGGAGGGGAAGAGGTGTAGGATGCAGGGCAGTTGGAGGGTGGGAGGGGAGGGGCAGAGAATGGAATATGGAGTATAAAATGAATTACAAATAAAGTTAAATTAAAAAGTACAGGCTTCAACAGATACAAGAAGATTGAAATAATCCCATGCATGCTATCAGATTACCAAGGTGTAAGGCTGGTCTTCATAACAACATAAACAATACAAAGCTCACATACATGTAGAAGCTGAAAAACCCTCTACTCAGTGATAACTTGGTCAAGGAAGAAATAAAGAAAGATATTAAGATGTTTTAGAGTTTAATGAAAAATGAAGGTACATCATTGGGAAGAGAGACCCCTTGGTCTTGCAAACTTTACATGCCCCAGTACAGGGGAAGGCTAGGGCCAAGAAGTGGGAGTAGGTGGGTAGGGAAGCAGGGCAGGAGGAGGGTACAAGGAACATTTAGTACAGCATTTGAAATGTATATAAAGAAAATATCTAATAAAAAAGAAATATTTTCTTTGCTTTAAAAAAAGAAAGAAAGAAAATTAAGGAACAACATACCCAAACTTATGGGACACAAAGAAAGCAGCGTTAAGAGGAAAACACATAATTCTGCGTGCCTCTATAAAGAAACGAGAGAGCATACACTAGCAGCTTGACAGCACACCTAAAAGCTCTAGACCACAAGGAAGCAAATTCACCAAAGAGGAGTAAATGGCAGGAAACTATCAAACTCAGGGCTGAAATCAACCAAGTCCCCAATGAAAAAGCTAGAGAAAGCACCAAAGGAGCTGAAGGGTTTAGTACCCCCATAGGAGGAGTTGATATCAATATTCATCAAACTATTCCATTAAATAGAAACAGAAGGTACACTAACAATTCCTTCTATGAAGCTGGAATTACTCTGATACCTAAACCACCCAAAGAACCAACCAGAAAAAGAGAACTTCAGACCAATCTTGCTTATGAATATAAGTGCAAAAACACTCAATAAAATTGTTGAATCCAAGAACACATCAAAACCATCATTCACCAAGATCAAGTAGGCTTCATCCCAGGGAATCAAGGTTGATTCAATATACAAAAATCTGTTCATGTAATCTATTATATAAATAAACTCAGAGGAAAAAATCAGATGATCATCTCCTTAGATGCAGAAAAAGCATTTGACAAAACACAACACACCTCTATGGTAAATGTATTATAGAGATCAGCAATTCAAGGCACATACCTAAACATAATAAAAGCAAAGTACAGCAAACCAACAATAGCCAATATCAAATTAAATGGAGAGATACTTGAAGCAATCCCACTAAAATCAGGGACAAGACAATGAATGCCTACTCTCCCCATATCTATTCAATATAGTACTTGAATTTTGAGATAGAATAAGGTAAGAAAAAGAGATCAACATTATATAAATTGGCAAAGAAGAAATAACAGTATCACTATTTGCACATGGTATGATAGTATACATAAGCGACTCCGAAATCTGTACCAGAGAACTTCTCCAGCTGAAAAACAACTTCAGCAATGTAGCAGGATATAAAACTGATTCAAATAAATCAGTAGCCTTCCTTTATACAAATGATCAACAGGCTGAGAAGGAAATTAGGGAAACAACTCCCTTCATAATAGTCACAAATAAGACAAAATATTTTGGGGTAACTCTAAGTAAACAAGTGTAAGTTCTATATGAAAGTAGCTTCAACACTCTCAAGAAAGAAATCGAAGAAGATATCAGAAAAAAGAGGAATACCCCATGCTTATTCATTGGCAGAATTAACATAATAATAATTCCGACCTACCAAAGTCAATCCACAGATTCAATAAAATCTCCATCAAAATCCCAACACAATTCTTCAAAGTTAGGAAACTATCCCATACTTCAAACTTTATTACAGAGCAATAGTGATAAAACTGTATGGTATTGGAACAGAGTCAGTCCCATTGATCAATATAATAGAATTGAAGACCCAGAAATAAAATCACACACATATGGGCACTTGAGTTTTGACAAAGAAGCCAAGCAAATAAAATGGAATAAAGAAAGTATCTTCAACAAATGGTGCCAGTCTAACTGGCTGTTGGTATATATAAAAATGAAAATTGACCCATATTTGTGACCTTGCCCAAAACTCAAGTTCAAGTGGATCAAGTACCTCAACATAAAACCAGATACACTGAATCCAATAGAAATGAAAGTAGGAAAAAGCCTTAAACTCATTGGCAAAGGGGGAAATTTTCTAAATAGAACTTTAATGGCTCAAACTCTAAAATAAGGAATTGATAAATGGGGCCTCATGAAATTGGAAAGCTTCTGTGAGGCAAGAGACATAGTCAATAAGATAAATCTGCAACCTACAAATTGGGAAAATACTCTTCACTAACTTCACATCTGATAGAGGGCTAATATCCAAAATATATAAAGAACTCAAGGAGCTAACCACCAAAAAAAAAAAAAAAAAATCCAATCAAAAAATGGGGAATAGAAATAAACTGAGGAAATGCAAATCAAAATGACTCTGAGATTCCACCTTACACTAATCAGAATAGCTAAGATCAAAACCACAGGTGACAACACATGTTGGAGAGGAAGCAGAGAAAGAGGAACAATCCTCCATTTTTGGTGTAATTGCAAGCTGGTACAACCACTTTGGAAATCAATCTGGAGGTTCCTTAGAAAATTGGAAACAGATCTATCTGAAGACCCAGCAATATCACTCTTGGGCATATACCCAAAAGATGTGCCACCATGCCACAGGGAACATGGTCCACTATGTTCATAGTGACCTTGTTTGTGATAGTCAGAAGCTGGAAACAATCCAGATGTCCCACAAAGTGGGAACTGAAAGGCGCTGTGGGAACAAGAGGGAGGGATGATAGCCCATGTCCAGTCAGAGCTCCTTCTATGCTCTAGGCTATCAGATGCTTTCCACTTGGCCCCGGGTGAGCATCTAAGCCACTGACTCCACTTGACAGGGGTGGACAAGGGGCAGTCCCTGACTGGAGAGCCTTAGTGTGAACCCTGTGCCCTGGGGTTATGAGAGAGAAGGCTGAGGGAGAGAGGTTCCCACATAGGTGAAAGTCTGCACAGTGGGCCTTGGAGAGCAGGGGCTGTCTATGGTTTTAGAGCTTTATTGTAGAAAGGCAGGGGGAAAGAGAGAAGGTAAAAGAGAGAGAAAAGAATGGCTAGAGAGAGAGAGTAAGAGAGGGAGAGGAGAGGAGAAGAGAGGAGAGGAGAGGAGAGGAGAGGAGAGGAGAGGAGAGGAGAGGAGAGTGAGAGACGAGGAGGGGCCAAACAGCCCCTCTTAAAGTGTGCTGCTATCTTTTCTGTTGCTAGGTAACTGGGGAGGAGTTTAGCCTGAAGGTCAGAAACTTGGGACATTGCCTACATGTCTACTAACCATGCTTCTCTTGTGGGGGCTGAGGAGCCAGGGTTCCAGGAGACATGAGAGAACTCCTTCCAACCCATGTAGGTCAATTATTACCACCAGGTCCCAGGGTTCCACACCTCCACTCAACTGTAAACCAGACTGTATTTGGATAGCCCAATGCCCAACACCACGACAGAAGAATCAATACAGAAAATGTGGTTCATTTACACAATGGAATACTATTGTGCTATTATGTATGAAGACATCCTAAGTTTTGCAGGCAAATGGATGGAACTAGAAAATATCATCCTATGTGAGGTAACTCAGATCCAAAATGACATGCATGGTATTGAAAAAGTGTAACATAAAAACAAAAAGACTAGGCCTTTGGGCTCAGGCTTGAAAATGTGACCTTTGTGACTCAATGTTCCAAGGTATGCTAATCATAAAACAGATAGTGACATTCCTCCACCCACCTGCTTCCTGGGTTCAGGGAGTGTTTGTTCAAAAGAAAAGTCACCCTGACTGCTCCTGGAACCTGCTATGCAAATGTGCTATTGTTAGAGGCTCATAGAAACTGTCTTGAGAAATAACCACACAATTATCAGGTATTATTCCTTATGACTTCTACTTCCTTGTGACTCTGAACTGGTATTTTTGATATTTTCCAACAACACCCTCCCCACCCTCATGAGTTGTGGTTTTTTTCCTTTAAATACCCCCTTCCCCAGCTACTTGTGGCTCCACGATCCTCTACCCATGTGTGGTGTATGACTGTGGGCCCCAGAGTGTGTCTGGAATAAAAGTCTTCTTGTGTTTTGCATCAAGACTGTTTCTCGTTTCTCAGAATGGTTTGGGGTGTCGCCGAGGGACCTGGGAGATAAATGGATCAGGAGAAGTGTGGGAGAGGGGAACATGATGTAGTACTGGGTAGAGGTAAAGTACTGAAGCCCTGGGAGCCAGCAGAAGGAATGGAAACAGGCAACCTTTGGTAGTAGTAGGTTGGGGGACTCTCCAAAAGGTAGCAGTGACCTGGGAAGTGAAAGACTCTCAGGAATCCAAAGGAGGGACCTTGGACAAGATTCTATACAGTGGGCATAGGAAAATTATAAAGCCCATCTCCAGAAGAAAGACAGGCCATCAAGTGAGAGCTGGGTTACCATCCCACAGTCAAAACTGTCAGAAAGAACTGAAATTCAGGGGAGCCTGATGAAAATAAGGTCTAGTGACAGGACCAAAGTGGGATTCAGTTCTAGGAAAGGCCTCAGTGTCTTACACTATTACTGAGGCTATGGAGCACTCACGAAAAGGTACCTATCATGACTGTCCTCCGAAAGACCCAACGAGCAGCTGAAAGAGTCAGATGTAGATATTTGCACCCAATAAGTGGACTGAAGCTGCTAAACCTTGTGGTTGAATTAAGGAAAAGCTGGAAGTTGAGGAGAAGGGTGACCCTGTAGGAGGACAAGCAGTCTCAATTAATCTGGACCCCTGAGATCTGTCAGAAACTGAATCACTAACCAGGCAGCATATACCAGGTGATATGAGTTCCACAACACAAATACAGCCGATGTACTGCTGGGTCTGGGTTTAGGCAGAGATGATGCAACTAACTCTCAAGAGAATGGAGGCCCCAGGGAGTTTAGCTGTCTTGTGAACTGAGGGTTGGGGGTCGGGACATCCTGGTGCATTTCTACGTTCAACTAAGTTCTGTTTAATCACAGTGAGTATTATACTAATGTCTGTTTTTCTATTAAGGCTATTACCATTTGAAATACACTAATTTCAATAGGTTTCTTGCACAAATTCAGAGGAAAATTCACCAAATCAGTAAGGTTTTTCTCCTCCTTTGGATTCATTTTCTATGTTGTATGTACAGTGAAAGCATGGATAAGTTGAAATCTGCATGTACATCTTATCTGTATTTCAACCATCAGTCAGTAATTTTAGGAGGAAAATCAAAGCTAAAAATGCTAATGCAGTTGTTTTTTTCAGCTTTATTACCTTTATCAATTAAGCTGCTGACTGGAAATATCTCTTCTGCTATTACGTATGAAAGATGTTGTCAGAGAAACTAAAGTTTTAAACCAGACATAGAAGAGTGTTACCTTTCTACTTTCATTATTTCTTATCCTAAATGAACTCTAGGAGTTAAAATGAACAAAGGTCAACCAACACCATTCAAATCTATTTTTTTTTAATTACCATTGTTTACTTTTATTTTGAAGTTTTAGTTGATGACTTTTATATGAGAGTTGCTGTAGTTCAAATGAGAGTGGGCTGATGACTTTATATATTTGAATATTTAGACCCCAATTGGTAAAACACTTTGGAAAGTATTCTGATGTCTTGGTGGAAGAAGTCTGTCACTGCAACAGGCTTTGAGGTTTCCTTTTCTTTTTTCTTTTCTTTTCTTTTCTTTTCTTTTCTTTTCTTTTCTTTTCTTTTCTTTCTTTTCTTTTCTTTCTTTTCTTTTCTTTTCTTTTTGGAACTGTGGCTTTGAAAAACTATTGAGTATTTTTTTTCTATTTTATTAATCACCCCATTTGTTTACATCTCAAATGATATTCCACTTCCCAATTACCTTTCCACATTCCCTTCATCCCACATCTGCCCTCTCCTCCTTCCTGTCTTCTTCTATGAGAGTGTTCCTCCACACAACCACCCTCTCCTGCCCCACCACTCCAGCATCCCCCTATGCTGGGGCATCAAACCTGTATAGGACCAAGGGTGTGCATGCATATCCACTAAGAATAATGGTCTGGCTAAATACTCATCATTTGTTACTAGCTTTATAGGTTCATGGACAGTTAAAAACCATAACTAAGTTATCCTTTAAGTTTTGTCTAGATAAGCATAGTCGATATTTTAACTTCTGTCCTTGTACCTATAAGTGAAAATATTTAACTCCTTTTTTCATGACCTTTGCTTAATAGTTTTACAACCTCTTGGAATGTGCTCTAGGTTTTACATGCCTGTTTTCTATTTCAGAAGCAATTAAACCATGACATTTGAAACTTGGAAAAGTTTTCATTGCAGTTTTGTCATCAGAAAATATGTAATAAGGAGTCCCAGTATAAAAGAGGTTCAAGTGTCTTTGGGTCGCCATTCTGAGGTGGTGGTAACTCCTGCATGCTGGTTGTTTCTGCAGAATAAACATTCTTTGTTCCTGCATAGTATTTGAATCTGTGGTCTTCCTTCAACAATTCTCAAACACTAACACCTATAACACTGTAAGCCCCAAATTATACATTTTCGTAATTTGCTTTTGTCATGTTTTTTTTTTTTTTTTTTTTTTTTTTTTTTTTTTTTTTTTTTTTTTTATCACAATAATGAAAAAGTAACTAAGACAACAATTGTAGGGAACCTTCATTGATGTAATATATCCCACAGGGGGAAAAATCATTAGTGGTCCCATTATAGGAACAGAAACCTTCAAAAACTACTTTAGAATAACAGAACAGCTTTCATTCATTTAAGCATTGCTAGTTACCTTTGGGAATGCTTACAAATGTGTGCAAATAAGCATAATAATTACATTGTTTTATGTCCTTTCATAGGCAAAGGAATTGACTTTTAAATGCTTCAATGTTTTATTGTCCTATACTATAAATCCTACCCTTGTTCTCCTTGTTCTCCTGGTCATGTGATTCTCCCCTATTTTATGACCACAATTCCTTTCAATTTTGAACACAATTCCTGGAAGTATAATGAATAATCATAATTCTACATGTTTTGTAAAGTCTTTTTTTGACTTTGAAGTTCTTATTTGTATATTTATTTTACAAATTTTCAGTGCTTTAGTTACTGTCAATATTTTGCTCTCCTAAAACATCTATGCCTTATACCATACTGAACTTGCAAAATAATACAGTTGGTAGACTTGGCTTTCTTTATCCCTCTGTTTACTGAGCTTGGCCAGTCACAGTCATAGTTAGCATATTTGCTGTAGCCCAAGGCTTAGGCCTGATACACTTTGTATATTTCTAGAATCTTTTACTTCACTCCTCACCTGAATGGAGGGAGGAGGGCATGGGAGATTTTTGGAGATGAAACTAGGAAAGGGGATTGCATTTGAAATGCAAATGAAGAAAACATCTAACTAAAAAAACAAACAAACAAACAAACAAAAAAAAAACCCGAAACTTTTAGTACATCCAGTGACTCTGGGCAAGGGGAGGGGGAAAGATGAGGAATATCTGGTCACCTTTGCTAGTTATACATTTCTACTGGATTTACACTGCAAAACAATAGTTGTGTTTTCCAAGTCTTTCTTTTTTACAAGGTAATTTGTCAGTAGCTGGTCAAAAATGTCTATCTTTAGATTTCTGACACATTTCAAATGGCATCACAAAGGGAACCATGAACCTCAGGGAGTCCTGGCTATAAGTTGCCTTGCAACTGAAAGCAAATTTGCTAGCCTATATTAAAAAAGGTGGATGAGCTATTTTAGGGTACAGTTTTGCCGAGTATCAGATTCCCATTGCTCACTCTAGTGTGTGTTCATTTTATTATGTTGCTTATGGGGATTGTCTGCCAACAGAGATGAAATTTATGTGCATTTGTGCTGAATAGCACCAGTGTCTGTTGCTTTTTCTTTAGATTCTTTTTTTTTTTTTTTTTTCGTTCTCTTTGCTTATTTCTGGGTATCCAGAGGTTACTTTTTAGCAATGAAAATTTATTTATTTATTTATTTCTCACTTTATAGTTGAATCATTGGCCTAACTATGAAAACAAATAAAATATTTCAAGCAACAAAATATCCAAGGAGTAAAGCTGCATCCAAAAATAATATGATGTGATATATACAATGGATAAAATAAATAGTAGGTGTCTTGGGAGAAGAGGGGAAACTAGTGAGCTCTGTTCATGATGGTCAGATTCCAGACACAAGTGAAAAACTCACACTTCTGCTACACTTACAGAGGGGTCATCTCCCTGACGTAAAGTCAATGCCTGTTTTATGCATCCACATTCATGTTCTAAAAAGTATTTACTTCCTAGGCACTGTATCAAGGCATAGAATTCTAAGGTCTAGTAGATGAAAACAAAGGCATAACTTGGATTTGTTCTTATACAACTTAGCACTTAGGTTGTGACCAGAACCATTATTCTAATGAGGAGCCAGACAAGAGAACATGGTAGCTGGTAAAGAGTTTCACAATAGTTTCACATGGTAAGATGCTGCGCAGAGAAGGAACTTCAGAAAATCAAGTATGGCAGTTCCAAGCTGCTGGGTGATAAGGGGCTACGTAGGCATGAATTTAGAGACTGGAAAAACAAAATCCATCTGGAAAAGCATTGCCTCTGACTCGAATGCATAAAGTGCCAGACAGTACTTAACTCTCAACTACTGAAACCCAGGTACAAGAGTGACCCCCAAAAATCTGAGAGTAAAAAACAGAAATGCAGACTTGCATTTAGTGGTAATAAAATGCACTTCTAGTGATGCCAAACACAGCTCAGCTTAGACTTTTCAATTAAACACTGGTATTGAGACATAATGTTGAAAAGTCCCTACCCCAGCTTAGAAACCACAGGCAATGTAAAGTGTCCTAGTATGACTCTCAAAATGTTATGCTGATACAAGACTACCAACTAATATCCTTAATAAACTCAGAACACTCTTTCTAAGGAAATCCAGTTATATTAAAATTAAAATTCATTAGTATATAATTATCAGGGACATTTTATTCAGTGAAACCAAGGTTGATTTAACAGCAAAAATCAATGTATTTTACTATCTCAGTTAAGGTTTCTGTGGCTATGCTGAAACACCATGAACAAAAAGCAAGTTGGGGAGAAAAGGTTTTATTAGGGTTAAACTTCCATTATGGTTAGACATTCCAACATTCAGCATTGAAATAAGTGAAGCCAGGAACTCAAATATGGTAAGATCTTGGAGGTAGTAGCTTATGCAGACACCTCTACTGGATACTTCTTACCTGCTTGCTTCCCATGAATTACTCACTCTGCTTTGTCCTAGAACCCAGAGTTCAGGATAGAACTAGCTAGTCCAGGGATAGAAACACACACTATGGTTTGGGTCTCCCTCAATAATCTACCCAGGGATAGAAAATGCCTTATGATTGGATGCCATACTCAACTGAGGTTCCCTCCTTTCAGATAATTCTAGTTTCTGTGCCAAGTGTTGACATAACTCCAAACAGCACATTCACCATGAGTGGGAACAAGCTCTTCCCCATGTATGCATGCTATAACAGAACCTCAGGATTTGACCTAATTTAGAAATAATGTACATGACAGTTTAATTAGGAAGGGATCTAAAAATGTAACTTTCCTGGATTTAAGATGAGCTCATGTCCAATGACTGGTATTGCTAGAGAAAACAAGGGAAAACAGAAGCAACTTAGGGACATGGACTTGGAACAGTATCAAATGAATAAAGAGATGCAGAAAGGATGGATGCATCTACAAGCCTAGTGACACAAGGATTTGTTACCAGCTAGAAACTGTCTCTCCAAAACAACCAGAGGAATGTGGCCCCCTAAATATACTGAGTTGAAACCTCTGGACTCCAAGAATATGGCCTGATAAAACATTGACTTCAGATCTATGACTTACAATACTATAGGAAAATAAATTCTGATGTGTTAACCCATTGAATTGTCCTCAGTACTGTATCAGCTATAAAAGTACAGAAGAAAAAAGTCATTAAATACTTCAAAAATTAACAAAATGATCACAAATCTATAATAAAAATCATCAAAAAACAGAAAAATAGGAGAACTTTCTCAATCTATGATTAGTATCTTTAAACAAAAAGCTAAAAGCTTATGTGAAATTCATTTCCAAAAATAGAAGAATAATTGCCCCAGATGCATGGAGATTAATATACTTCTACTCATTGCACTATAATGTATACACTTATTTGGAAGAATTAAGATCAGTTCTTTACAAAGCTAACATTGTCCCTGTTAGTTTAAAACTGAAAAAAAAGATCTAGATAACATACATTTGTAAGTGGAATTATTTATATTGATAAAATCACTTTATTCTAATCAATTCACACATTAAAACTCATTACACAGTTGGTAAGGAATTTGGCCAAATACTTGTCCATTCCCAAATTCTAAGCATCTCAATCAACTCCTATGAAGTTGGAATGGCTATTTTGAAACCATGGAACTTCAGTTAAAGATTTATAATTTTACTGTCAACTACATTTTTATTCACTCTTAAGCATTATAGTTCTTGGTATATTGATATTTAGAAAAGTTTATTTCCTTAGCAACAATAAACCTAGGGTGGATTTGAAATTAGAAGAACACTAGCTTTGTAACCTCTTTCATGACTCATTTTTCCTTTTGCCAGTAAGTGAATTTATTGATTTTACAAAAGCACTGCATACGTATTTTACCATTGTTTTGTGTTATTTTCTGTAGCTCCAGGAGGCAGTTAAAATGTTTACATACAGGTTTTTATATGAAATCTCAGGCTTTTTAATATTGTACATACACTCCTCAACACAATACACATAATACTAAATATTTATACAATATTATTTGTAATGTTTCACTGTACATTAAAGTAATTAGCAAGAACTATTTAACTGCTATAAAGATTATCAACTGATAGGAATTTGGGAAATAGAGAAGGACACATGGTAATTACTATTTGGAACAAGAAATGGTTATGGTCCTTTGGAGAAATGTTTTATAATACATACTAACAACTATAAGAAATATATGGCCTTAGGACTAAAAAACCCTAGCAGGACTATATAGTGTGAATAAATAACTATGTGTATATTTTTTCTTTTAGAAGAAAAGGAAGTCATTTATATATAATTTTATGGCACATACTTTACACTAGAAAAAACCTGCAGAGAAAAAACCATGAAATATAATGGTTTTATACATGGAAAAATTATGTAGCCATACAATTTCAAAACTAGGGACTCTTGTCAATGACAAGAGAAGAATAAAAGGTAACTCACAAGAGGTGCAGTAGTAATAATATCAATGCTTTCACTTTAAGAAGGAAGGTGAGGGCTAGAATGGAGTCAACAAATTTTCCCTACCACATGCAACATCATAGCTTCAATCTCCAGTGCTTTGTGCAATAATAAAGAATCCAATGTTTTTGATCCTTTCTTGAAAGTCCTTCAACATTGCTATGGTCATGAACATAAGGCCTTGCAAAGCATTCATTAGAGTAATCCTTTCCTTTGAAATCATGCATGGTAATCACCTATGGATTTGAAGGAAGTAACAAGAATAACCACAAACTTTTCATCCATAAAAGAGAGTAAAAAATTGCCATTATTCATCAAAAATGCAATGTAACCAGGGGAATGCTTTATTCTTTAGAAATATATAGAAGTTATTCTCTCAGAGATGATTCCTTGGGAGATGGTAGGGGTTTTGTTAATATTCTAATTTCATATGCTGCACACCACAAAGGCCTCACACCTGCCCCACGGGAAGAATGCATCAAGCAAGCAGAAGTAGGCAGCTGGCTTTATGCACAGCAGGATGCCATAATTTAGATTTGCCTAAACCATTTTTCTCCCCATGAATAATTTTATGGTTGGTGCAAAATGGACAAAGATCAATTAAAATATGACCCCATCTATTATTCAGACAATTTAGCTATATACCAAGAACTTCCATGATTAAATTGAATCATTGTGGTTCTCTGATCTTTGTGTCTTATATGTAGCTAGGGATCAAGACACCTGAACAACAAGCACCAAACCAACATTCTAGGAAAAAAAAATGTTAATTATAATATCTGCCAGGACATTTCACCAGTATGTAAATGGACTTTCCTTTTTCTTTTTTTAAATAAAATCCTACTGACTATAATAAAAGAAAGCTGATGTGCCTCCCAGTCTTCAGAAACAACAAATGGGATCCTTTAAGTACCAAAGATTATCTTTGTGAGGATCAGGAGAGAATATTGATACTAAAAATGCAACTTCAAATTGAACTTTGTTACAATTATCCCACCTCAGTTCATCTCAAACACAGGTGCAATACGTGAGCCTATTATCTGTAGCACTGAATGCTTTGATAGGAAGCATGAAGCCTTTGGTTTATTAACTACTTTTTGTCTTTTGCTAAGCACTGACTGTGTTGAAAACCCTTTTATCCCTTGACTGGCTATATTTTCCATTCAACTTTACAAAGTATGGATTTTTATGTAATTCCATAGCACATGATTTAAAATAATAAACCATCAAAATAATATCACCATGTAGAAATCCCAGCCATGATTTGTCAGCTTTGTATCATGAGTGAATAGTATTCTCAACATAATGTGGTTCAGTGTGCATAGTGTAGTATTGAGTATTAACTGTATGCTTCAGGAAGCTGAAGATTAAAGAGATGTGAGCACTAGCTGCAAGCACTAACTAAGCAGCAATTCTATATGAAATGACACTGTAGGGTCAGAGTACTCTGGAAGCCCACAGTAGATTCAAGTACATTGGTGGGAAAATAAGGGTTGTAATTGACTCTTAAGTTGAAGCTAAAGGGTAAATGTGATTTAGAGAGTTAATAAATCCATATCAATGATGTAAAGAAATTTGATGCCAAAAAGCAGAGTAGAAAGTTTTATTCTGTGGTATATGAATCTGTGACTGGCAAATGTAGTGTACCTTGAAAGTCATGGAAGAGATATTAGAGGCAAAAAATGTATATGAGAAATAAAAACACTACACAAGCAAATTAAGGACAGATTATAAAACTCCATTCTAGGGAGGCTTCAGAAAATATTTCCCTTTCTGATTTGATGAATGAATACCAGGCACATGTATTTTTATATGGAAAAGAAAAGTATTAGTCACTATAAGAATAGTAGATATTTGCATTTAATCTTTAATCTTAGTTCTGTGTTAAGAAAACACTGAAAGCTCTTTTTGTTAAATTCTATATCTGTCTCTCTATTAAAACAATAGAATCAGCAATATCATATTTCCAATTATGTGGAAAAAGATGTAAGCACCCAGAAGGAAAATATCACTTTCTAACACAATGCCTTTTTACCTTTGCGTGGGTTGGCTAGAATTTTTCAGTACAAAATTTTTTTGGTGCCTACCTCAGACTGCTTCTAGTATCCATATTAACTTAGCACATTCAGTTAAATATTGGATGTACAATAGAAACATACTATATTGGTGTTTCTCATTTATCAACTGATCATAAAGGACAACAATCACACAGGCAGTCAATATCAGTTAAATATATGTGGTCTACACTGAACAGAGCTTAATCATGGGTCCTAAACAAAATTAATTTTAAAAATGAAAATGTTTATAATGAAAGGAGAATAATGTTGAATTACTTAAAGGGTAAGTAAGACTTCTGAATGAACTAAATAGTGGAGGGTATCAAAAAACACCCTAAGGATAAAGTACAGATAGTCAAAGGGAACTTTCCTGAGTCACTGTGGCCAGGACATCAAGGGTATATACCACTCATAAAACTACCGAAAACCCAAATAGAAAACTCCTAAGGTCAAGGGTACAAGTAGCCTAATGTATTCTACAGATTTCTGCATTCTAAACTCTGGAGCCTATAGATAAGGTACTTTAATGAGCAAGAGGGCAGTAAATGTATAATTACCTAAAGTTATAATAATCTTATTTTATGAAAGGTTCTTAACTTAAACATGTTAGTTCACAGCAGTGAGAGACTTCTTGCATGTAATGAACAAAGAATGAGTAAGAAGATTGTCTGAAAGACACAAGGCTCTGACTTTGAGATAAAGGAAGGACTTTTGAAGCCAAGATCTGGGGATATTTGACATCTGTATGCCAGAGCATACAGAAATCAACAGTGCCCCAAGACATGGAGATTTTGAATGAGTAAGACTCCAACAAGACTGTCAACGAGGCTGAGTTATGAACTTGGGTTGCTTCAAACCATTATTTGGCAGAAATTTGTTAACAAGGAAATTATTATGTGATGCTGTGTGAATGTGATTAAACGTCTCTTCTTATTGACTATGCAATATAGAATGTCAGAGTAACACAAGAACCTTAGGTTAATAAACCAGCACAGAAAAGATGCCCTTACCTTCTAGAAAAAAGCTGCCAAAATTCACTGTAATGTTTCTGAAAGATGAATTTAAAGACTAAAGATTTCTAATCTTTCCAGTTTACATATTTCTGCTTTGGTTGGCACAAACTCTAGGTTAGAAGTAAATATATATTTCCTCTTGCTATGAGATTAATACACTAAGCTAAGTTGAGGAAAAAGGATGAAATAACACTTGAATCAATGTGCTCAAAGGTAGGTTAAAGTAAAGGTGGTGGATGCAGAGATAAGCAGGAAAGAGATATAAAAATTATTCATAAGAAGCACCTTTAAATCAGATTTCATTTGTATGACCAAATTTGATTGGGAAATCCCATTATAGAGGAAATATTTTATTGCTGATCACTCTATCTATTTTCAAGGTGTTTTTAAAGATGAATGTTGAATTGCTAAAGAAAATAAATAAATTTTAATATTTTTCAAATGCCTTAAGCAACCATTCTGACTCAATATTTTGATTATAACCCAAGATAGCTTATGTCTTTTTGTACATCACTCCTTCAATACAAAGATTGCTTTCTGTAGTTATAGGAAATTTATTTCTAAGACACAAAAATATATCCTTCCTTAGCTTTAAAATTGAACTATAATAATTTACATTATAAAAATATTCCCTTAATATGCAATTCATCATAATAGACTTTATTTGTGAGTAACTGAATATTTTTTCCATTCACAAACTTTAAAATAAAATTTTAGTACCCCATTCTTATGAGTGATGTTCAATGTATTTAAATCAAAATTATTTAAGGAGAACCACTTTAAGATTCAATGGTTTTAGCTACCAGAATGTGTGAAACATATATTATAATGGAAAAAAAGTATCTCTGCTTTGTGGCATAAGCAAGGTGTGACTATTGATAGTCATTTGGCACTTTCTGTTAAACAAACTATTATGGTTTAGAATATCCATAAAAAATGAGTTAGGAAACTATATTATATAGGGAAATTAAGCCATCTGTCCTTTGTTAGGGATTCCATATTCCCAGAAAAGAAGAGGCATTTCTTTAGTGTTTATAGGAAATTTCATTAGGTAACTCTGGTCCCCCAACCTAACTTCAACATATTTATAGTAAGAATCTAATGTTGCGGTAAATCTTCACCCCAAATATGCCCCAGCAGTGAAAACAGAACTCAACTAATATGAGTACATGCTGTGCACCTAGATCGGGCAGATCTACTGCTCTACTACTATCTTCCACATCTATGAGACCACTTAGAACTTGTGGTTTATGTGCTCTGCTTTTATTCCTCCTCCTCCTCTGCGTCTTCTCTCTCTTCCATTTTCTCCTTCTCTCTCCCTCCTTCTGCTCCAACATCTCTTTTATCTACCCAATCATCAGTTCTCATTTATTTTCCAAATTAAGGTGGGAAGCAGGTTTACAAGAACTCACCTGAGTGCTTACTCATTAATTGATTGCAGCCACTCACAAGAGAACAGAATAAACATCAAATGTAATAAGCTCCAGGGCTATACATGACAAGCTAATATTTTCCAGAGTATCACATAAAGAGAATATCTATCTACTTTTCATTAGTGTTATAAATAGGCCAAGACAAATAGTAAATTAATAATTGCAAACACATTGTTTGTTATCCTATGTGTGTAAGAAAAAAAAAATAAGTCAAAATGGAGAGTTTGGAACCACCAGCAGAGAGAACAGGAGGAAACATTCAAAGAAAGGATGTAAGATGCACTGAAGCCAGGTTCTCACACCTGTCACAATTCATCCACCCATTCTAGTCACAGCCTTTGGGTAAATTTTTCAATTTCTGTGTTTCATTACATTATTTATAAAAATAATTATGATTAAAATATTCATATCAAACTCAGATATTTGATTAAGTGAGATAATTGTACAAGATAAACATTGGCATAGTCTAAGAAATCAGACTTTCTTGTGAGTCCTGGTATTTCTCTAAGTCTTAGCATGAAGGCATTTTAAAGATTTCTCTATTACTACCAAGTCAACTAAAAATATTCACTATGATCAGAAATACATACAAGTGACACAAGAGGCTTGCTTTTCTATCATTGTGGCATCCCAGAACAGCAGACTATCTTCTGTAGGCAAGAAGTGTTCCTTCATCCCCTGAGGTGTTACCGCCTGCCTTCCTCATTCACTGAGATAGGGTCATCAAGGTGAAGTCATTGACCTCTGCTTCTTTACCTCATATCTATGAAGGGACAGTCATTTCCCTTCATCTCTTGTCTCTGTTTCCATTATTTTCATTTTCAACTTTATGGTCAAGAAATGCAGCAAATTGCTTTTTGGAGAGATATGCACTCTGTATTGAAGATATTATCTCACTAATACATGTTTCAGTGGGTAAAATAGTTCAGGCAACAGTTTATTCTAGTCTTTAAAGTGCAACGAGGTTAAATGACTCATCTATGGTACTGAAAGTAGAGGTTCAGCATCAACAATAGTTTCCGTGCATAAGACAAATGTTTTACAGAAAGAGAGTACATTAAAAGCTATCGAAGTTTTCTCAGACATGAGTTTAGAGACATCATTTGCTGTAAACTAAGAGCTCAGAGATTAAGGATTCCTGGGGAAAAAGTATATAAGATATATACCATATACTGAGCTCTTTGGAAAAGTTCCTGCTAGGGTTCCACCTCAACAAGAGTCAGGGGTCATCGAGGACTAGGGATACCCGGTAAGCAAATAAGAAAACACACAACTGAGATACAATACTGACAGGCTGGTGTTTTGGCATGTGAGCGTTTGAACTCTGGAGTCAGGGTGCTCATGTAGACTCGACTCAGCCCCAGTCTTTTATTGAAATCATGTAAGAAAATTTGGTTACAAAATTCATGGGGGGGTGGGGTAGGTAAATGCGTCTCTATTTTCCTGGGCCAACATTTTCTTGTGACACAGAGTAATACATATTTAGAAGAGAAAAAAGGGAACTATGCAATCTTAGACAAAAATTTTATAATAAACCACTAGTCTCCGTTGAGGTCTCGGGCAGCAGTATTGTGGTTACAAAATCAGTATCTTTCAGACATATGTGAGACAACACGGTTTCATAAAAGGGCAAACATGAAGACATACTACTGACCCTTCAGTCTTTATAATTTTTGGACCCCATTTGTCTGTCTAAAAAAACATCCTCACTAACCTGTACAAAGATTTCTAGGGGGCTGCCACCATCGTCCCTAAACCCAAGGAACACATTGCTAACTTTCTGGGAAATCTCTGTGTATTATTCCATCCTCAGTTTTATGACAAAAATGTCCTGTTTTTATTATATGGAATTGAGACTAAGACTGGGGGTATAGCTGCAGAATTACTCATCTCTGCCAGTGGCTCTAGGTATTTTTATTTCCACCTAGAGTAAGTGACTGTAACATACATTTCTCCTGAATTCATGAACAGCCTTCACTTTAATATTATTGGTAATATCTAATTTCTAGATAACAAGTGGGCTCCTACTAGATCTAGGAAGGTCACTAAATATCGGTTTAATCAAGGAATGAAGAAAGAAAAGGAATAGTAAATAGATAAAGAAAATAATAAGTATTAAGAATAATTGCAGAAATGACATCATGAGTTGCTTGCGCCAAAGAAGCAGGCCTTGGGGCCTCTCAAGTACTCATACTGGGGCCCACAAGATATCATTGCCTTGTGCTTTGAAACATGGTACTCCTGGCAGGTTTTTCTTCCTTGTCATCAGGGGTCCCAGGCATCTCTGGCTTAATATGGGGTGTCCTCAACAGGTTCTACTGAGACATGATTCTATAAGAAGGAACGGGAAATGATTCCACTTTCAGTGGATTATCCGCACATGCATGTACCGAAATGTTTCATGTGTTTATCTTGCTTTGTATCGGCATTATCCATGCTGCAGCAAAGCAGTCTCTGAGAAAGTATTAGGATGAATCATAGGCAATGTGTGATAATTATGTAATGTTCAGAATTGTCTGCTTTGCAAAAGTGATTGAAATCTGAGACCTTGGTTCTTTTTAAAGAGGCAGAACACTGTACAAAATACTGCACAAAAACTCAAAAATTCGATTCCAAGTTAAGACAACTTTTGTGAGAAGATCAATTCAGTACTATCAAAGGATCACGTCATTATTCACAAAGTATACCAATTATTTTCCTATAATTATTAGTTTGTATGTATGTGCTTTTGTGTGTGAATGTATGAGTATATATCCTATGCATCTGGTGGTAGAAGAAAAATTAAGAGAGTTAGTTCTTTCCTTCTACCATGTGAGCTCCAGGAATGAATGGTCAGGTCATCAAACTTTGCAATAAGAACCTCTGAGTGCTAAGATATCCCAAAGCATCATAGAAGAATAGCTTCATACCTTGTCTTTAGAAACTATTAATCTGACTTTTCTTTTCTTATAGCTGGGTAGTTAACTCTTCACCTGTATTCTTCAGATTACAGAAGCCATGCAAATGTGTCCTCATTGCCCTTCTTCACCCAGCCTCCTAATCGAGTCCATGTACTCCCTGAACAAACTCTCCTGAGCACACTCACTTCTGTCTATAATAGTTCCCTTCTCTCATCAGGCATAGACTGCCTTGGCATGTGCTTTAGCTTCTTTCTTCCATGGTTTTTATGAGTTAGTCACAGTAGCTAGTTACTTAGCCCATGAGGGTGTTCCTCTCTTTAGAAAGTGCCATTTTAATAATTTTTTTTTTTATTCCTGAAAACCTACCTTCCTTTTTTGGCTTCACCTAATTCTCCTGTGGAGTTACTGATACTTGACATACTGTACAAAGATTTAATAGATTCAGTTTACTTAGTTCATTGTCCCTGTCTCCCATGTAACATGCCACTTCCCCTGGCAAAGAAATAGCTTTGCATTGCATTATTTATCAAGTAAAATCTTGAATATGGGTTATGCCTGTGTGAGGGGTTATTAGCTAAATGAAGTCAAACCAATTGTCTAATTAGTAAAATTATTGAAAATTAAAAACAAAAACATGTGATCAATATTCAGCAATATTTTCATGAAAATGCCCCTCATGTTATGAGCGCATAGAAAATGTTTCATTTGTTTCATCCATAGATCAAACTGTGTAAACTCTCTATAACTGATTTCCTTTGAAGTATGAAAACTGCGGTCCCTGCACTCAGTTGATTCTGATTGTTATCGGTAGCTAAGGTAGCAAAGATGGAATATAGATTTATTAAGTAATAACTCAACAGGGTTGAAGAAGAGGCATTAGCAAAGAGGGAGTTTGGGAGTGGCCCAGCCATTGAACTGATTAAGGCATATTAAATATAAGGCTCTCTCTCCCCCCCCATCCCATGTGTGTGTGTGTGTGTGTGTGTGTGTGTGTGTGTGTTTCTGTCTTGTATTTAGTAACTCAGAACATGGAGGGGTCATAGGGCAGATAGCGAGGAACTCGGGTTGCAGCTCCCACAACTTCCAGGATGATTTTGAGCAGTGTTTATACCATACAGCAATACCATACAAATATTTTGAGTTTTCTTCTGAGGAATTTTAACTCTTTCATATCATTAACATTAAATTCCACTCGTAGGAAGGGGAGAAAATTAAACAGAAAATTAACTTTTGGTGCTACACCTGACTCAACAATATCATACTTTAAAGTAGAATAAGTTTAAATGGACTTTCAATGCCTCTGGTACGTTTTTTTTGTTTGTTTGGTTGGTTTTTTTTTTTCATAAAAGACTTGTTCCTCTTTATCTTATTCAATCACCATCTCTCATTATCTTTTCCATGACAGTCACACACAATGAAGCTTAGAACACCAGAGTGTGATCACTGGCTCAGGTATTAGCTGGTGATGATTTACGGCTTCATCAAAGGCCAGCCTCTTATTTCATTTTTACTACCTATCTCCACTCTCATCTGCCAAGTCTTCTTCGGTTCCTCCCTGTAGTCTGTTGGGTCCTTGTTCTTGCATCTATCTCTGGGGATGAAGGGCTAGTGTATTCTAGACTCTGCATACTCTGAGAAGTGTATTTCACTGCCTGCTCTAGGTGTTCAAGGAGTGAACTCTCATCACCTTGAGTATCAGTTGGCACCATAGTGTTCCCCATGTTCAGGCATTCATTCCATCTTTCCTTTCTGAAGGTAGTTTTATCCCCAATATACTATATTCAGTCAGAGTTTAGTGGCAAGTGTGACTGGGAGAGAATGGAAATCTATGACTAATGTTCATAATATTTGAACTGAAATATCTTAAGGCCATGTTTCAGCTTTGTTTTTATTGAGATTAAAAAAAAAAATCGAGATTATTTCTGACACTTTCAGGATGCTTATTTCCATGAGCCACTTGTGTGTTGGGTTACAGGATTCATTTATCCCAAGGAGAATAATAATAGTCCTCAGTAAAGGAGGATGTGTGAACTTTCTGCCCAAGATCTTTAACCTCCAGCTCTGGGGAGGTTCAATAAACTCCTGAGCTGTGCCCTGGTTGTTTCATCGTCTTTACTGCTTATTACTATCATTTGGCCTCAATATGTCATAGAAGTCCCCTGAGGCACAGTATCTGAAGTATATTTTTGACCCCTTGACACCCTCAGTTTGGTGGACATTTTCATCTATGATTCTTATATTTGCTATTGAAATTATGGAGAGTAATTTTTATTAAATCCAGACAAGACACTCTTAATGTGAAACTACTATGTGCACTAAGGTATACACACATGTTTTGTTCCATTGATTCTTCTACAAGGGTGGATTTTATAATGTTTAGCCTACTTTGGAGATAAAGAACTGGTTTCAGAGGAATTTAGAGTAATTAGACTTGAAAGTGAACACATGCAAGAACTGCACGTAGAACACCAGATGTTGCTTGCTTCATAGAGGGATTTAAGTATTTTTCCCTCTGTTTAAAATTTTAAAAATTGGTATGTTTATTCCTTTAACCTTTTATACTACATTGACTATGTAAAGCAATGTTTTCATTCTGACATGAGGCTATCCATGTACCATGGTTTGTTCACATTCACTCTTATTGACTCACTGTTACCCCAGGTACTACCGTTGATCCTCTTCCTCCTCTTCTTCCCCCTTCCTCATTCCCAAACCTGTATTTTATACTTTCATGCTATTTAAAAAGTATACAGATTCAACAATGAAAAAATTCAAGAATAATTGTCTCTCACAAAACATGCAGTATTTATACTCAGGAATAGTAATAATAATAATAATAATAATCACTATTATTATTATTACTATTATTTAAAACTATGTTTTTTGAGAATTATTTAAAAAGTATGAAATTGAAATACCATCCATGTTAGTTCAAATTAAGGAGAATATCTCCTCAGAGGCCAGATTCTCATGAAAGTTTCTTTAGGCTAAGCTCTTTCCCCACATCTCATGGTCAACAAACTAGAGAAGTAAAGGAAGATCATTCAGTCTTAGAAACTTCTCCAGGGTGTGGCCACATCTTAAATGTTTGATTGAAGGGGAAAGCTATGAAAACACTTACAACAGCAATTTCTTGTCTAATTGATTAGTTTTGCCTAATTTTAGTGTGAAATTTACCATTTTCAAACTATTTATGGCATAATTAACTTTTACTTTTTCAGTAAGATGCAAATTATACATTTTCTGTAATTTTTGAATTATTATTCTTATAGTCTAAACTAAAGCAGGTTTATAACATGTATTTTTGCTTTATAATAAATCTTTGTAAGCCTCTGAGAACATTTCAACCACAAAAGAAAAGAGATGTTAGTTTGTGGAAGTTAATTTTTTTCCTTTAAAAAGCTGCACCTCCCATAAGCAGTAGTCCTGATTACCAAGTGCCTCCTAACCTTATGTGTAATGAGTTTCAGCTGCAATTCCTTACGCTCACTTCTAGAAATCATGCTTAGGTCTCTTAGACTCTCACACCTGCCTCATTTGAGAGCAGCCTGGTGGTTTATTCTTCCCGACAGTCATTTGCACTGCTTAGCACCAATCATCTCATAATCAGGGTTATGGATGCTTAGAGGTTTTCTCAGTCTCAGCAGCAAAGTGACACAATGCAGGATGAGATGGAGCTTCTTGATTTCTGTCCATGAGGGAGTATGTGACTTTAAAGGAATGTGACAATAAGCATGTCTGTGTTGTTATTATAAATGATTATAATTTGGTATAATGGTAAGTATACTGTACCAAGCACACAATGTGTGCTGAATGGAATCTTTATCACATTGAGAAAATAAGGATCCCCACAAGCCGTGCAATTATCACATCACTAGTATCATGCTCAAATCACATTTGAACAAGAAAAGGAAAGTATGGGACAATGAGGTGATCCGCACAATGTTGCATTTTCCTCCTAATGGGTAGTATTCAGCTGCTGAAACAGAGAGGCACTCTACAGTAAATCCCATTAGCAAACACAGCAGATGCCCCTTTGAGTTGTTAGCTAAGGGCATGTGTCAAAGGGACTCACAAAACAGACATTTCCTGAATCTCTTTGCTTCCTCCCAGAACATGCAGGTTAGATCATATTACTGAAGACAAGACACAAAACACAGCGGAACTGAGTCTGAACTGACATGTGCCACACTTTTATTCATGCATTTAAATGTATGTATGACGAGTGAAGATGGCATGCATATAATAAAATAGAGATGAGCCCAGACTGCATCAGGAGAGATGAATATGAAAATGGCTGTGTTACCTACATTGCTTATTTCTTAATGAAAAAGGGTTTCATATCTCTGCAATGTCTCAATGTCTTTTAAGTCATAGGCTCACCACATTTTAAAGGAGAATAGGGTTTAATTTAGCTTTCAGTCTCAGAGTAGATGTAGTTGATGACAGCAGGGAAGACGTGGATGCTTGAGTGTGAGTGTTGACTGGTGGTCAAGAAGCAGAGAGATTACATTTCATGCACATACATGAACCAAACACTAAGAACAGGAAGTGGTGTCAGTGTATATAACTCAAAAACCATCCCAGATTTTTTCATCAAGATCTCACCTTGTAAGTTTTTCTTTTTCTCCTTTTATTAAAAGTAGATTATTTTCTCATACAATCTGTCCTGGCTAAAGTTCTCCCTCCCTCTATTGCTCCTACTTCCAGCCTTCCTCCACTCCCCTCCAGATCCACTCCCTTTCTATCACTCATTAGAAAAGAACAGGCTTCCAAGAGAAAACGATCAAACATAACAAAATAAAATACAACAGGATGAAAACACAAACCATCTCATCGAATTTTTACAAGGCAAACTAACAGAAGGAGAAGAGCCCCAATCAAAGACACTAGAATCACAGAATCCTATACCCACTTGTTCACATAATCCCATAGAAACACTATACTGAAAGCCATAATTTACACATGGAAGACCTGGTGCATATCAGCCCTGGGCTTGCTGCTCAGTCTCTGTGAGGTCAAGCGCTCATTGCTCAGTTAGAGAACCTTCCGCTCTAGGTGTCCTCTACCCCCCCCTTTACTTTAACCAGCCTTCTGCTTTCTCTTCCAAAAGGTTCCCTGAGCTCTGATGGAAGGAATTTGATGGAGACATCCCATTTAGAGTTGTTTGATCCAAAGTCTCTCACTACGAAAACCCTATGATTCTGGGTCTTTGTATTTATTTCCATCTGCTGCAGGATGGAGCTTCTTTGATGGGGGATAAAAAGGTAAGCAAGGTACTGATCCATGGGTATAGTAGTCCATTCAAAAGGAAAATCTACCCATACAAATCCAAACCAAATGATTTCAGGGACTCAGCATCTTTGAGGGCCATTGTACTCCAATTAAATACTCACTAATACACTGTAGGCTCACCTGTTATCTGATTTACTTGCATTCCTGTAGAGACATTCATGCAACAGCTGTATTGAGACAAAAGCACGGAGACACAGCTCCAATATACTTCTATTTTCTATGTACGGAATCAGATATAAATTATGTCTACTGGCAATAATCACACAGAGGGGAAAAAGATAGAATTACTGAAGGATGTTGCTAAGATTTCTGTTCGAGATAAATTGAGCCCCCTGGAGGAATCCTTAGATTAACTAGCTGTCATCCCTTCCTGGCTTTTCTCCAGGCTGGTGTAATCATGCCCATAACATATCAGAGTCAGAACCTCTTGTCAAATCTTCCCACCAGGGAAAGTGGTACAAATCCGTTTCTCTGTTGAGATCATTTGTAATTGCCCCTAAGTTAACTGTGATGACCATTTGCTAGAACCAGAACCACTTAGCATTTTAATAGTCCATCAGTGTCCCTGTGAGCACCCATGAGGATTGATGTAGTAGCATTTCTGAGCCATGGTATGCTAGGAAGATGAGAAGTTTTGTATAAATGAAAGCCAATAAATCCAACACTACAGAGGTCCCCTTTTGCATTTCTACCTGTGCTCACAAAATAATCCTACATAATTTGTAGTAGTCCATAGAATTGGATTTTTTTCCATAGTATTGTCCTTTCCTAATGGGCTACAATGTACACAGTAAAAATTTTGAAACATCATAGCATATCAGAATAATTAAGTCAATACAGTTTTATCTATTAGATACCTGACACAGAGGCTTATTTGTCACCTCTACAGTATAAAATAAGCCATGATGTTTTTGAAATCTATGCCTGTATAGAATCAATGAAAGTAAATAGGGGGAAGGACAGTAGCCATTTTTTTTTTATGAGGGCTAATGTTACCTCTCATCTTTATGATGTTGAGAAATACGTGGAAAATTAGTCCTTCCATAGATGGTAAATTCAGATGAACTCAGAATGTGGTCAGCACCATCAAACAGCTTGTGCTCAGATGGATCAAAATAAAATTAAAAAAAAAAAAATGGAGGATCCCATAAACTCACCTCTCTTAATGCTGTCATTAGGAGAATTATCCTCCTTCACCACAGGTCCAAGTACAATGGGTCCATACAACGAAACTCCTGGTACTGAATAAAAATAAATCTTTTTTTCCTTTTAAGTGATTTCCTTCATATTTTTGTAAAAGCCATAAAATTGTGAGTTGTACGGAGAGTACAAAGTCTACCTTGTTTGTGATCTACATTCCTCACTGCAGCAAGCTCTTCTGAAAATATTTCTTAATTTTAAAATGAAAGTGTAATGTTTCATATAGACTAAAATAATAAGCTGTGCAATGCTTAGTTTTGCTTTCATAAGCAATATAATGCAATATATATATATATATATATATTATTCCCAGTTTGTTTTAGGAGTTTATTTCCAATACCCACTAATAACTCCAAATCTGAAGTTGTTTATCATATAGAATATGCATGTGTCTTATACATATCATCCTGTATGCTTCTGTTACTTCTTTTGCTACTAATACCCAATACAATAAAAACTTTTGCAAATGCTATATTGTTTAGGGCATAAGAGACTGAAAGATTTTGCAAATGTTTAGTATATATTCCCTTACTTCAAATATTTTCAATCCATAATTACTATGATTTCTGTGTATAGAACATATGGACACAGAGAGCTGTTGAGTGTATTCCCACATAATCTGTTAAACAAATTATATATATGAGAGTGAGAGAGAGAGAGAGAGAGAGAGAGAGAGAGAGAGAGAGAGAGAGAGAGAGAGAGATTAGTTTCACAGATTCATGAGGCTCAGACTCCACAGAAATTGCATTGGTAAGAAGGCCTCTAGGAACTAATTAATGTAAACTGAGGTCAGAAGAGTAGAGCTTCATTCTGATAAGGCTAATATCAAGAAACTTTTCTTTCCCTCCACCACTTAAAGGAAAAATTAGAAATGTGTAATTGCATCCATCCTGGAAAAGATGTTTCATAATAAAGAAAATCCTCCCAGAATTATATCATGCTGTTCCCAGCTTTTTATATCAAAATTAATTGACTCTGTCAGGCATAGCAGTATGAAGTATTATCCATAGATACTCTGTAGAAGCTGAAGCAGCAAGATAAATTAAACACAGGAGCGCAAGACTAGCTTGGAAACAGCGTGAGGCAGGCTCAACTGCTATAAATTCAGGTTTTTGCAACTGTGATCTGTGAGATGTTTTTCATGTGTACATAAAACATTTTCAGGAACCTGCATAGCTACAGACAAAACATATCACAGAAAGTGGACAACAGCAGCACCTGGGCAAAGCAAAATTATCAGAAAACACATAATGCAAATGAAGGACTGGTAAATAGAGGTTTAACCTGTAAGGTATTTTCCTGTGTTTCCAGTTACTATTTATCAATGCAGAGTATGACCAGCTTTGAGTAATCATTTCTGTAATATTGTTTCTAGACTTACCATTGATGGATTAATTTCTGATATCTCTGCAGAGGGAAAGACCACTGGATAGTCTTGAAAGACTGAACTGATTCTATATCTTTACGTTTTTGAAATAGCACACTCCACTAAAGAAAGTTGTAGAAGGCTCTGTAGGAGTGCAAGCAACTTGAGGGATCAAACCAACTAAAGAACTGAAAATTACAGAAAAGAAAACACATAGCCTTCAAAGGGTATTAGGAATCCAACCTTTGGGGCTTTAAATTCCTCTCAATTGTCACCTAGAAAGTCTTTAAACATACGGGGCAAGAAGAGAAGTAAAAGCAAAAATGACAGTGAACTACAGTGATTAGCTTGATGTTAAGTGCTCTGAGATAGAGGGTTGACTGGTCTCATATGCCCCTTATGCGGCGTGGGGATGGTAATTTAAAATGTCTTCAAAAGGTAAATTTGAACTTTGATCAGAAGATAATTTACTTATGGTAGGTATTTACAACTTTCTTACTTGCATCCATCTGATAAAATATAATATAATCATTGGACCTCTTGCTTATGTTCCTATTGCTTAGAAAATCTCAGCTTGAAAGTAAAGTTATAGTTTGAGGAGAGATGGAATTAGGTCTTCTTTGAAGGTCTGATAGAACTCTGCACTAAACCCATCTGGTCCTGGGCATTCTTTGGTTGGGAGACTATTGATGACTGCTTCTTTTTCTTTAGGGCAAATGGGACTGTTTAGATGGTTAATCTGATCCTAATTTAGCTTTGCTACCTGATATCTGACTAGAAAATTGTCCATTTCATCCAGGTTTTCCAGTTTTGTTGAGTATAGCCTTTTGTAATAGGATCTGATGATGTTTTGGATTTCCTCANGTTCTGTTGTTAAGTCTCCTTTTTCATTTCTGATTTTGTTAATTAGAATACTGTCCCTGTGCCCTCTAGTTAGTCTTGCTAAGGGATTATCTATCTTGTTGATTTTCTCCAAGAAGTGGGAGTGGGTGGGTAGGGGAGCAGGGCTGGGGGAGGGTATAGGGAACTTTTAGGATAGCATTTGAAATGTAAATAAAGAAAATATCTAAAAAAAAAAAAAAAAAAAAAAATAAAACAGATGAAAAGCGTTAAAATGGAGCTGCCCCCATATCAGGACAATGATGCCCCTACTGGACACTAAAAGCTAAGGAAATAAATGAATGAATATATAAATAAATAAATAAAAAAAGAAAGTAAGGTAAAATCTTAAACTAAGAAACAAATTTTGGGAGTGGCTTTAAATTAATTTTCTGATTAGTTTATACTCCTATTCATAAAATGACTGCTGCATGTTGTAAGTTCCTATCAGTCATTTACTTGTTCAGAAAAATCCATGTCACGCATCCTTATAAATCTAAATTTCTGATGAAAAAGTTCACAAACCATTTAAAATTTCTAGTAGTCTTTTATGCCCATGAATTTCCAGGATGAGAGATTTAAATACACTTTAATTGCTTCTTAATGTTTTTAATTACTTTTGTTCTGTTCGAGTACCTTCTATGTTTCTGTCCAAATTTACTGCTTTGGAAATATAAAAACAGAAATGCTTCAAATATAGGTATGGATATTATAGCCTCTAACTTGGCTACTTCAAAACCATTTTTAAAATTGACTTTTCTATACAGGAAAGTTCCCAGTGGCTGTGGTAACTTAATATTTTATCGTTGTGCTATATACATATAACTCAATAAGTTACATTAGGATTTAGGTGTCTAATACTTTTTTTAAAACCAAACACCAAAAAAAAAAAAAAAATTAAACTTTTGTGGAGTTAAACTGAATCTCTGGCTGAGAGCCATGGGAATATGTAAAAGCTGCAGGGATCTGAGTAGTATCTCTGAGGACACAGGAGTGTGGAAAGGAGAGTTGGGTGAGCATGACTAATTGTGGAGTCCAGTCACATGACAATCTGAACTCTCTCTGTTTCATTTCAGTAAGATGGAGACATTCTGTAAAGCTGTACAGTGTCAGTCAAAATCACAGCACCTCTGTAAATTTCCCTGACTCTTATAAATGTATGGTTTAGTGCAAGGATCTACCACCTCCACAGTCTCTTCCTATAAGTATTTAAACTAAATAATAAAACTCACAGCAATTTTTAAGGATCTATGACTACAAATCCTTAAAAAATACTGAATTAGAATAAAAATCCCAAACATTTTGGGGACAGTGGTTTAGGTTAAGGTTTGAGGTTTGGAATCTTTTTAGATTCCAAGCACACAACACACACACACACACACACACACANAGAGAGAGAGAGAGAGAGAGAGAGAGAGAGAGAGAGAGAGAGAGAGAGAGAGAGAGAGAGAAGAGAAACAGAGAGACAGAGAAAGAATAAGATGGAAGTGGTGAAGAGTCAAAGAGTTAGAATTGCCCAACTTTATGTAAAACATACTGAACAAAAAAGAAAAATTAGAACAAATTTCTGATCTCTCTGGAAGGACTTGGTTCTGTCACATGATGCTTTTCCGGAAGCTGTCTTATGAGAGGATGTTTTGCTGAAATCATACTTGTGATTTTTTGGAAACTTCCTTGTGAATGGGTATATGATAATATGCTGGAGCAGACACTTGAAAGGACATGTGATGTTTGGAAAGAGTATAAGTATAACCCAGCAGACAGTGGACAACACTCTGTCATTGGCTTGCTTTGGTGGTCTTCCTTGTGCTTCACTGAGGGTGGTTTTCATCGACAATGCTCTTGCATTGGTTTGCCATGCTTTTCTTCACTGATCTTTGTTTGACATGGCTTCATAGAAAGAAATGCACCACAGAATTTCTGATGGTTTTCTGGCTCCTTCTTGCTCTGTCCACAGTCTTGTGCTGATGGCTGAAGCTGGGCAGTTTCTTCTGTATCTATCGCAGCTACTGATCCATGTTTGTTGTTTTAATAATGGACTGGACTACTGACAATGAAGACAGGAGGCACCCCCAAAGAACTATTTCTAAACAGGTCCACAAACCCTGTTTCATAGTAACCTTTCTCTTCCATTATCTCTGGTGGGCAGTAGGCTAAAAGGAAGGTTGAAACATTACAGAAACATAAGTAAAGTATGTTTAGAAAAAAAATCTTAGCTTGCAGAAACTGAGCATCACAGATAATTGTTCATTATTTATTTTAGAGAAAAACTTTTGAAGCACAGGAGAAGACAACACATGAACGATGAATGATAGAACAAAGTAGATGAAGAACTAAATGTGTTTTTCTCAATGCATGAAACACTGAAGGTGATGATGCTATGAATCCTCTTTAAAATAAATGGATTCTTCAATGTTATTTAAGAAGCTAGACAATACACATGCGAGGTGAAAATGGAATGTTTCTTTAAATATAGTAAGAGGCATTAATTGGTTCGCTGGCAGATGAAATTTTGCATCCCTGAAACACATGGTGTGTGCTGAGGAAAGCAGATGTTGCCTGCAGGAATACCTAAGCTATAAATAAGAGACAGTTATCCAGTCTCCCCTCAACAGAGCTCCCAGAACACTTCACATGATGGTTAGGAAGAATCCTACTCAAGAGATTTACTGATGATGCCTGACAAAGTCCATTCCAGTGTCATAACTCCTGTGTCAAGGTCTCACTGAGCATCACCAACTGACAGAAGGCTACATGCAGTTGTTAACATTTTTCAAGGAACAGACAGAAAGTAAAGCAAATGGGCACACAAAGATAAAAAGATAACCATGCAATGGGTATGCACAAGGCAGTGAAGAGTCCTTGAAGCCCCATGTCTCAGAAGGAACAAATCTCATCGAATCCCACTCTAAGTCTGCGTCTGCTTTCCACACTGCTGCACTAAACTTTCTGAGGAGACAAGACTATCAAATACTTAAAAAAAAAATCTTTTAAAATAAAATGATCACGCCAGGGCTGCCCTTTTACCAAGCAAGTTGTAAAGCACGTGACGTCTGCCTCCTCCATCTGACTCACCTACAGTCCAGTGCAGTCTTTTCAGAGCCCTGGTCACTGCATGAGGAAGCCAATGTAACAGCAGCGTTTGAAGTTGGATGGGAAAAGACAATGGTAGAAGCAGTTTCAGCTCATTACCACTCTGCCTGCAGCATTCCGGAGATTAGAGTCTCCCACAATGCTTTGTGGTTATTAACAGAAAATTCCTCTTTCAAAGACACTAAATATGGTAATCTATTAGAAGAGGAAGAATGACTCAGGGCCACAAAACCTACACAGCACATTCACACTGCACATATATCTTATATTAACCTCCAGTAGAAACAGGAAATAGGGCTAGTGTCAACTCAGCCCACCTGAATGAAGCTCGTATGCTGCTCACACATACTTCCCACTGTTGAGTAGCTAAGCGTGTGTCTTGTACAATGAGACCAGTCTTCTTCAGTACTCCAAGCACCTATAATTGAACTACTTTTCTAAAATAATATAATCATAAGCCTTCAGTTTTACTCATTAATAAAGAAAAGTATTTTATTTATTTTTTTAATGTGAAAGAAGGTGGCCATGGATATGCACAAGGAAAGAAAAATACATTATCATTTCTTCCTCCTCCTCCTCTTCCTCCTCCTCCTCCTCTTCCTCCTTCTCCTCCTCCTTCTCCTCCCCCTCCTCCTGCTCCTCTTCTTCTTCTGTAACAATTCTGTCTAAATTCTCTATTTCATTCGTCTTATGGTGGTGAGAGCTCATATATGTGTTTCCTGTCGGGTTGATGAGCTGCAGTGGTGAGCTCCCATTAAGTATTTCTCCTCTTTCCACAGCTCAGTGTAGTTCCCACTCAGATGTAACTACTGACTGACAGTGGCCAATGGAAGCTTGGCAAGGAAACCTGAAACAGAGCTTACATAGTGATTTCAGTTAGGGCTTTACTCCCTTGGAAAGTGACTGGAATATAAGGAACAGATAAAGGATTCACTTACTGAGGCCAAAGGGACTGTGTTAGATAACACCTACATGAAAGCAAGACCACTTAGATTTTCCATTATCCAGTTATTATTAGGTAACCTCGGTTGCCACTGGGCATGGGCACTGAGAACAGTAACACACTGAGAGAAATGCACTGTGGTTCCCTTAAAGAGGTATACTTCAGGATGATTTGCTAGGTGTCCTGTGAGTATTGCTCAAGTGTGTTTTTTTTTTTTTTTTTTTT